>NC_060150.1:45146695-45252256 GCF_021292245.1 Micropterus dolomieu | reverse complement strand
CCACAGAAAATTCGTGCACGTAGGTGAAACGTGCGGCGGGGGCTGCTTCGTTAAAAGTCACTTCCTGTTGCCAGCAGGTGGCGCTATGACTGTGGGTGAATGTCAGCATGTACATGTGTTCAGGGCGGGACTCTCATCCTACATGTACAGTTTGGTGCAGATGTGAGCATATACACTGAAGTTACGACAACTTCCTGTGTCATGGCGAAGACTTGATCTTTGACGCCACGCCACGGACACGCCCATTGACGAAAACTCGCAAATAGCACAACTTTTCATCTTCAATGTCTTTAGAAGGCACAGCAGAAATTTGAGGTCGGTCGGACTAAATCCCTAGGAGGAGTTCGTTAAAGTACGAAGTGTGTAAATCATCCAAAATTTTACGTAATATTCAAAATGACCGACTTCCTGTTGGGTTTAGGCTATGGCTCCAAGAGACTTTTTTGTGCGTCTAGACAAGATACACGTACCACAGAAAATTCGTGCACGTAGGTGAAACGTGCGGCGGGGGCTGCTTCGTTAAAGGTCACTTTCTGTTGCCAGCAGGTGGCGCTATGACTGTGGGTGAATGTCGGCATGTACATGTGTTCAGGGCGGGACTCTCATCCTACATGTACATGCCGACATTCTACATCTGGACCAAACATCCTACAGTTTGGTCCAGATGTGAGCATGTACACTGAAGTTACAACAACTTCCTGTTTCCTAGCGAATCATCGACGCCACGGACACGCCCATTGACGAAAACTCGCAAATAGCACAACTTTTCATCGTCAATGCCCTTAGAAGGCACAGCAGAAATTTGACGTCGATCCGACTAAATCCCTAGGAGGAGTTCGTTAAAGTACGAAGTGTGTAAATCATCCAAAAATGGCCGTAAAATTCAAAATGGCCGACTTCCTGTTGACTTTAGGCTATGGGTTCTTGAGGCTTTTTTGTGCGTCTTGATATGATACATGTCCCCAGAAAATTTCGTACATGTAGGTTGAACGTGAACGAGGGGCTAATCTTTTCCAATTTTCTAGGTGGCCCTAGCGAGTCATTTTGCCACGCCCATGTGCGAAACTTGTAGAATACGAATCTTCAAATTCAATAGGGACCTCACACGGTCGTGCTCGGGCCCTAAATATAATCTTAGCAAATTCAATAGGGACCTCGCACGGTCGTGCTCGGGCCCTAAATATAATCTTAGCAAATTCAATAGGGACCTCGCACGGTCGTGCTCGGGCCCTAATAATCTTAGCAAATTCAATAGGGACCTCGCACGGTCGTGCTCGGGCCCTAATAACTGGTCTGGTGGACAAATCAGGGCAAAGTACCTCAGACACTGCCTTTCTTTTCAAACCTCTAAATATTCATAATCAAATAAACTAGTGCTTCACCACAGAAAGCCTTGTTTTGATTGTTTTGAGGGTTTTGCAATCAGCACAAGACATTTCTCACAAAACTAAGTTTGCAGGTGCAGGTGTCCCTAATCTACTAGATGACCTTATTCTCTCACATACTGGCATAAATATCTTGCTCCTCTTCCTGGGAGTGAAATGTTATCAGTCAGATGTGTTGTAGCTGAGAGAGAAAAGAGAAAATGTACATTTTCACCAGTTTGACAACACATGGTCTGCATTTACTCTGTTAAACATGTTTAGCTCTTTGAGTCTTAAAACATTCTGTAAACTCACCTGCTGCTCAGTTGTTTTTGTAAAGCTCAAGTTCACTGAACTTAAGATAACAGTTTCAAGGATCTGTCACATGTTGCAGTCTTGTGCACTTGAGTGTGTGTCCATACGTTACTGAGTAAGTTGTTGCGATGGAAAATGCCAAAGCAAGACAGACATAACCCCTGACTAACACTGGTTTTCCACAGACACAGTACTGATCAAGAAGTAAGCATAAATGTTTCCACTGAAGCTATAAAGCACTGAGCACTGAGACGTGCTATTATGGCACTGCTTCATTGCAGGGCAAACCAGGTCCAGGTCTGAGATCGTTTTGTTCCTTTAAATCAAGCCACATTTTGCACTAAACAGGTTTAATCAACACATGTATGGCAGAATTGGTCACTGGAGAGAAAGCACTGTCTCTCTGTTTGGCTCTCAGGACCTTTGTATATTTTAACTGAATATCTGAAGCCTGGAGTTTAAATTCTTGTTTTACTTTTTACTAGTCGCTCTCCTAACTGTATCAGAGTTGTAATTAACTGATTTTACACCACAAAGTGTTTACAGGTGGAAATGTCAAACAAGTTTGAAAATGGAAATTTCCCAGTTGAAATTTTCTTCTTCAGACCTCAAAGCGTTCCAGATGCATGATGGTTCATGGCTCCGCAAGTGAGCAAAAACAAGGCTGACCGTGACAAACTGATGTGTCTTTGTCAAGTGTGCACAGAATTGAACCCTCAGCAGTGCCCTTGGTCTACCTATAATAACACTGACAACATATTTCTACATAAATTTATATGCAGAACGGGTAGTTTGTGTAATTTTCATTAAATACAGGAAACTATTCTACTTCTTTGGTTTACCCTTTACAATGTGTTCTTCCATGGGAGCTGCCATTGTTGTGTGACTTCATTCAGCTCCTTCCCGTGAAGTCGGGGTACATATTTTTTCAGCGAATTCACAAGTTGGAACTCCAACGTCAATTGGCATTTCATGGTACTTTTATTATTTGTAGTTTTGAAATTTCAAAGTTCCAAGTCGTCTGGAACGCAGCATTAGTTTACAAAACCTCTGTAGCCCTTAGTTCCTTTCTGCTCCAGGCTAGAGGCTCTAGCCTGCATTAGCCTCTACTTGCATAACACACCAGAATATCAGATCGAACTGTTGCCAATCAGACTGCATTGCGGAAAATGTAGGTGCCAGGTTTTGAAAAAATGTGTGGAATAAAAAAGACTATATCTTTGCATGTCTTGTACTTTTGGTTATAACCTATTTATAGTAATGCTTAGTAAGTTATAAATTCTGAAATCAATAAATAAATGAAAAAGAAGGTTAACTTAATGAGTTCTTAATAGACAGTTACTGCTTAGAAATTACTGCAAATATATACAAAACTGCAGCAAATGGCATTTCTTGTGATTGTGTTTCCTGTTTTAACTATGGATGTCATACCTTCCACCTGTAGGTTAATTAAAGACTCCATGTTGCCAGTGACGGTGCTGGTGTAGCACTTGTATCTGCCCTGGTCCTGAACCTGTACATCTGTAAGCTGGAGTGCAGCATTTCCTGTGGAGATCTGGTCCTTGAACAGTGATGTCCTGCCGCTGAAATTCTGGCCCTGGAATGCGAGCTGGTCTTGGTTGTGGTAGTAGGAGTGAACAGGAGTGTTTCCTGTCACCTGAATCCAATGGATGACCACGTCAGAGCTGGCCCGAAAAGTGCACGGTAAGATGCAGCTTTGCATGAACACACAGATTTCAGCATCTGTAAAACATCAAAGAGACATTAATCAAGGTTCAGTTCTCACATTTATGTGTTCTGTTGAGATTAAGTAGAGATGGACGAGTCATTGGTTTCTACTGATATGTATAACTGTGTGTCATCTGCGTAAAAAGAGAGCAATAAATTATGTTGGTGAATCATGTGATCTTAGCAGAATGACCATAATAATAATTATCTTGTGCTGATATGTTTAACATTGTGTTGTCTGCGTAATAGAAGAATAGATTGTGTTATAAAAAGATTTTGAAGCTGTTGCTCCTATCAATAAAATAATTAATAGTAATAACAATAATTACAACTTATTGAGCTAGTTGTAAGTTGCTGCATGAAATAAAAGAAAATATATAGAGAGGATTAACAATGGATTTATTGTTTTGTTTTGACATGAGAACTGTTTGGTGTTTTCAGATCAATGAGCATTTGTTTTTATTTTTGACATAAGGGCTTTTGGTCCAATAGGACATTTTTCAAACTATTAGGGTTTTGGACACTAGTATGGCAACAAAATGCCTGCTGCTGCTGAGACGAGTTTGAGATTTATATTGTATCCACTGTAAAAAACATAAAAAAAAAACCCCTCATCATTTAAAAGTCAGCATTGGGATGAGAAGTTTGGGTGGCATTGAGATCAATTGTTTTATATGCTTAGACATTTAACACAGAACACAAATTCAGTGTGAGTTACAACATATAACTAGTCGTCTTCTGTCTACAGTACTCCATAACTGATTTATTTTATTGTTTTTCCTCGTTTAATAACCATGGTCACTCCAGACTTTGTGAAAGTTCAAAGTGTGACTCTGCTAATAATCAATCTCTTTCTGTTCTATCTGTTAGCAATTATATGTTGTTTTTAAGACCTTAAGGAAAGGATTTGTTTGTTGACTCACACACTTTAGAAAGACATATTTACCACTTAGCTCTCGTGGTAACCTATACAAGTTATGTGAGATTGTCAGACACACAGTTAAAGTGTCATTTAGTTTTTTTTAAAGCTTAAACCAGTGATACTCAATAGAAGCTTATATTTCATTAATGTTGTTTTTCAAAGCTTGGACAAAAGAAAGAGAATTCTCCTGAGGTGGAAGCTAAAATTTCATTGGATATATATCTGAAAACCTTGGCACATATAACCGAAACTGAAGGTCTCTGTGAAAAGTGAGAAAATATGTTTGTTTCTTAGGTGGATTGACTCCATAGATTTAATAATAGATCTATTAATTCTTTATGTTTCCTAGTATTCTTGATTTCTTGGATGAAAACAAACAGTGCACCAAGTTCAAACAAATCTATGATTTATTTTTAGAGTGGAATAAGATCTGACGGGCTGACGCTTCACTCACCTCCTCTGGTAAAAGTCCATAGAAAGGTCAAGACCACCAAAAACACGCTGCTTTTGCCTGCAGCCGTCATCCTTTTGATAAATATTCCTTGGAAAGAATGGCAATCCTCAAGGAGCGTGACAAATAACTTGTCTGACTAGTCACTCAACTGAACAGCTGAAGCTCTAACTTTAGCTGACTGGGGTGGGTGTGTGTGTGTGTGTGTGTGTGTGTGTGTGTGCAGTGTGTGACTGCCCAATGAACATTGTAAGATATTAGCTGGTCTCGAGAGAAACAATTTTAGATAAGGAACTTGTATGTGAACAGTGACCATGACCAGTGACCTACTTTATTATCTGTTGTCTCAGTAAACACGATCTTATTTAAAGCCAAACTAACTTTCAATCAATTTTATCAATCCTTACAGGAAGTGAGATTTAGTCCAGTTTTAGTCATATGTGTGGGTGGCGACGGGGTAGTGGATAAGACACAAGCCTTTGGTGTAGGAGACCTGTTTGATTCCCACTGTGACACCTCCACCAATGTGTCCCTGAGCAAGACACTTAACCCCTAATATGTCTAAGTTACTTTGGATAAAAGTGTCAGCTAAGTGAATAAACTTAAATGTATCCAGCAGTCAATTATTCATTACTTGTAAGTACTACGACTGCTACTACTTGTGAGTAATTGACAGTTTTCTTTGTAACCTCCACCCACAAGAGATATGGTATGGTGAACTTTGCCTTTGATGGATTAATGATTGGTAAATTTTTTGGGCTGGGGCTATGTGTCACCTTTGTGACTTTGGACTTGGGCACAGCACAACAGAATTTCAACAGGCACACAGAGTAAATTTAAAATTGTGTAATCTTTGGGAAAATGGGTTAGTTTCCTAATTTGTTCCCTAGTCTCTCTCCGACTACAGCGACAACACCGCAGCTAACGGCATGTTGCCCACTAACACCACAGAACAACCAGCCCCCAACACAACACAGACTCCAACATAAACTGCACGTGAGGATAAAAACAACAATAAAGGTTTATGTGCTGAAGCCTGTCAGGCCAAACGTGATTCAGATGATCTCGGTGAAAACAGTCAGCATCAGAAAGGCTGGGGTCACAGAGAGACATTAGCTCGCCGGCTAACACCTTGCAGTTGCTAATGTTAGCCGGTGTGTGGGAGATAAAAAACCCCAGTCCGGGCCAGAGGCCTAACGGGCCCTCACACACATTCTTTTGGATGTAACTGTAACTTAGACCTAGATGAACTGCTGTCCTTTTAACATAAATGGTAAACCTTTCAATGAGACAGATTCCAGTAAAGTTCAAATTAAATCAAGTTTAATGATAATTTCAAGCAAATAAACAAATAAACTAATACATGTGCATCCGAGCTGGTCCCGGGAGCAGACTCCCTAAACTCTGTATGACATTGGTTAAGATGTCCCGTCTTGCTCCTCCTATTGTGGGTCTCATAGTAAGACCCACCTTTTCCACCTCCACACATATTCAATATTAAAACAATAGCATATTCTACCCTACAACACTTCTAAAGAAATAAGAGTGAAACGTGACATCAGAAATAAGACATCATCTTGTAAAAAGTGTATGTGCATAAGACAAACAAGCACAGGTTTGTGTGCTGTGTCACAGGCTGACCTTCAGAGCTGTAGACTTCTCTCATTGGCCCCTTTGTATTCATAAATCTAGTCTTCCACACTTATCAGGCCCTCCTTACCAAGGCCTCTTATGTTTATAAATCTTAGTTTACTCTTATCGAGCCTGGACCCAGGTGCTATCAACTTTATGTGAGAATCCAACAAGGCCCCATTGTTTCTTGTTTGGATGTCTTAATCATTTTGGATCATGGTCTTCACCCTGACTTTCGCTTTGACCAATTCGCAACACTGTTTGACTAGCCGGGTGTGTCTTGTGACGTGTGTCTGTTCTTTACAAAAATGTGAAGGGCGCAGCCTGAGAGCAACAAGGCTGAGCGAGTGAACCTCAGAGTGCACCTCAGAGTTCAGTGTATCTTTCAATAAACATCTTCTAATAAACGTGCTAAACATATCCTAATCAAGCTAGGCATATAAAATATTCAAACATCATACCTAACTAAAATATCTTCAACAGGTGCAATATATAATATGTAACGTTATGCCCCTCCACATTACTTCACCAGCTAACTCTGTCCACATTACAATGTGTACAACCAGTATCAAAGTGTTGATTTAGCCTGCAAGAAATGATGTAATGCAAATGTGGAGTGATTTGTTTATACTAGTCTTAATGCAGGCAGGAGCTGCTTTAGCACAGATCTCCACCATCTCTGTACCTTATATGACCTTCATAATATACAATAATGGACCATAACAGCGCAGGCCAACAACACAGTGGAAGAACAGTAATGTCACTTACTGCGGTCTAACTGTTATAAAGTGTAGCAATAGTCTCATTATAATATTGTGTCCAGCTCACTAACTGTTTCATTATCTGCCAGTCCATGTAGCTGTGCTCACATTGCTGAGCCTCTGGTGAAAGATACACAAATGGTAAGTTTTTGAAAAGCAGACAGGCGAGCTAACGACGATGTAGCACGTCGACTAAATGCAGTAAATGTAACGTTATCATGTAACGAGCATGGATTAGTTAAACCTGCAGCTGATAAAATATTACTGTAACGTTGCAGTGGGAGTTTACCTGAGTTTCCAGCATGTTGTGTGAAGCTGTCTCCCTGTCTGTCTATAACCGCTGTCACTCTTTATTTCCGGGACGATTGGGCCGATATGTGGCTCGCTGCGCTGAATGAAAGGTACGGCGGTGGTGGTGATCTGCATATGAGCCGGGAACGTTGAAGTAACAGAGTCTGAACATGTCTGGAGAAAAGCCACAGCCTGCATGCTGATGTTCCTGTATTTATTGTGGTATTTCTGTATGAAAGTGGTTGTGTTTCGGATTACGCTCGCTCACGAGTTCAAGCCTATCATTCAAGTACCGTACAAACAACTCAACTGTCTCTGTCATAGAGTTTGTTGATGACATTTTCACTTTGTGACAACTGAGCCACCTTCTGCTGATAAAGTCTGTGAGATGTGGTTAAAAGCTCCAGAAAGAAGCAAGTGGACCTTGATTGAAGATTGTTCTGAGGTAAAAAGCAAACAACACAGACACAAGGTGATTAGCTTTTTTAATAATGGTACATCATTTATGACACATTTGTGAAAGAAGTCAAGTATAATTTGTAAAACATGATGCATGTTTACAACAAAGAGTGGCAGCGCAGAGAGAAGACAGTTAAAGTTAAACGTTAATCTCTTCATGTCAAAATGAAAGCCTATATAGTTGAGTCACATCAGTGATTAACAGTCACATTCGTATTTAAAGTCCAGGAAAGAAATTCCCAGAAGGAGCTTGAGTGTCCTTTAAGTTCAGTGAAGGTTTAAATGCAGCAGGACAGCTTAGGTAGTAGAACATGAAATCAGTCTTTGATTTTGGAAACCCAGCCTGTGCAAGTGGCTGAGAGCAGGATGCTGAATCTCGACCAGTGCCAGCGATGATTGACACCGACTTCAATAGAAAACATAAATTCTTACCTGGTTCAAAACATCATAAAATTCACACAGAGGCATGTGAGGCTTTTATAGCACACAAGCGTAGTGATGCGGCTTTTTGGTTCTCAGCCTCATTGTAACTTTGCAAATGGTCCCTGGAGTTCTTCAGGAAAGCCTGTTTTCCGCTAAATACTGCCAGGAACTGAGGAACCACAGGACCTTAAGTGTAATTTATACTTATGCGTCAAATCAACGTAGCCTCTGCATAGCCCCGTAGCCTACGTGTCACCTACGCCTGACGTGCACCTCCTGAAAAATGTAACTACACATCGAGGCGACCTGGACCGTAAGCACTGTGATTGGTCAGTTGGGTAGCCCCGCAGTGCCTCCGAGCCGACAGGAAGTGCCCCGTGCTTTGAAGTGACTTTTACTAGTGGCCTAAACGGAGGCTGTAACACGATGGATCAATATATTTGACCGTCACAATACGAGCGAAATGACTCGTTTCGCTATGAGAATGTGATCCACTCGGTCGATAACATTTGAAAAGGCTACACCAGCCGCACGTATACAATTTTACCCCGGAACGCTAAACTGGAAGTTAGCCTGCTCGGCTGGCAAAAGTCAAGACAGTGGACGCTATAGCGCTACTGCTGACTAGCTTTTGGGGGTGTAATTGCAGAATGACAGAGACACCCACGCACAAGTATAAATGCATGACTATGTGCGGGTTTTTTTGCATTCCTGTTTATTTTCATCTCATCTGAAGAACTGTGCAAGAACGTAAAACTTTAAACAACTTTAAACATTACAAAACATTTCCTCCTCTCGTTCCAGTGTTTGCTTAGCCTGCTGTCTGATTAAAGGTCTCATCATACCAGCGTTTAAAGCAGATACATTTTGCAGCAAATTTCAATAACTTCAGTGTTGTTCTGAAACTTTGGTGAACTTTGACAGACACATTTGCATCACTGACCAATTGAAAGCCGTCTAAACAGAGATGACCTTTTAAGGGGAAGGAGAGCCGGAGAGTTCGAAATCTATCGTAGTTTGTAAGCTGTGTAACATATTCACATTTATTTAACCTCATCTGTATCACTTGCTCCAAAACAAAGCAATGGTTTACAGACCATTATGAGACAGCAGTCAATGGCACATAGACTTCTTATCTGTGTGAACGTATATGTCTCATTAAGCTAAGCTAACAAGGTAATGAGTCTGCTAACTGTAGAGCTTTGGAAACAGGCTTTTAGGCTCAGCAGGAGCCGTCGTTAGGCTTCTCTACAAGACGACATTCCACTTAAATAGTTCCTGAAATAACAAAAGATTCATAGCTGCACTATCAGGGTTCACAAACCCCTCATAAATACATTGAAAGCATCTGTTCTGTGAGTGCATGTTCTACACTTCAGCATATACACTCTAAAAAGTAACGTTATATCAGGGTGTCAAACGTTCTTCAAAAACACCCAAATGTGCCAACATAGTACTTAGAAATAATATAATACAATTTTAAATAAACTTTTTTCTAAGAAGCTGTTAGTTCCTTGTGTAGCTGTGTGTGTATGCATGTGTGTTTTGTTAATAATTTGGTAGTCTTGGGTGTCCCCAAGTTGTTGTTTCGGTTATCATGTTAACTGAGTGCTGGTCTGGGGGCCTGATTGTCCGTTGGTGTCGCCTGCAGTCAAAGGGCTGCTCTCATTCAGGTTACTGTCTGCTGTCGAGTCTGTAAGAAAGAGAAAAAAAAAAGGTTCTGGATAAAAGGATGAAGAAACAAAGGCCTTAATTTTAAGCAGAAAAACTAATTCTGATTAACAAACCAAGAAAACCAAACCAAGAAAAGTTTCCTACATGGAATAAAAAGAATAATCTGTGATTTGTTGATTCATGTGAACCTTTATTAAACTGACTGAGTGCCGGTGTAGGGGCCTGATTGTCCGTTGGTGCCGCCTGCAGTCAAACGGCTGCTCTGGGAAGAGACGCCACCTTGATGGCAACATAAAGTATGTCTGTCTGAAATCTCAATAGCCAATATGCCTCTGCGTCAGTGGCAGGCCTGCCCACAGAAATGAATTTTGGTTCAAAATAAAATGTGGTTATCTTTGCTTATATTTAGGATGAACATCATTAGTGCAGGAATGCATGGGCCCCCCATAGCAGCTGGGCCCCAGAAAGCTTTCCCCTTTTTCACCCCTTATGGGCGGCCCTGGTCAACTCACCCACGCCGTGGGCACTAATGCATCCCCATACTATCACAGATGCTGCCATCACAGCGGTTTCCGACTTTGCCCTTTACAGACTGAGATGTCTCCAAATTCCCTGAATCTTTTCACATTATGAACTCTTGATTTTGAAAGACTTAAATTCTCTGCAATCTTGTGTTGAGAAACGTTCCCTTTGAACTGACTAACAATTTTCTTCTGAATTTTGGCACAAAGGGGTGAGCCGCGGCCCATCCTTATTTGCAAACATTAAGCCTTGGGCAAATGCGATTTTAGATCTAATCATGACACCTGACCTGCTATCAGTTAGCTTGCTTTTTGTGACGATGTAATATTTGAATATTTTGTTGACTTTTCAGTTTTATTTTAACTTGTTCCCAACTTTTGTTGAGTGTGTTGCAAACATGAAATTCTAACTTTGTCATTATTTACAAAATACACTAATGCTGGTCTGCAATGGACTGGCGACCTGTCCAGGATGTTCCCTGCCTTTCGCCCAATGACAGCGGGGTTTGGCTCCAGCCCCCTGCGACTCTGTACGCAGGATAAGCGGTTGACGATGGAAGGATGGAATAATGCTGGTCAGTAAAACTATTAAAACAAGAAAAACTAAATATTTCCTTTTTACTTTAAAAGTTAAATAAAGGTTGAAAATTATGGTTGTTCTTAGTGCATTTTGGAAAATATTCCAACTTTTTAGGAAATCTTTGGACGCTTTTTTTTGTGTGCCGGTTTCCTCAGTACTGTAAGATATTATATTTCTTAGGTTATCTACTAACAAGATATACACTCAGTTGCCATTTTATTGGGTCCTCCTTGCTAAGTCTAATGCACTTTAATAGAGTTTAAACTCATGTAGTAATAAGCAGATATAAGTGTTTATTAGTGTATTTATCAACATCTGTAAGTCCCCCCGATGGCGTTTTTATGATGTCATAACATAATCTCAAAATATTTTACAGTATTTTTAAACTACAAAATACAAAACACTTAAGTACTTTGAACAAAACATGAAGTAACCCTATCAAATATAAAATCCTTTTTTTAAAATTAATTAAAAATACATATTTTAAATACATTTATCATAAATACTGCACATCCCTGTCTGGAGTAGAAACATGTTTTTTCAGCTTTCATCTTCAGGTAATCATCACAAGCCCTCAGATTTATGTGGTGAACCATAAAGGTTGCGAATCATGGTTGTCATTCCAAAAAAAAATCCACTTTGGAGTTGTAAAGGCAAACAACCTACAGTCCAGGCAACAGAGCAAAGACTTGACCTACGGCTCCATCTGTTTGCTGGTTTTGGTAGAGCAAGTAGTATTTACGATGACCCACCTTTGACTAAATGCAGCTCTGTTGGCGCCTCGGTGTCATTTCTGCACTTCGGGTTGCGTCCTGAGAGCAGAGGGGAGAGACATAATGTTTGAGAACAGCTGAAATCAATAACGGATTCTGAAATTGAAAGCACCTGAAGCCTACAGACTGAGCTACTGAGCACAGAAGCACACCCTAAAATGTGATTAAGCTTACATAAACTAATCCAGAATCACAACACTGACCAAAGACATGACCCAGATCCAATTAGTTATAACTGGTGTGACTGGTTTGGGTGTAAAATGACAGGTGTAACAATGGATGCTAGATTTGGATTGCCTTTAGGATTTAGTTTCTATTTCTTCATTACCTGTATGAAGAATGTTTTTTACTTACAGTATCTGTTATTTATGAAGCGGAAAGGACAGTGATTTTTTGTCTATGTATCCTCAAACAGATTCAGTATTGGGATCTGAACATTTGTTTTATTTTCCTGTAACAATCTGTTAAAGTTCTCTGAACATTCACCACAAGGCAGAGAAGCTTAGATTTTGTTTTAGGACTAGTGACCCTGAATCTGAGAAGATATTTAGTACCAATCAACAGATCATTTTTGATGTCATTTATGTTTTTCAGAAGGTTTTTCAAAAAAACATACTGATAACTTTTTAATTAATGCTGACAATTAGATTTTTGAAATATGTTTTTAGTTGTTTTTAGCTGCATGTTTCAGCACGCAGTGGTCGAAAAAAAAAGTATGTTTAAGTACTGTGCTTGAGTAGAATTATGAGGTATTTGTACTTGACTTGCGTTTTCAGATTTTATGCTACCTGCAAAGCTGCAACATAAAAATGCTGCGTACACAGTTATGTATCAGTAGTAATAAATAATAGACAGAGTATAACACTGGTTAGGGCCCATTCTGGAGCATAATGAGTACTTTTGCTGATAATACGTAATATGTACTTGTCCAGGTAAGATTCTGAATACTTCTGAAGGCTTTTAGTTGTAACAGAGTACTTTTTTACTTTTTCTGGGTAAAATATTTGAATTCTCTTCCGTCATCGAATACTTGCAGCAGGACCATTAACTCATCATTTAGCAGTTAATTTCTGCAATAAAGACTTTTGAGACTTTACCTTTCAGTCCTTGTACTTACATAATGATAAAAACCCACAGTTGTGAATTGCATTTTTAATTTAAACTACAGAGTCTAATAAAATGTGTCACTGACTGATTGTTCTGTATGATTATTTAGGAGTTTGGTGAAGAAACCTACTGAATAGCTGCTGTATAAAGTGATGTTATGCTAAAAAAAAGTGTAAAGTGTATAAATTGTAATAGCAATAACAGTTAATAAAACTAAAAACTAATCCCAGATATCCCAGACAGTTTCTGCCCACTCCCAGTTTGAATGTCGGTATGTTAATGTAGGTATTTGTGATGATTGTTGGGTCTATCTTTACCTTTCACCTTCAGGTAGGCCAGCAAGCCCACCAGCGCGAGAACCAGCAGCGCAATCACCAGACCGACAATCCACCAATAAGACGGTTCTTTTGAAAGGATTTGCTCTTCTGCACACAGGTAACAAATATATACAGATTAATAAAAAAAATACACACTTAAATACATGAAACAACAACTAGCAGACAGTTTTCTATTGTGAAAATTGAACTTTTTACATGGATGTCGTTGTCTTTATATGTCAAAGTGTGTTATATAATGCATATATAGTTGTTAGTTAGTTGTTAGTTATTATTGTTAGTATTTTTCAACTGATTTCATACCACAGTTACTTAATATTAATTTTTGATTTTTAAGTAATGTTAATTAATAGCAAGAATTACAAGAAAAATCTCAGATATTCTCTGAGATTAAAGTCAGTCACAAAGTAAGTTACAAGAAAAAAACCCTCCAAACTTTCAGATCTCTTTGTGTTATTAAATGCTCTGTAATCTGTATTAATAGCAGGACATAATAACAAAAGCTACTTTCACATGTCAATACTATGAAAGCATAAAAAATAGGGAAAAACTTCAATGAAACAATCATGTTAATTAGTGCAATATAATTTTCCTCCATAATAATCTGCTATAATAAATGTTTGATTTAATTCATTTGAATCACAAACGAATTTATTTCTTGTCATGCATTTGTTAAAAAAAGATTTTATCATATTTGTTTTGAATATTCTACCTCAGATATGTGAAGTGATTCATTGTTTGGCACCAAGTGTTTGTCATTGAACATTAAGAAAAGTTTAACCATCTGGTTTCTTTTCCTTTCACACAAGAGCAAACTTCAAGAAATAAAAGATGATTTGACATTTATCAAGATAATAATCGATATCGAATGATATATTTTTTATCGTGAAAACATTTTGGGCCATATCGCCAAGTCCTAGAAGAACTTTATCAAAGCTCCAACTCTTCTCTTGTATCTTAGATTCTTATTGTTGACATGAGGTTTTCCTTGGAATATTAGCCAGTTCCGAAATTTCTTTAATAATTAATTTAGAAATTAAGTAATTTGTTTTTTATCTACAACATGCCATCTTACAATACAACGCTCTGAGCACCGAAACTGTAATTCTATTCAGAGTCAGAAATTTCAATCCCAGGCGGATAAAACCCAACTATCTGTATATACAACTAGAGGCTAGTGACAAGATATTTTATTTTATATTTTTCGTAAGATGATTTGATAAATGATCTCTTTTTTTTTTTTTGCAAGCAAGGAGCTTCAAATGCACTATTTGTTCCTATTTTTTTATTTTAAAAAACTACAGGAAGCAGCTGTTTGAGAAAATTCCTGAGCTTTTCTTGGAATTAAACTATTTAATTAGTTAGGTGTTTTTAAATGGTTTACATCTTCAGTAAGAACCAATGGGCTTGCAGCTTGGAGAGCTACAGACAGAATGTCAGAAAGTATTGACAGACTAACACAGTCTGAACACATTCCTCTTTGGTCTATGACAGCGTTTGTGGCCTCACCGGCAGGATTCTTGATAGTGACTTCAGTGCGTTCGGTGTGAGTGGTGTACGGGATGAAGAACACACAGGTGTAGCTGCCCGTGTGCTCCGAGTGCTTGGGGTCCATCAGTCGCAGCGACCCGTCTCCAAACGGGACCCTGAAGCCGTCCAGCTCCACGTGGTTGTCCCAGTATGACGAGGATGTGCTGTCCCCCGACCGGCTGTTGTAGGTGAGGATGTGGGAGGGGTCCTCGCTGTTGGAGAAGCTCCAATTGAGGGAGGGTTTGTTCAGGTAAGGAGGGGCGTGGCAGGGGATGGTAAGGTCTCTTCCTTCAGTTCCTTTAATTTCTACTAGTAACAAGGATGTAGGTTTGGTGGGACACAAAACATTCAGTTTCTCCAGTAAGTAAATAAACAGATACAAATTAAAGAATGTGAAAGATAACACATTATTTTGAAATGTGTCACATCATGCCTTCCAAATTAGAGGTAGTTCTGAAATGCTGTGTAAATTGCTGTATTATTAAAACAGAACCCCTACTTAAAATCCCATTTAACTGTGTGGATAGAGACCTCTCTTCACTAAAAAGAGCTCTTTTACCTCTTTCCCTGAGTGAGGCGGTCCAGGTCGGACCACCGTAGGAACTCGTGACTTTACAGATGTAGATGAGGTCAGGGTGTCCGTTCAGCCTCTTGAGGCGGCTGTCGACCGAGTACAGCTTCTGTTTGTCGGCCAGCATGCGCGTGACCGGTCGGAGGTCCTCGAAAGTGGGTGGTTCGGTCGCCCAGGTTACACGAGGAGCCGGGAAGACATTACGGACGATGCATTTCATCTCCTCGTAGCCGCTCAGCCTCGACAGCTCCACAGACAGGCCTCTGATGGGTGCTGCACACACACAAAGAAACTCACAGCATGCTAAAATGTTTCCCAGCAGCCCCTGATGATAGACTCTAAATGCCAGGGCCCAATATAGCCTGACTGTGGGTGATATCATTCTCATGCAGATAACATTAGAGCTCTGTTTAACACAGGAGAATAGTACCACAAACATTCTTACAGAAACACTGTTTTTAATTTAATTTAAAAGTCCCCTAATGTCCCTTTAACCACAAAGCCACCCAGGGGGGGGTGTGTGGTGGAAAAAAACTATTGGCATGAAAATCTGTGTGCAGAAAGGCTTGAAGTAATTTTGAAGTAATTATGCACCTGGCAATGAGAATAAAAGCAGGGAATTATAAAACAAGACAAAGAGTCTGCAGCCATGCTGGCACCTCTGTGAGACTATAAGCAGTGCAGTTGAGCTAAATGTGCTAACATCAGCCTGCTAACATGCTCACAAGGCTAAAATGCTGATATTTAGCAGGTATAATGTTTAAAAATGTCACCATCGTACATTTGCTAATTAGCACTAAACGCACACACAACATATTTCTGCATTTCTGAGTTTTGCACGGGAGTCCAGAGCAGCGACAGCGAGCTGATTAAGAGCTACTCAGCAAGGTTGCCAAGTTTCCTACGTCCTGCTGTTGTGTGGAAAAGTACTTGTGTTCAAGATTATTATTGACTGTTTACTTTATTAAAACATGTGTCACAGTTTGCCTCCCTGTCCCTTCTTACAGCCACACTGTCTCCTCCCCAGACCTGCCATCCTCAAGCTGTCCACCGGATGCTCACAGACTGTCCCTCCTTCACCCATCACCTGACTGCCCTACACATCCTACACACTGGTTCCCACTTTTAGGTAAACAATAGGTAGTAGATACGTGTTGCACTGTAATATTATGGGATAATAGTTGCTATCAGTTAGAGTGAAAGGGTTGGTTTACCATCTTGAAAGCAGAGAGAAACTTTTAAATAATGACGTTCAAACCCGCCTAAACAAACTGGGCTGAATCGTCACAGTTTATTTAAACTGTACCTAAGAGTGCTCTTACGTCTGACCTTATTTATAAACTCACCTTGCACCTTCACGATGACCTTAGCATTGTGTTCGCCCTTCGAGGTGTTCACGTGACACCTGTACGTGCCTCTGTCCTTGAGAGTGCTCCCTTTGATGATCAGTGTGGCATTGCCCCGCGAAATCAGTTCTGGGACAATGGAGGCTCGGTCGTCATCTGTCTTGTGCTCTTCACTGCTGTCATCATCATCTTCATCATCATCATCATCATCATCTTCATCATCATCGTCGTCGTCGTCGTCCCGCTTGAATTTGTAAAACTCTGCGTCCTGTTTGAACCACTCGATGGTCTCTTTGCTGCCTGGCTGGAAGCTGCAGGGGAGCAAGCACTCCTCGGAAACAAAACACGTCACAGTGACATCTGAAACAAGACACGGAGAGTCAAGATGAGGTCTCAATGTACCAATATTCTGATATCTGATATTCTGTTTGTGTGTTTTTAATTTTTCCAGTTTTCATATGAGTTAGTCTGAGGTTGTTATACTGCTGTAGTTTAGCAACATGAACGATGAATGCCTCTGCATGACGGTGACTTGTGTGTCTCTGTGACCATGGAAAACTGGGTCTCCCAAGGCAAAGTGTTCACAAGTGAGGGGCAAGACAGGGTGATTGAAATACCTCTAACTACAAAGAACAACCCCAGCCAGAATTAGGAATTCAAGGATCCTCCGGGAGGCGATCCCAACAGGGGAGCTGCAGGTGACCTGCCCTGCATGCATGGGGCCCTAATTGAGCTAAGGCCAAAGAGGTAGGGACACCGGCATGTAGGCACCTGCAAGTTTAGCTGCAGGGATCTGGTGTTTGGCCAGTTGGGTGGCAAGCAGAACCATGGGTCCTTGTCTTGCTGACCCCTATCAAGCTCGTGCAGGAGGTGTATACCAAGCATCAAGGTGAGTACCAACTATACAGTACATACAGTAGATGAATGCACAACACCTGTACTGCAACCAAACTCTCGGATAGGGGCTGGATTCTGGGTATAAGGATACTTACCTGTGTGTTATGTTTTAACAGGCTGGACTCAAACAGGGGGTTATAAAGATGAAGGTTTTTATTGAGAATAGGTAAACGATTATTGGACGAAAGCCAGGGTTGGAGCTGGCAGGGAGTGTGGAGGTAATACCTGGCCGAAGAGAATGGGTTGAAGTGTGGCTGGCACACTGGGAGGAAGCAAATGGGAAGCGAATGGGGCACAAAGAACACACATTTTTGGCAAACACACAAGGAGCCTGACAGAAAACTAACGAGAGTAACTGCTACAGAGGTTGAAATAAGGAGGTTGATGGTGCGAGGAGAGGCACGTGAGCAGACTGATGTGTAGGTGCAGGCTGACAAACACACAGAGAGAAACAGACAGGGGAAAACAGCAGATGGGGGAAGGGGAGGAACAGCTGGAGACAGCCTTTAACACTGTCTAAATAACTGCTTTGGTGGGAGCGCGTTGCTTCAGGGATATGTGAGACAATGAAATACGATCCTGGAAGTTAAAACACTGCACGACAGTTTGTAATACTCACAAACAGAACTTTACAAAGCTGGAATTTTCCCACAGCGGCAACAATTTCATCTTTCAGTGCGAAGATTGTGAGGTATAAAAATGGGCAATTCATGATACAAAGTTATCTACCAGATACGTGCGTTTCTGTATTTGAGATTGACCAAGAGCAAAAGTTGAGGCAGGTTCAACTTCTTAGCCAGAAAACCGTTCGTTGTTCAGCCTGACTTCCCCTGTGTTGGCACCCCCACCTCACTGACAGACTGACTCCATTCAAAGGAATGAGAGGGCTGAATTTTTCACACATGCTTCAAGTCAGTCTGAACACTGCCTGGAGGGGACACATATTTGCTGTTGTGGCCCCAACCCCACCTCTTGCATTCAGTGCAGCAGGTACTGTGTTGTCTACATGTTCACACTGAGTACCCTGCACACAACAGACTATACATATGGCATCTTTTTGCATGACCAGAGACAAAGAAACCCACCACTGCTCCCATGCTGGAATAAAACCACCTGACCCCATGTTTTGGGTATGTCAGCTCGTTTGTGGTCATTTAAGCTAATATGCACCTCTACAAGAAGATGGGGCTACGAGATTAATGTAGGTACCCAAGTTAGCTGATAATGTCAACAGGTCCTCATACCTAAATGACAAAATAGGTTGATTGTCTAGTGCCCCAAAACGACATATAAGACCGTTCCCCAAAAAAACCTCATGTTTGGCATTTCCCCTTCCAGTCCAGTGACAGGCGTACTGGACATTAAGTTCGGTTGCAGTTTGGTGGAGTTTAGACAACAAAACTACTTGGTTAGGTTTAGGAAAAGATTGTGGTTTGGGTTAATGATGTAAGTAAGTCATCTACAAAAAGTTATCATTCACATCATTTCTGAATTTCTTCCACACAGGAAAGACTCTCAATCCTTGGTCTCCTGAGTAAAAGAGTTTTCCTTCACTCATCCGTACACCCCGCCACCTTTTTCACATAGACTTTGTCGCTCTTTATACTATATCACCTGACTTCTTCTGCCACTAGAGGTCGTGGCTTAACAAAAAAAAACATACACTGAACAAAATTATACACGCAACACTTTTGTTTTTCTCCCCATGTGGCATATGAAGATGCTGATCAGACAGCATGGGTATTGCACAGGTGTGCCTTAAGCTGGCCACAATAAAAGGCCACCCCTCCTGACTGCAACTTCACACAGCCATTGAAGAGGAGTGAACCAACACTCCACAGGTCACAATCAACAACCTGATCAACTCTTTGCGAAGGAGATGTGTTGCACTGCGTGAGGAAAATGGTGGTCACACCAGATACTGACTGATTTCCAGAACCCACCACAATACAGTGAAACTTCACATTCTGGAGTGGCCTTTTATTGTGGCCAGCCTGAGGCCCACCTGTGCAATACCCATGCTGTCTGATCAGCATCTTGATATGCCACACCTGTGAGGTGGATGGATTATCTCGACAAAGGAGAAGTACTCACTAACACAGATTTTGACAGATTTGTGAACAATATTTGAGAGAAATGGGCCTTTTGTGTACAGAGAGAAAGTCTTAGATCTTTGAGTTCAGCTCATGATGAATGGGGGCAAAAACAACAGTGTTGCGTTTATAATTTTGTTCAGTGTAAATATGGATCGCAAAAAGCTATATAATTATCAACCTATGCCGTGTGCTTTTCCGTTGAGGACGTGCTGGGTAATGAACTTGTTGCTGGGTAGTGCAACACAACATATTCGCTATTATCCAAATGACCAAAATACAATGTGATCCGAGAGCCTTTGAGGATGCTGGGGAAGTTGTCTGGCTTTGCCAGTTGGTAGTCCAGCTTTGCAGTTAGAAACACATTGTATTGTACAAGGAAATGATTTAGTGAGCATCACTGATATATCAGATATCAGCATCACTTTCCTTTTAGTTGGTTCAGATTACAATTTAACAAACAACTCTGCGAAGACCAGACATTGTTCCCACCTGGACAAACAAACCACACTAGAGGAGGAAACACTCGTAGATGGTCATGTTTGCTTCTATTTTACTACAGAATAAATTAGGAATGTGCCGCTGCCTGTTATAATGTACATAGGCAGTGGTTTACATTTACAACCGAGTGGCACTGAACACATTTGCACTGACAGTGGAAGCAGAGAAGTATTGGGTTAATCAGAGTCGGCAATCGCTTCCCCAACACATAAATGTAGTCTGAAAGCACTACCTTTAAATTGATAATAACCCAAAATGATGACACAAAAGGATTTTTAGGTTTTGTAGATTATAACCTTTATTTTTATGGCATTTGATGACTATATATTCAACATATAACCATACAAAACGTTATCCTTTACATCCATTGCACATTATTATACACAGGTTACAGTGATACAACAAGAGCATGATTTGTTTGTAGCAACAGCGGTGGAGGCTCTATGGTACTGCAGTATTTAGAGTTCAGCTAATTACTGGTAGCCATGATATAATCCGATGGCCCCACAGACGGCGGCCTTGGTACACCGCTCTCTACGACTTTTTTTTTCTTCCTCATTTGTTCTGATTTCTGTCCCTCTCTGGTCACCAGAGAAGAACTTTTAAACATTAGACTTTCCCTTGCTGTCTACAAATGTTGTTGTTTTTCTTTAGTGTATGTGTGTTTTTGTACATGGTAGTTTGTGTCTGTTTTTGTTGAGCTTGTTCGTTCATCCTTGTTCTGTGAATGTGCAGTGAGAGCAATGTAAGAGGGGAGTAAAATTCCTCGTATGTGTACACATACCTGGACAATAGAAGAGTTTCTGATTATGATAACAAACAAAATATGTGTTACATGACTCCAGTTCAAGTAAATAAGTAACCAGGATATCGTTTAAAGGAAACTTTCAAATAGGAATACAGAAAGAGGAAAAACACATCCAGAAGTGAAGTGAACAGAACGTGCTAATTCTCTTTAATCTGAAACAGGGACCTGTTTTTTTGGTGAGTGTAACACAGCTGACAAGTATTCACCCTCAACTTCCCTTTATTGCCACACATCCAGGGAGGGGGTGGATTAATAATCTCAGCAGTTAACAGATTAGTCACTCCTTATTCTTGGGAAATACAAGTGGGCAAATTTACCAAAACTTTCTAGTTTTTACACGGCTCCCTTTGGTATCGTGAGAACCAGTCAGCCTGCCCGACTGAAAACAGATACCAGGGTTGTGATAGCAGTATTATCTAAACAATCATACATTAAGTTTTGTTTTTCAACAGTACTGAAGCTAATAGCACTGAGGACTTGTCTGAGCTTGTGTGTAATATAATGAATCACACAGAGGTATTCATTTCCATTGCAGATTAAAGTGCACAAGCCTTTCTGATTGCTGAGCTGCCTGAGACAGAAAAATAATCTAACAGGTTAATTCACATTTCTTTGGGTGGAACCTGATGGGGTATTAATAAATGCAAAACTTTTTTTTTAAAAAGTGTTATTAATTCATAACCACACGACAATGACGCTGGAGGTTCAACAGGCTCATATTTCTTCCTTAATGTCAACAAACCTCATGAAAAGACCAAACCCTACAGCTGTAGATGAAAGATCCTGCTCCGACCAGCAACCTGATATTGCGTAAAGGTACAAGATTGTAAATTGATAAAACAGCTTGTGTGAGTAAACATGACCTCTGGGAAAATGTAACTGAAGCAGATTATCTTTGATTCTCTGTTTATGTCTTTTTGAGTCTTTTTCCACAACAACAGAGTGTTAGTCCGTCTCTCTATACATTCGGACTACCTGGCTCTTAGCCCCAAGCCCACAGAAATATTTTATGTATGTATAAAATTTTATATATATATATATATTTTATTTATTATTTTTTTAAGGCTCAGTTATTCCAAAATAGTGCATCTTTCTAAAATGAGGCTTCAGCTGTCTGAGAGTCTTTTTTACTACAAAACTCCCCTTTTATGTATTTACCTGTAGAGCTGGTATGCAGGAATATTAACACAAACAGGGACAATTGTGCAAAAAACAAAACTTTGAAAGCTACGTACTTGATTTGACTATGTAAGCTTCAGATTTGGACAAATTTTTTTGCACAAAGCGAGGACAGAGCATGATGAACCTTTGAACCTTTCCTTTAAGAATGTTAAAATGCTTTTGGCCACACCCTTATACAAATAGTGACGTCATAGCTAGTGTCCTCATAGTTACCTTTCTGACACACAAGAGTACACTTTTTAGTAGCTGTCAAAAGCAAAACACCTACTTTGGCATCACTGACGGGGGGCGTGGACAGCTTAAAACATGCCTCACTGATCCCACAGAAAGCAGTGTTGAATTAACTCGACCACTTGACATCATTCCTGGAGAAATGACCAGGTCTTCATCTCACAGAATCACTCCAAACCTGGAACCAGATCACTGGTTTGTGCCAGAGGGTGTCAGATTACCATTTGTTTGCTGTACTGCAGATACACATCCATGAGTTTGCATGAGTGGCAGTTAACGGCAAGACAACAGCTGAATTGATTGCTGTTTTTTCACCTGTGTTGTTCTGTGTTCACAGTTGTTCCTCTCATTCTCTCTCTCCTTGTGAATCACAGTTTTGACAGCAGCAAAGTAATGACTCACGCCTGCAAGGTGTCACAAAGCAGCCGGCCTGGTGACCTCCCGGTCGGCGCCTGTCACACAATAATGTGACATTTGGTGTCCTTGCAGAAAGTCTTGGCATTTAGCCTTTGTGCTTGAACAATCTGCTGAGCAAACGCGATTTCTTCAAGGTGGCCAACACACAATAAACATTAACTTTTAACTTTAACCATTTAAACACTCAACGTAATCCATGTACGTACTTTGACTGATAAATAAGCAGATGCGTACTTCTACATGAGATTACAAAATCAGCGATAGCACAATCTTAACTTTCCAGCCTGAATTCTGTCCAGGAACAAAATCTGATAGCTCCGTCAAACAGAGTGTTCTCTGTCGAGTCTGTCTGAAAAACTGTTGGCTATAAATGGTAATTTGCTTGACCTCCTTCCTTGAGTGTCTCTAATCATCTTGGGGATGATAAGGTAAATGCAATGTTTCAAGATCTCAGGATTCAAAGAAAACTGGGGGGAAAGCCTTCAGTGAAAGACAGAAGGAAGAGAGCTGAAAAGTGAGAAAATAAATGTGATAAATATGTGCACAAACAGGCATTTACTGGAGGTTTTCTTGGATTGGCAGCTATTCTGGTTTGCAACAGGTTTTTCTTCCTCAGGCTGCAGCCTTTTTTGTGTTTTTCATTAAGTGTCTGTGTTTGTTTACATGTACTTAGCAACTTATATTGTCTTTAACATTCGACATTTCACAGCTTCCATCCTTTTTTTCTTTCTGTTCCAGCTCTCAGCAATGCAGTTGATGAGTAAAAATGTACCCCAAGTCTTAGGAATGAACTTGTTAAAACAGGACCAGACAGACTTTTCCTTTTCCTGTGAAGTCCAGCTGCTTCACAGCCTTTTTCAATTGATGTGGAGGGAAAATATTTCCATCCTGAGTTCATACCAGACGTCAGTTCATACCAAACTTTTGAATAAGCCATCTGACTAATTAGGGACAGTTCTCTGTTGCAGAAAGAAAAACCTTCCAACCTTGCAAAAGTAAGATGCACCGATCGTATTTTCTTCCGAAACTGTATCTGTGTGTCAGGTTCTGTTAAAAAAAACCTTCTTTGTTTTTAATCCCTGTGAATGTTTCCCTGTTTACGGATCAGTTGAGGCTGCTGGACAAAGAGGTATTTGTGTCTTACCTGGGGTTTTGTTCTGGGTGGCAAAGCTGATCCAGAGGAGGAAACAGGCCAAGGTGTGTATCGCTGACATGATTTCCTTTCAGCTACGCAGATTTACAACTCAAACGGACACAGAAACCCAGCGCAGACAGGTATGTAGCTCTGTCAGTGAGGCGACTTCAGGCGAGGCTATCCCCTCTCAAGCAGGGTCTTCCTTGCAGCTGTGTGGGTGGTTTGGCATCACACACAAACACACACACACAAGGAAAAAGGAAGAGAAAAAAATAATTAGAGGCACATTTCTGATGAAACTGACAGGAATATACACAATACAAAACGTGACGGCACATGTGCAGCCTTCAAGGGAGTGAGATTTGCAGCTGAAGCCCTGCACTCTTTCATCCACCGCAAAAATCTGGAAGCATTTTCTTCCGCGTCAGTCCCCTCTCTCGTTCCTTCAGCTAATCCCCTGCATCTTCCTCTTATCTCTCGAGTGGTTTAAGAGACAGAGAAGAAGATACATCTGTTGTTCATGCACAATAAAACCTTATCTTGAACACTATCTTAAGTATCCAAAGCAAACACAGGTGAACTTGGTACCATAAATCAAAGAGCGCATGGAAATTTGAGGTATATCCAGGCCGCTGATAAAGCAGTAAATTAGTCTTAAAGGTTGAGGAAGTTTTTAGGAGGGGGGGGTGAGTCAGCTTCATGGCGATGAAGTGTTGTGACGTTCGTTGGCAGGAGGTGAGTCAGGCAAGCTGTGGGTGACATTGTTAGAGCCTTCATGTGTTTACACTGGATCCTTCCTCTAATGAAGCTGAAGACAATTCCCTTTTAAAGTATTATGCAGTGCAGACGAAGCACATTATCTCATCCTCACTGCTGATGGCTTTCCGTTGGCAGAAGAAGAAGGGCAGCATTTTTGTTGGATTTTCTCCAAATAAATCCTCTTGGTCACAAAGAAAAAAGCACTGCAGCAGTTGATCAAATGCCGCACTAAATGAGAAATGACTTTTGTCTTGGCTTGAGTCCATTTTTCGAAAGCAAGCTGACAGACGACTTTTGTCTCTTGATTTGTTGTTTTGAAACAAAACATAAATTTAAAAAAAAAAAAGATAAATTTGGTAAATGTACTTGTGCAAATGTGCAGAAAACCAAATCAATAAATTAATTCTAATTCCAAATGAGTAAACTTTTAACAGAGAGGCCATTTACTAATTGCTGGAAAACAGGTGCACTGAAGCCCCATCAGCCCAAAACAGTTGACTTTGCAAGGTTAAATAAGGTTAAGCAAGGCTACTAGCTCCAGAGCACAGTTCATTACAGCTAAACTGTGTTAAATTGAGCTTAACACTAAAATGCACACAGCAACAAGTATCATGTAGAGAAGAATATATTAAATAAAATATGAGAAATTGCAACAAGACGTCGATAAACGAGTGTGCAGGGACTGAAAACATACAGCTTTAAAGAGAGGACAGTCTGTACGGTGTGTTTTTGTAAGTGTTGTTCACTTAAAGCAGACAGAGTTTAAGATAAACTGGGACAAATGAGGCCAAAGAGATGTTGTTAGTGTCTTAATAACTTTGCATCCAGCAATGCTTTATAATATTAGGTATTAGTGACACCTAGATATTCTTTAAACACTAATAATAACTCTTTCACCTCTGGTGCACTCCTTTGTTATCTTAAACTCAATGAGCCTTATATTAATAATATTTACATGTACATATAGCCTGTATATTTGTTTCTCACCTGAACTTAAATGTTTGGTATGTGAACAGCCCACTCCGCCTCTATGTGACAGGTCCTTTCATGCCTCCTGAGGTATGTGTTTATGTCATTCATTCATCCGTTCCTTGTTTCCTGTTTTATTTTGTTACTCACCGCTCCTCTCGTTTCAGACCACTTCACTTCCTGTCCTTTTGTGATTCCGACCTGCGAGATCGTTGTCTCCCTCCCCGCCACTGATTGGTTTCACCTGTCCAGCATCACCCTCTACCTGTTTACCTGCTACCTGACTGTTTACCTGTGTACCGAACCCTCTTTTGACGAGTAAAGACTGTGTATTTCAGTATTTTTGCCGCTATGCAACTTTAAAACTTTTGCATTTGTAAAAAATAAATGTCTTAATTGTTTATGTAATTAATAAAGTATTGCACAGTTTCCACTAAAAATAGGCGACAGCAAATGAAACACTTTTTTTTAATATAAATAATGAGTTATTAAAACCTTTATAGCACTTACTCTTTGATCTCAGGTAAGCTCTGAGCTTATCTCGTCACAAAAGCGGTGGAGTGAAGCAGCTTTCATCATGGACCACATGTGATTTAAGTTTGTGTTCAACCAGCTGATTCCTTTCATGAACAAACTCTTTCTTAGAAATTTCTGGGCAGTTTAAAGCTCATCACAGCACTAAAAGTGACCTTTTAGCTGCTGACCCAAAAACAATAGTTTGGATTCTTCTAGACTTTAGAGCATTCAAAGTCAACAGTATACTAACTTTGCAAAATTAATGTATCATTAATTGTAGTAGTTTTACAGAAAAACATAGTACTTACAGGGGCTCCTGGACATCAGCAGTAAAACATCTCTTGATAACTACAATAAGTCACCGCTTCATAGTCCTGTGATGCCACATTGAGCTGTTACAGCACTGAAATCTGTCCCATGTCAGGAAATCTGAGAAAACACTTACAGTGATTCAGCTGAAGCTCCTAGTCAGATGAAATCCACGAGAAAGGGGAACAAATGAAGAGCCGAGTCTGCTGCCTCCTGAGACTGAGTGACTGGATCAACAGGTTATTTAGAGAAAAGGCAGCACACACACACACACACACACACACCCTCACACACAAACATTTCACCAGACACAGAGGTACTTTAGGGAGGGTAAGGTCGCTCCTCACACACACACACACACACACACACACACACCCTCTGACTGGGTGGAGTTTGGTTGTGATTGGCAAACACACACAATTACACACTAACCCCTCCACAGGAGTCAGTGTTTCCTCTGCTGTCCCATCAAATGTCAGTGGGGTTTGCTTTCAAAGTGTAGAGCTGTTTTAGTGTGTGCTGTGTGCCTTGTGCTATGTGCCGCTATGTCAAACAGCCAGCCAGAGACCAAACACAAGCACACGAGACTACAGGCAAGAACTGTCTTTTTCTCTGTGTTTACTTGTAATCACACGTCGCACACAAAACAAACAAGAGCTGCATCTAATGAGGCAGCACATCCAATGTTGTAATGTAATGTTCATCTTTTTTAGCACCAGGAGACTTCCTTTTACTCATGTTTAAATCATCATGTAGTCACGTTTAGTTGCAGCTGAAAAGAAAAGTAAAACAATCACAGATGACTAACCTTCAGTTAGTTTAGTACATTGTTCTTCTTTTCAGAGAAGCCACAGTTACATTCATCTGGAAGCTGGACGGGAAAAAGTCTGACCTTCTGGCTGCTTGGGTTAAAGGCACAAAGTGGTGATAATGAGGGAGGGACAGGTGCTGCTCATTTACTTTGACCTTTTACCTTTTATTGCACAATTATGACTGATAAGACTTCATTCTTAACAATCCAATAAACAAACATGATGATGAAACAATGATTTTTTCCACTGTTCTTGTTTCACACGGCGGGGTCAGGCGGGGACAGGAGGGGCATCCTGCGAGAGGGAGGTTAGGCATGTAGAGCCAGAATAATTTCACTCTTAATTCTGTGAATTAAAGGTTTATTTCTATCAAGCTATACTTAGTTACTGTTGGATCAGTTGATTGACTAAACAAGGCGGTTCTGGTGAGTTTTATTTTGTTTCCGTCATTTGAATAAAGTGTGTTTTTTACGATGCGTTAACAAGGCAAATAGTTTAAATGTGTAGGAATATATACTATAAGTTTATATAGTTTATTTCTTGACTGAAAAAACTAAGAAGGGTGAACTCGCCGCTCCCAGCTGAAAGTACGAGGGAGGTCTGAGCTTTACTATCATACTGTCGCCTCTTGAGGAACTAAGTTGTATTACAGCACAGGACGAGCCTCAGCAGATATCTCTGCAACACAATACATACGCATCTCTTCACATACATGTTTTAAACTCAAATCATGGCCATATGTTGTACCTTTAAGGGGCACTTTGTTGGGCACAAAACTGATAAAACAAAGAAAAGTACAAAAGTACAAACAACAACTTGTGAATGGCCTGATGATTTATTAAATGTTAATAAGTAGTGGATTACTCAGAATAGAGGACTCTGCAGTAGATAATGATGAGTTAATAGAGAACAGACTGGGAGATACTAAATTAATGAATCATTAGCAATCATTCTCCCGCGACCCGACCCAGGATAAGCGGATGAAGATGGATGGATGGATGAATAGTAATCATTCATTAATAAAGATCAACATGACGACCTTCCTCTTGACTTGTTCCAGTAACAACTCATTAATTACTTAACATCATTTACTGTTTTGTGATCATACTGAGCAGTTACTGAGTTATCCCTGCTTACTTCATAATCATCCGGCAATCAGCTGCTACTTTTGTGCCCCAAAAGTAAAGTAAAGCGTCGTCCTACAAAGAATATCTTAATCGTAGTACTCAGACTGTAAAGTGTTATTTAAAACCAACCAATAACTGTTTGAGAAGCAACTTAAAGGTTCAGTGTGTAATATTTCTGAGGATCTATTGACAGAAATGCAATAAAAGATTCGTAACATTATTTCAGTGGTGTATAAAAGACCTTACATAATGAAGAGTTGTGTTTTTATTACCTCAGAATGAGCCATTTCTATGTACATACACCGCGAGTCCTCTTACATGGATGTCACCATGTTGCGCCTCCATGTTTCTATTGTAGCCCAAATGGACAAACTGCGCTACAGAGCGCGTTTCATCACTATGTTGAATACGTACAAAGAATAGGAACTAGCAGTAGTAGTCTTCTGGTTTGTTTTGAAATTTGGACAAATGGAGGACTACATGTATTATTTATATATATTATTATTATTTATATTTATGTCATATCCAATGTAGCTTCTCTTACGAGCTTGCAAAGGGAGGGGTGAGCGGCAGCTGAGAATCTTGTTTCCGCTGACCTCCAGTGGTTTCACTCCTCATACTTGCTACAGCGATGTGCAACACGGCAGAAACTTTACACCAGTGCGGGCAGTCAAACCCTGCTTCTCAGTCTGGTGTTGAGTAAAAAAGAACTTCTTGGTAGCAGGAAAACGATAATAACGTTGTGATGTGGACTTTAACACAACCAGCTTTGGTCTCTTGAGTATTTTTTCAGGTTGCGAGTCACTTCATTTCAACACCTCTGATGGTGCAAGGAGATAATTCCTCAAATTTCTCAATTGCCAAACACCACACTGAACATTGACGCAACACCTCAAATTCCATTTTTTTGTTTGTTTGTAGCTGCATAGCTCGTTAGGCTGCACATGCACGCGTGTTGTTATTAGTGTGTGTGTGTGTGTGTGGTGGATTATATCTTCCGGAGGTGTAAACTGAGGAAGGCGCTGCGTGAGGCTGGATTAGACGCAGCTCGTTCCACTCCGGCTCGGATTAAACCTCGGCCGATATTTACAACCTTTTGTTATTTGAGCTGCTTCCAAACTCCATGATTTATTTCCTCATAAAAAAAAACACACACAAATACACACAAGTGGGAGGTGTGTGCTAACCTCATATAATCACACCAGGTGCCTGTTTTTTCATTGTCCGCTGAGAAAATCCTGATTACTGATGGATTCATGTGTGTGTGACTGTTTGTAGGTTAGTGAAAGATTGCTGTGGCTGTAGATAAGAGGATTATTGTGGAATTAGTGTCATTCCTCTATATCGCCGCGAGGAATAGATTCATATCGATTTTAATCAGAGATAGAAAGATCCACAAAACTGCAGATAAAACAGACGCAGACAGGCTGCGAGAGAGAGAGAAGCTGGAGGGACCGAAGAGAGATTCCTGGAGATCCGCGGGGATGTTCAGCTGGAGACCGGGGAGCTGCACAAACACCTGCTGCAGACACATGTGAACATACATGTAGGAACACATGCATTTAAGAGAGAACTTCATGTATTTGCCATGTTTGGAAGTCTCGCCTACGTTCTGGAGCTCTCTGGTTGAGGAAAACTTCCAGCCACAGCGGGATGTTTGACCACCAGAGTTAGCCTGCCGGGTGGTCTGGGCAGCCGACTGCAGGGACGTGGAGCTGTGGCCGGGATGCTGGCGTTGCGTCAGTTGTGGCGGGGAAACCTGTGAATCATGAAAGTGGACGTGCTGACTTGCATGGCTCTGGCCGTGGCCAGCCTCGTCGCCATGGTGACCGGCGGCCGCAGCTCTGGACGCAGAAAGCACAAGGAGGTCTTCCTCGGGGAGAACAGGAAATTCAAGTTTGGAGGGTGAGACGCACAGACGGGACACTGACACATTTGTGACAGCTTAGTGTGAAATGATGTAAAACCAGCGAGTCAGCAGATGATTAGATTCATCTTTCTCAAACCAGATCTTTTTGTGCTTCTTAAACTGTTTTGGCCTCTTGGGGGCAGAGCAACACGCTGTAAACACAACATCGACATAACATCTGACAAGAAACAGCTGATGGAAAGTGTTTCCGTTCGCTTCAGGTGGTTTTCGCCTTTGTTGAAAAACAGTATATGCGCTAAATGGGAGATGCCGAGTAAGTTGTGACGTAGCGAACTTGTAACTCACGTCTGATCAGCTGTTTCCGCGGTCGGCGTCGTGCCGGATATTCCCGCTTAAAATTCACAGGACAGTGTTTGTGGCCACTATCTTAGTTTAGCATGTTAGCATGCTAAACTAAGCTGTTGAGGGGAATGTCATTAGATTTGCAGGTATTTTGTATTTGGTCCTAAACCAAAGTTGGACAAATAATTTTTACATTTAGTTGTTCGACTGATTCTTTAAAAGAATACTTTAAATACCAGAAGCGGCTAACGTAACCTCAAAACGCAGAGATGAAACTGATCGATTAATACCGCAAATGTTTTACTTGAGTACAGATGTCCTTCAGCCAGTTAGTAGTGGAGTGTAACTAGGCCAAGTATATTTATTCAAGCATTGTACAAAGTACAAATTCAAGGTACTTGTAGTAGAAGGATGAAGTGTTCCCTCTTGGGTTGAGAAAATGATGCCCCACCCCCCAGGAAACTTTTGCTTGAGTAAAGGATCTGACTAACTCTTCCAGCACTTGTCAGCAAGCTGTGATTTCACTTCTAAGGAACACGTCCCACAGAGGTTTCCATGTATCCCTCACTTTCATTTCCCTGTTTCACATAAAAACCACAAATGACCTAAACCACGTATTATTTTATTTTTAAGGGTGAGCTCATGGCAATATCCTTCCCATGGTAATTTAAGTAGGACTGTGCTGATTATGACAACTAGCCACTGGAGGTTTGAAATATTCCTGCTATGGCAGAGTGCGCTGCTCAAACAACCTTTTTATTTGTCGAATGGAGAGAGAGAGGAAAAAAAGTTTTCCTGGAGCTTCTGGTGGAAAGAATGAGAGGATGAATGCAGCTTCAGTTCTGTGCATCTCTAACAAGCTGTGACAGTGAGTAAAATCACTGAACAGATTTCTGAGTGCTGAGTGATAATCAGTCTCCTTAGAAAAATGTTTATTTTAAACACTAATATGAACAATAACTCACAAATTAGACCCCGAAGCAGTGAAATGTAGTTATTATTTTTATTTAGCTTTAGCTTTAGGACTAATTCTAAAACGATAAAGAATATAAACAGAAATAGTATTTTTATGAGGAGGGTGGAGGTGGGGAAAATAGATTTAAACAAGAGAGGAGAAATTGAGAGTTTCTATCACTAATTAGAAATATTGGTATTAGCACTAAGTAAAGGATCTAAATACTTCTTCCAAAGCTAATGAGGTCAAACACATCACAGAGATTTGGTACATTATATTCTCCAGCTGACTCTCTAAAAGATGGTTAATTGGCATATTGATGGAGACTTAAATTACTTTAACCAACACATGCAGCTGGGTGTGTGTGTTTAGTGTAGTATTACAGGAGTGTGGTTATGGTTGAGCGCTGCTGTCAACAGTAGCAGCCAGGCTGCCCTCATCTGTCTTGCCTGACTTGAGGTTGGCGTGTGTGTGTGTGTGTCTATCTTTACGAGGACCAAGTGTTTCCATTTGTCATTATATTTGTCCTTCCTGTCAGTGAAATTATAGAGTTAATATTGTGGTTAGGTTTGGGCCCAGTGTTGAGTTAATTGAATTAGCATCAGGGGTTGTTAAATGTTTGTTTGGTGGCACTGCAGCGTTTGTTTCAAGGTTAATTTAAGGGATTACAGAGATTGGATTTGGCTCAAATAAATAGTCTGGCCTCACAACAACAGGAGACTAAAAATGTGTGTATGTGTGTGTGTGTGTTTGTCAAGGTGTGTTGCTTTCAAAGAGGCTTTTGATCCGTCAGCGGAGAAAATCTCAAACAGCTTTTATCTCTTTTCCCATCGTATGCTCACCTGTGAACGGCACGCGTGTGTCTAGCCACTCTAAACGCACACACACACACACACACACACACACACACCAGCATGTGTTACAGCTGAGAGTCAGGCTGTAATTATACCTTCAACATCCTGAACGTCGCCTCGTCACAGTTTCCCTGGTTAAACATCAGACATATTTAACAGTTTATAGTTACTTTAACAGCACAGTGTGGTCACGTGTTGTCTGAGAACAGCACTAGTAGATACAAACTTTGCATTTGTTTTGCTTGACCCGATAAAACAGTTTGAGAAACTTACTTTGACTTTCAGGTCATTTCAGCCACACACATCTTGGTCTTCATCAGTGACCAGAGCAACCTTGAGCAGACACGGAGGCTTCCCCTGATTTACAACCTGTTATTATGTAACCGATTATGTTACATACATCCAGGTCAGGGGATAACAAGCTTTGGCTGAAAGCTCCAGAAAAACAAAGAAAGTGGACCTTGTGATGAGAGTTTTTTTTTTACCAATAAGACCTAAAAACCTCACCCACCTAAGAAATGTGTGACGAGCTGCCAACTAAACTCTGGTTTAAAAAACACAAATTAAACATTTCAGTTGTCTCCCTGTATATCTCCATGTGTCTGATGTAGATGGAGATATTATATCACAATATTAATTACATTCATGTAAAAGCAGGATTTTACTGTTGTTAAGCTGGAGCTCATTTTGAACTTCAGTGTCTGACTGCAACTAATAATTATTTTCATTATGGATGCTGATTATTTTCTCTATTATTTGATTGATTTCTTTGTTTGTTTTTTTTTAATTAAGAAAATAGTGACAAATACAGCCAATTACCCAAAAAATCTTGACATTTTTGAAGCTGGAACAATGAAAGCTTTTAGCATTTTTGCATGAAAAATGACTAAACGATTATCAAAATAGTTGCCAGTTAATTTTCTGTCAATACCTTAATTGTCAGAACAGTAAATAACTCAACACCTCTATAACGTGAGACAGGTGCGTCGGAGGGGGGCAGCAGGAGAGTCAAAAGTAGCAGAGAAAAACTCCCGCACACGATCTAACTTGCAAAAAATATATAATGACACGTTTTGTTTTTGGGTTATATGTCATGTGTATTATGTTTTTTCCTCTATTTATCTAGTGTTATGTTTATTTGCTATTTCCTCCAAGTTATTTGTCTATTGATATATAAGGCACCAGTAAAATTTGCGAGTATGTCTATTTATGAGTGCCCTTTATGATAATGTTTTGATGTACATTCAGTATACAGAAATCAACATTCATGCCATGGAAATATGAATTAATGTTTTGCAATGGCTGCCTTATTTCATGAGGAAGTAGGTGACTGGTGCAGACAAATAAGTCACCTCCTACAAAAGATGGCTTCGCACCATGTAGCACCATTTGCCTGATGAAGGTCTAGGACCGAAACGTTGTGTCAGTATGTATTTTTCGCATGTTAGACTTAATTGTCTAATCGTTTCAGTTGTAATATTAAAGGTTCAGTGTGTAAGATTTAGGAGTATCTATTAACAGGAATGCAATGTAATATCCATAAAGTTAAAATTTTATTACCTTAGAATGAGACATTTCTATCTGTTTCGGATAAACAGCGCTACAGAGCGCTTTTCGTTCTGTAGTGCTGTTTGTCCTGTTGGGCAAACGTCACTACGTTGAATGCGTATGAAGAAGAAGAAGTAGCAGTTTAATAAAAAGGTTGGTGAAGAAAGGCCTCATGGGAAATGAAGTGTAGCATGCATATTATCTGCATTACGTTATTTGCTCCCAGCAGGCTGTTCCATCAGTGCTGCAGTTGCACTGAGGATTGTTTTGTGGGTGAGATAGAGAACATGCGTGTTTGTTTGTTTGTTCGTGGTGCCTTTGAGTAGGGTCATGGCTTTGGCAGGATGAGAACAAACGGCGAGGAGGAAGCGTGGGGGAGAGCGGAAGAGAAAACCTGCAATTACAGATGTAATAAACCAACTAATCCCTGAACACACTGTGTGTTTGTGTTGTTGTTGTTGTTGTTGTTTCTGCAGACGTATTGACTACAAACTGAAGAGGCAGGACAGCACCAAAACGCTGCTGATAAAAAGTGAACAGCTGCTGAGGATCGAGGAGCACGACTTCGCTATGAGACCAGGGTTCGGAGGTCAGACACACACATTTGTCTTTATATAGGCTACATGTGAGGACCTTTGATTACGTAATGCATTCCCCAGCCCTAACCTTACCCATCACAACTGCCTCAAACGCCCCATCCTCGACCTCTTAAACAAGTCTTAACCTTCAAACAGTCCTTTGAAGTGTTGAAGTAATATGTCCTTACAGTGCAGAAATGTCTTTGCTACAGCTATTTGAAACTGAAACTGGTCCTCACAAAGATAGCAAGACACGCCCACACACACAAAACAATGGGACACCTCATTTCATCCCTGATCCCTTTAATCCACTCACTCACACGTCCTCCCACAAAATAAAAAACAATATCACTCCTGTCCCGCGCTGATGATGCGTAAAGCGGTGGATTGATGATGCGACGATGGGCACTGGGTCACCCAGACATCGGGGATGTGTCAATCCAAAAGTCGGCAACACCAACACTGACCCAGATTATGCTATTGTGTGTGTGTGTGTGTGTGTATTGTGCATTTGAAATACAGTAGGACTGTGTGTGCTCACTCAGATGTCATTGTGTGTCCCTCTGTGGGTTTGGGCAATATAATGAGAGCGAGTGTGAGTGTGTATTGTGTGAGTCGAGGGGAGATGTGTGCATTAATCTGGATTATATTCCAGGTCTGGAGCAGATGGAGGGGTTGGAAACTAACTGACGTCTGCAACAAAGATCATCAGTATCAAACACACAACAGTAGACGCAGAGAGGCACATTTGATGAGAATAGTTAATAATAATAATAATCGGCATTGTGGATTTAAATGAAATTATGAAGTAAAAGCTCTCGAGGAAATAAACATTGTAAGTCTGTGTATGCACATCAGAAGGAAGGAAGAAATTACGTACATTTCCTAATCATTTGAAGATTATGCTACTCGAGTATTACCATTTTAGGAGACTTTCTGCTTTCCCTTCACAACATTTCTGAATATTGTACATTTTTGGAACATTTATGAGGAAAATATTGTACCTTTTCCTCTTCTACATGTATTTGAAGGCTGGAGATCCTTTGCATATACATTAATTAATTAAAATATCTGTAATCAGGTAAAATTATTACCTAAAAGGCAAACTTTTCACAATTTATTTTCAGGAACAGCCTTGTTTCAGACCTCATTTTAGACGATTTTTAAAACCATCTGTCTTCCTTCCTGTCTAAACAACCTTGGCTCCTATAAATGACAATTATACACTACTTAATGCTTCTGTCTAATACATTTTGGTGTAAAGATGCAGGGAGGTGGTCCGGGTGGATGGTGGTCACGTGACTGAGAACAGGATTCAAACCATAATCCTATAACAACAGCACTTTGGTATGGGTGGAAAAAGACAGTGGTTCTGGTAAGAGTGAAAAACACATGGCAAATAAACACATATGTAACCGGTTAACTTCAACGTATAGTGCTTTGGTTGCACAAACACTGTCCGACTTTGCAGATTTGTGAATTAAAAGCACTTCCTCTTTGTGTTCTTTGAAAACACATTGCTGTTGCAAATTAGTAGTATAACCATCTTTTGTAGGCAATGACGGCAATGCCTCTAAAATAACTTGTTTCCCCAGTATCACTTCTGTGCAACTTCTACTCCACCACATCTCAGAGGCAAATATTGATTTATCTGACAGCTTTAGTTACGTTTCAACCTTTCATCCCCTTCCTGAAAACCATGTATTTCCAAATGTGGTAATTGTTTTGAGTGTTTGTGATAAAGGGAAGTATTAATTTGTTAGTCTGTTTGCTGAGAAAATCCTCCTCCTTCTTAAGCTAAATAAACTATACTTTAGTGAAAGTGAAATTTTGTGTGGGGGTATGTTGTTTAGGGTACTGACGTGATGGTGAAATTCCTGTTAGGAAGGTTAGGGAAGGACTCTGGTCACGGTTGAAAGAAAACTGATGGTATAAACAGGATTCGACCTGTGGTCTGCAGTTTGTGCGCCCAGTCATTGATCTCTGCCTAAGAGGTGGGTCCTGCAATTATGTCAAAAAAAACGTAAACATAGTTCTTTTTAAGTTTTTGAACAATGCTGTCATTTTTTCTAGTGATGACAGTCTCTTCCTTTCATTCGTTCGTTAATCTCTAAACATAAAAATCTCTAATCTTTGTCACGACCTCTGCTTTGGACTGGAAATACCTGGACTCCCATCCGTGAATCTTTTTTGAACCCTTGTGTTTTATGGCAATAATTTTATTAAGTTACAGTATTAAATCCTTCACCTACCAGTGATGTAAAAACAAATAAATATAAATAAATACTCCTATAAAAATGATTACTTAAGTAAAAGTATAATCACCTAAATCTTTCTATCAGGTTTAAAGTTATATTATTATATATTACACAATTGGATTATTACACTGTCCCAATGTTGTAGTTTTAAGGAATTTAAGGATTTTAATCCAGATTTGACCTCAACACTATCAGTAGGCTACTCAATATTATTATTACTACTATTTATCATTAGACATCTTTTAATACTGTAAAATACTTTACACATCAACATTTATGTATTTTAATTTTTATATTTTAATTTTATATTTTCATTATTCTATTCCTTCAATGCCTTGAAGTGCAAAGTGAGCAACTGTAACAAATAAATTTGCCCTTTTTTGATTCTAATATTATTACTGATACACCAACATGTATGCAGCATTTTAATTTTGTAGCTGGCCGAGGTGAAGCTATTTCTACTTATTGTATACGGTGGTTAGTTGATCAAAATTGTCGATTAATCATTTAAGTTCGTTTAGAAGCAAAAATGCAAACATTTTCTGTTTCTCACATGTGAGAACTTGCGGTTTTTATTTGGTCTTACGTCACAACAATATTATATTGATATTTTTGAGTTTAGAAGAGTGATGGACATTTTTAACAATTTTCTGATGTTTATAGAACAAAACAATTAAATGATAAAACAATCAATAATTTAAAAAATCGTTACTTGCATTCTGTACGCTCATTATTGGTTCTTAAAATCTTAATCTTCATAGTATCTGTGTCACATTAATGAAGTGGAGTATTAAGCACGAAGTACCTCTGGAAGTCAGTGAAGTAGGATTAAATTAAGATTTGTTGTGTAAAGCACCGGCACCTTCAGAAGTGCACTTACAGGAAATGTCTCTGACCCTCACAATCACACACAGCCTCCTTGTGGCCGTCGTATCGCCGACTGTCTCCGTCTCGTCTGTCTATACGGTTGGTTGGCGTCCCGCCTGTCGCTCAGGGCGGTTGCAACAAAAGCACCACTGTCTGCCCCACGGGCCTGCGGCATTTCCGTGGACTATAATTTTACACAGAATGAAATCTCAGCTTTTTCTGCCTCAGATAAGCCTATAGCTGCTGTGTGTGTTTGAGACCCAAGAAGCCGAGGAATCAAAACCACCTCACCCCCCACTTCTCTCCAGGAACCACAGTCCTGAAATACACCGTGTGACGTTTCTTTTCTGTATCATCCCTGCTATCCAGACAAATCTTGGTGGCCTCTAACGTAAAGCCCTCTACTTTGGCTTTGGGCCCCAACTATGTTTCAAACTTACTTAGATGCTCGGCTAGGACCCCCCTGTTGTTTCTTAAAAGTTGTCCTTTTGCAGTAAGGGCCCCTGGTTTATGGAACTCCCTACCTGACGATCTAGACCTCAGTGTCCTCTTTTAAATCTCATTTCAAAACCTATTGTTATGTAAAAGCCTTCTTATAGTGATGACATATTTTCTGCTTTTTTTGTTTCATTTTATCTTGTTGCACATTTATTTTTCCGCTGGATTTTGCTTTTACAAATTCTTTATTCCCTTATTGACCGTTTACCCCGTTTGTGTCACAATCCCTTTCTCTGTCTCTCTTCTCCGGGCCCTTTCATTGCAACACGTCCTCATACCTAAACAACAAATTAGGTCGATTGTCAAGTGTCAGCGACAGGCTTACCGGATGTTAGCAAGTCCTGTAATCTAAGTCACACGGCGTTCTCTCCCTCATCAGCCCTTGCGGTACTTAACCAGCCCTTTTCCACTTACTCCTTGTGTGTCATGGCTTGGTTCCCTGTTTCTGTCTGTCTCACCCAATATTATGTAGCTGCAGCACTGCAGACCGCAGTTCTAGGACCGTGGTTGTTTTGCGACAACGCCATCTAGTGGAGTGGAGTGGTGGTGGTAATGCACAGCAACACGAAGGAGGTTAACCCTGTCTGATAGCACGTCGGCCGTGAGGTTACCGGTCGACATACATATAATAAATAACTTAAGTTTAGGCACACACTCGTTGATGGTTGTGGTAAGGGTAATTGGCTTCGCTGCTCAGATCTGTTTGCCTTCCTTCTCTGATTTTCCCGTAAGCCTGTGTTCCTCTTATCGTGCAAATAAATTACTGAACTGCATCGGCTCTGCCTCGGGGGTCTGCATTTGGGTCCTACCCTGTGTTGCTGTTACCCTGCCAACTTAAATATATTGACTCAAGGACGTCTATAAACTTAAATAAATCCCTACAAACTTTGCGATAAAACTTCCCATCAGGTCTTTCTACGCTATTAGAGTTAGTTAGACATGACAATGCCAAAGCAGGGCTGGCGTTGTGGCTGTAGCTCTTCACTGTATGAGATTCAAGGTAACAAACCTTGAATCTGATTGGCAGTTTCATTCCTGTCATAAAAAACAGGGTTGGCAGTTTTTTTAAGGTTGTTGTTGTTGTTGTTGATGGAAGGTTTGTTTACCGCTGTGATTCGACAGGAAGAAAATATTCATCACTTTACGTGTTTCACAAAAGGTGCAGAGTCAATAAATCTATTAAAATAATCCATCCCTAAATTATTATTTTTTACTGTGGAGGTGTTATACAAATGTCAAATACAAAGTACAGATCTGTGTTAGTTATAAATAGCTGTTCCTCTTTCTTTTAAACAAAGAAATAAAACCAGACCCCACCCATACCAAACTCTCAGAAAGAGACAGAGAAGTAAATGCACACATAGAAAAAAACTAAATAGTATAAATAAAACCCAGAGAAAACGTAAATAAAATGAAATACAATAGCCTTTAAAGTGCATACTTCAAAGCCACATCTATCACACTTGTACTTGGAAACAACTTACTAATCCTAACTTGGGAAATTACCTCTATGCAGGACCTTAAAGTGAATTAAACTTAGATTAGCTCAGGGAGATGTAGACTTGAGCCTGACCTTTTCACGTCAAGCTCAAGCTCCTTTTCCCAATTACTCCCTAACCACCACACGAGAGGCCACACCCGAGGATGATGTATGGTCACATAAGATTGAGAATGTACTGTGTGCCTTAGGGGAGAATGACACATCGACAAGGGAGCACGCTGGAAGCTGAGGGAAGGATCTAAAATATATGTGAGCGCAATCACGAGCGTCAACATACCAGAACAAATTAGATCGGAGTAAATTATACTTAACGCGTAGATGATTAAAACTGACAATTGAGTCATCTAAATACATATCTGGGAAACGAGCCAGACCTCTGAAAGCTGCATCCAAAAGAGAGGAAGGAAAAAAAGAGGTTATTACAACAGGGGCTGAAGGCATAAAGTTTGAAACGCTGCCTGACTTTTTTCATTTGGGTTTCTAATATATTTTGGACAACAAGAGTCCCCAGGGACGATGGGCGGAAAGAACTGTCCTCCGATCAAGGTTGGAATAGCTTCCCCAGGCATGACTTTTTGATTGCTGGTATTAAATTACTATCGCAGATCTTTTCTCCTTCTCCTTGAAAGTCTGTCTAAAGGCAGCGTACAATCACATATCTCCACTTCCTTTCTTATAAAATTTGGTTCCCATTTTTTGTGTTTTAATATATCAGCTCGTTCAGATGACCTGGGAAGTTGTCATGAGAAAAAAGGAAGTTACGCCTCTGACTTGTTATTTCACTTTCACAAAGTTGGGGGACTCCTGAGAGATGGATTAAAAAAGAATGATCAAAATCAAATCAACAGACGCTGAGATATCCTGACTTTTAGTCTCTAGTGTGGGTTAAAATGATCATGATAAGAATCAGAGCGCCAAAATTTATTTGTGAATCTGAAACCATCAAATGTTGTTGCATAAAAAATTACTTAAACGATTATCAGCATAGTTGCAAATTAAATTCCTGTCAATTAACTAATTGAGAATCATTTCAGCTGGATAAACAGTTGGGTAGTTAATAGAATTTAATCATATTTTATAATCTCTTCAAATGTTTTGTGTGCAAAAATCCTAATTTGTAAAGTAACTAGTAACTAACTAGGTAAAAAACTAACTAGTAAAAAGTACACTGTTTCCCTCTGAGATGTTGTGGGGTAAAAGTAGAAATACAATAGAAGTAAAGTGCGTCAGATTTGTACTTAAGTAAATGCACTAGTTCGAGTAATTGTTTCAGCTGTACTTGTATAAACTCTTGAGTAGTTTAATTTATAAAAAAAAACATGATATTTTATAAAGTCTTCGTTTTGTACGCAGAAATCTTAATTTATTTTACTCAAAAGTCACTAAAGCTGTAAGATAAAATGCTTTAGTACAATATTTCCCAGCTGATGAAGTAGGAAGTAGCATGAGAAGAAAGTACTCAAGAAAAGGACCTCAAAAGTACCTCAACTGTGTACTTAAGTAGGATAGTATCGCCACTGGAGAAATAGAAAAGAAGTACATTGCTTTCGGTCCGCCAAATGATCCCAAAGTCATAAATATACTGTTTCCAAAATGGTTAGCTTTGATGTAAAGCAGGCGTAATTTGCAGTGTGCTTTAACATAGAAAACCACTGTTGCGGTTCTTTAAAGGTTTTGTAAACCTGAGTGTGAGCAGGCAAACAGTTCAGTCTGTCAGCTTACGCACAGCCGGGTTGAGTCAGTATGGATTGTGTAGGAGTCTGTTGTCATGTTCTCGAAAAAGCCGCCCAGAGAATCTCCCCTTAATCCCTCTCCATCTCTCTCACCTCTCCCCCTCCTTTGATTGCTGGCGAGGCAGAGTCAAAATCAAAACACTGGCGATGGAGCCCGCACAGAAACATCCTGCGACCTTAAATCTGCATTATGACTGCATGAATTGATCCATCTGTGGCGTTTGTGTTTAGGGATTAAACGACTCATTCTAAAACGCTGAGCACACAAACATTTTGGGACAAAAAACATGACATTAAAGCTGCACTGGGCACAGTTTTTTTATGTGTCATTAAGGTAAGACTGCAGCAGCTCGCCCACTGAGATGGTGCAGATTTACTCAAATCCAAGTCCAGAGCTGGATTTATACTGAACAAAATTTTAAACGCAACACTTTTGTTTTTGCCCCCATTCATCATGAGCTGAACTCAAAGATCTGAGACTTTCTCTGTGTACACAAAAGGCCTGTTTCTCTCAAATATTGTTCACAAATCTTTCATAATCTGTGTTAGTGAGCACTTCTCCTTTGCCAAGATAATCCATCCACCTCACAGGTGTGGCATATCAAGATCAGACAGCATGGGTATTGCACAGGTCTGCCTTAGGCTGGCCACAATAAAAGGCCACTCCAAAATGGGCAGTTTCACTGTGTAGGGGGAGTCCGGGGGGTCCAGAAACCAGTCAGTATCTGGTGTGAACACCATTCGCCTCACGCAATGCAACACATCTCCTTCGCATAGAGTTGATCAGGTTGTTGGTTGTGGTCTGTGGAATGTTGCTCCACTTCTCTTCAATGGCTGTGCGAAGTTGCAGTCAGGTCGAGACCCCGATGAGGACGACAAGCATGCAGATGAGCTTCCTTGAGACGGTTCCTGACAGTTTGTGCAGAAATTCTTTGGTTATGCAAACCGATTGTTGCAGCAGCTGTCCGGGTGGCTGGTCTCAGACGATCTTATGCTGGATGTTGAGGTCCTGGGCTGGTGTGGTTACACGTGGTCTGCGGTTGTGAGGCCGGTTGGCTGTACTGCCAAATTCTCTGAAACGCCTTTGGAGACGGCATATGGTGGACTACTGAACATTTAATTCACGATCAACAGCTCTGGTAGACATTCTTGCAGTCAGCATGCCAATTGCACGCTCCCTAAAAACTTGCAACATCTGTGGCGTTGTGCTGTGTGATGGAACTGCACATTTTGGAGTGGCCTTTTATTGTGGCCAGCCTAAGGCACACCTGTGCAATACCCATGCTTTATAATTTTGTTCAGTGTATCTGTGCAACACACAGGAACCATGAACTTCTGCTGCCATGTGGGACCATACACTGATAATAAGACCCTCTATTACTTAATGTTGAAATTCCTGCACACACAGAAGAGTTAGCAGCACTGTTGCATGACGGATGCTTAGCAAACACAAATCAATTAAGCTGTCAATTACATAACTACACTCACTAATTACATTGCTTAAAAAACCTGAGGCTGTTCACTGATTTTCTCTGTTAGTGGAACAGGCTGAGCGGGAATACCCATGAACAACTTTCTTTTTTTTTTACCAGAAATAAAGATTATTTTGCGATATTCGATCACGACATAGTTTCTTCTTTCTATGCAACATTTTATTCTTATGATAAGTCTTCTGCAAAACAAAAACAAAAAGATTCACAGTAACTTACTCATCAACTTGTTTACATCAGCTAATTAGAAAAAGATGCATCTGTTGAAATCACAGCCATTATGCGCAGGGTTCAACCCCTGCAGTAGATAGTCTTGTGTTCACATCCAGTCAGACCAGAAAGTGTCCTTGTGAAATATGTGGTGCTGGATTCAGACCTCTGAATTTCTTCCACTGAGGGTTTTTTTAATGAAACAGTTTAAAACGAAGAAATATTGACTAAACAATGCGCAGTGTTTATATGAGGGGGGCGTGTCAGTGGGGCTCCGGGCGCCAGCTGCAGCTTTCTTGTGGCGTGAGGTTTTGATCCTGATGGACCACAGCCTCCTGCCTGAGGAGAGAGTTTCTTCTCGGGGTGGGAGGGGTTGGCGACACTCCTTCCTGCTCGCCTCAGAGTCCTAAAGGCGTACAGGTCCTGGAGGGTTGACAGTTTACAGCCAATAACCTTCTTCTCAGATGGTGATGCAGGAGGTGAGGATGGACGGATGGATTGACTTGTCTGCCGCAAATTGTGCTTCCTCTGCTGGGCTTCCTTGGTGAGGGAGCTGATGAGGTTTTGGGGCGATGATGGTGCCCAGGAAGTGGAAAGTGTTGACTGGGGAGTCATAAATAACTGCTAATGTTTTGGTAAATCAGGATGTTTTAATGATAAAAATACAAAAAGTCTGATGTTGAATCTTTGCATCAAATAAACTTAGAGAGTAGAAGCGGATCTCCTTTTGCACATGTGTCTGTGTTAAAATGCCTCATTCCTGATATGGGAACAGGAAAGCAGTAAAACTGAGTGAGTGACCTTCTGTTTCTGTTTTTTCCCACCAACAGCAGTCGTTGTTGGGGCTACGCTGAATGTTGAGTCTGCACTGCTGGTGATTTTGGGACAAAGCCGGTCTGCGTCCGGAGCTTTATGGTCCTGGCTGTCAGATAAACTTCATTAAATAAAGTGTTTAGCTGCCGGCCTGCTAACATTCATGTGGAATTAACACACTTTACATCCACGTTCACACAAAAAGCACACAGAAGCTTTCGAGTACTTTTTTTTTTCTCTTGTTGTCCTTGAGAGTGAAAACAGGAATGTAACCCTGTAAACCACGTTCCAGACGGAGGTCACAGACAAAACCAAACCAGTATCTATGTGAGACTGTTTATGTGTGTTTATGCTAACCTAGCAGACATGGTTTTGGTGATTTGCAGGTCAAAAGGTATTTTCAGTGACCTTTGAAACGATTACACCAATACCAGAAGTAACAAAATGTATGTGCAAGACTACAGACAACCCTTGCTAAGCATGAAGGTTAAAACTGAGTGACATTGATTTACTTTTAAATAGTTTTTAAGTGCAGCAACTACATGAAACTACAACTGACAAGAATAAAAGAACGGATGTGTCAAAGTTTTCTACAACTTAACTGTGACAAAACTTAAATTATTCCTATTGGCACAGATACTACTCAATACTCAACATTACTCTTATTTAATCGATCCCAGCCTATATTTTGAGCTCCATGTATAACTCAGTTATGCTTTTTAGCCATGCTAGCAATCTGGAATAAAGTGGTTGGTCCACCACTTTATACCAGATTGAAATGTCTCAACAAGTTTCTAATGGACTTTGAAATTTGAAAATTGAAATTTGAAAACAGACAAATTCACAGTGCCCAGAGGATGAATCCCAATGACTTTGGTGATGCCCAGAATCTTTCCTCTAGCGCCCCCATGAGGTCGACATTTGTGGTTTTCAGTGAAATGTCTTAACAACCACTGGATGGATTCCCATTAAAGCATAGGTGTCATTACACTGGGGACGGTGGGGACATGTCGCTACTACTTTTTGAAGGCATTTGTTAAAAATTTTCTGAAAAATAGCTTGCACCAAGAAATGTTCAATAACAAATGAAAAAGCTTTGAGAAGTTTATTTGCACAAAAAGGAAACATGCAATGCGATTTAAATATAAAAGAAACAAATGTGCATTGTCCAGAAAAGCTAAACAAAAACAAGCTGCTGATTACTGCATTATTTTATGTTTCCCTCCGTACAAGTAAAGACATTTCCACAATAAATTGGAGCAGAAAATGTGTCCAGAATGCAGGAAATCAAGTGTTTAATGCTGGGGAGAAACTCCAGACCCCCCGCCCAAGACTTTTTGTTCAGAGGGGGGTCCAAGGTCTGTGTTACAGCGGCACTGGCCTCTGTTGTCGCCACAGCCTAGCTCCCTGTCACTTTTAACCTTTGACATTTGGCATTACATGATCAGGTTTCTCTAACTTTGAAGTAATTGTTGACCTCTAATAGGACCTCCTGTCTTGTCTTCTTGTCAGGGTGTTTGGTTGCTTTGCCAGTTGATGCTCCTCGACTCTTGAATAGTTAGTGCACGGTTTATTTGTTTTATTAAGCTTTTCCTGTTTTTTTGAAATATGCTTTATAAATGAAACTTGTTTACTCGGGTAAATAGTTAAAAACTAACTGTCTCTCTCTCGACAGCATCAAAATATAACTATATTTCAATGTGCAGTTAGGACCATTATTATGTAACCTAGATGTTTAAAAGCCTTACCAGTTTTAGTTCAGTTTAAACTTGGATATCCAGACATCTTCTCAGATGCAGATCACCAGAATGTGTACACTAAGGGCAAGTTTCAATTTCTCAGAAGTGATTTAGCAGTAAGCTGTAAGCTCCTTCTTCCTGCGCACGCCCCTCATTGTTAACCTTTTAACATTGACTCTAAAGAAAACACTACTAGTGTTACAGTTTAGGACAGTAAAATCATTGCTGATGCTTGTGGTCAAGTCAGGAATGAGCTTTTTAGCATGCAGGCCGCAGCGGTGGATAAATCCTAAAATAAGCTGAGTAGATTGACCACCAAACATCGTCTCAGGGTCCACAAACGTCCCAAAATCCTCTTTGACTAACCAAAGTTTGTCAGGTCATGATTGCTTCATGGATGCAGAGCAACAAACAAGGGGATTGAAGCTTGTGGGTGGGTGGTGGGGGGGATTTGTGCTGTTTGTCTATATCTGCTCGGTTTGTCAGGTTGTTCAGGTTTAGCGCTTAAACAAGCTTAATCTGCTAATGAGATTGGAGGACAGATGTTGATGGCTGCGGTGAGCTGCTGGAGAGAACAAAGGATGTTGCTACCAAAATGATGTTTGAGGGCCGTTTGTTTGGTGTTTGAGACAGAAGCTGCTGAAAGACACGGACACATTTTATGTGTTTTTAAAAAAAATAAAGGTTTTCTCATGCTAGGGTGAGTAAATGTATACCATCATGAGACAAAAGAAGTCTCTCAGTGTCTCTGATGCTGCTGAGAAAAATCATCTGACAAAAAGATGCAATTGCTCTTTTTTATTTTACTTTCTTTCTGTCTTTAATTTTATGTTTCAGTCTGTCTTAAAAAGAACGTGGGCAAAAGTTTGTTTACTCAACTTTTAAATAGGAAATATTATTGACTTGTAGTTTTAATTTGAATTGCTTTTTTTTTTTTAAGTTAGTAAGTAATTAATGTAATTAAGGCAGTTGCCACAAATATTTTAGATTTTGGGGTAAGTTATTTGAGTTTTAGTGTTTTTGAGTTAGTAATAATTAAAAATATTGAACAAGAGACTAATTGTTCACAAATTATTTAGTTCTGTCAAACAATTTTCTAGTTGCATTAACTAAAAAACTGAGTTGGCCAAATCAGTAATTTCATCTAACAGTAATAAAAAAGTACATGTAAGACAAACTCCGAATATTTAAACTTCGGTAACTTTTGACTTTTTAGTTTATAAAACTCAAAAATTATGGCAACAGATTAAGTACTGCTTTATTGTTCGCGTTTACAGTGTTGATATCTGATTCCCATTGAAAAGTGAAATACATTTTTCCACCTACAGTTCTTTACTGAATATTGTATGAAATATTTATGACAGTTAACATTGTCATAGTTTCATGATTCTTCATACACAAATCCACATTTCTGCAGAACAGAAAGTACTTTTGACTGAATGTTCTCCCGTAGGCTGTTCTGGTGTACAGTGTCATTTCTTGCAGAGACTGTTTATTGATTTATGAGTTTTTTGAGGTTGAGGCACTGACTTTAAAACGAATGAAGTTCTTATCTTGTTCCAGGTGGAGCCATCCCTGTAGGCATTGATGTGCAGGTGGAGAGCATCGACAGCATCTCAGAGGTCAACATGGTGAGGAGTCACTGTTTAACTCAAAACCTTTAACTTCATTTCCAACCTATCCAACATATGATGACTGGTAAATATATGAATTACTTTTCTGTCCACTGGTGAACGTGGCAGAGAAAATGAGCTGCACTCCTTAACAGACAAAAAACATATTATATTCATTCACATAGACGGGTTTCTGTGCAACGTCATCACAGAGATGCACGCGGATATCAGACTAAGCGGCATATCTAGCAGCAGTGAATGACTTACTTTTTATTTATTACTCCTTTAAAAAGTAACAGTATTACTTTGCTTATGGGTATTAAAACTAAATAGTCACATTACTCGTTATGTTGCTATTACTTTCAACCACAAAACGTTGCCCCACTCTCTCCTGCCAAGTGGATGCATCACTGTGTTTTTCTGTTAACATATGATGACAGCCCCTTCAACTTTTAATAATACTTAAAGAGATAAAGCAATTGATCGTTAATAAAATCTCAAATTTCTTGTTCTTTGTGTGCAAATCTTTTCATAACATTTATACTAACCTAAACATTTGGCAGTTTTCTACTTATTTCCATATATCATGACCGTTGGGGAGTTCATAAAATGGAGCATATGCTGCAAATGAAAGCTGCAGCTTCAGAGGGTTAAAAAGAAATATTGTTCTGACATCACTTCCTGTTCGTCTGGTTTGTGACCCCTATTCTTTCTCTGCTTTCAACTCAACCGGCAACTTACTTACAAGTGCTTCATCGAGTTCCCCAAGCCGAGAGAGATAAATGGTGGAGAGAAAGGGCGTTGCCGGCTGTAACGGTGAAAATCTGCATGTACGACAACTCTTGTCCTCGGGCTGCTGCAGAAAAACTTCCATCTCATCCTTCACTGACACTGACTTCTGAGCCCATTCAGCTCCAGTAATCTCAAAATTAATGTGACGCCATTTTAGAGGGAAAAAAATGTCAAACTCTGACATCAAATGATTTTTTTTCCTTCTCATTTTGTTAGACTTTAACATATTTATGTTCGTTTTAATGTGATAGGCCGCTGATGAAGCTGTAGCCTCGCTAACCGTCTCCTTAGGTGACACACACTAATGTGTATATTATCTGTAACAGCAAGACATAGAGCTATTTGAGCTTGTGTCAGGTCTTTATGGAAGAGATATGTGACACACTGATCAATAGTCTCCTGTTCCTCTGACGCTGCTACACTGAATAATGTTTTCTGCAATCATTCAATGTACCAGACTGTGGTTTTTGTTTTCATGGAGATCTCAAGAAAACAAATTAGGCTGTAAAACATGAGAACAAACAAAACAAAGCATGCAGAAAAAGAAAGAAAAGAGACGATACAAATAAATAACTGTTGTGTAATTGTTAATGAATTCTGTGGATTTGTTGCAGACATATGTACTATAAATCAAAAAATCAAGGCTGAGATAAAAAAAACAAATATCAAATATCAAAACATTTCTTTGATTTTGCGTCCTGCAGGACTTCACCATGACTCTGTACCTGCGTCACTACTGGAAAGACGAGCGGCTGGCGTTTCCATCCAGAAACAATCTGAGCAGGACGTTTGACTCCAGGCTTGTTAAGAAGATTTGGGTTCCTGACGTCTTCTTCGTCCACTCCAAGCGCTCGTTCATCCACGACACCACAATGGAGAACATCATGCTGCGGGTCTACCCGGACGGAAACATCCTCTACAGCGTCAGGTACAGGGACGGGTGGAAACAGAGGAAGTTATGGAGGTAAAATGGAGGTTTAGACATGCAGACTTGAAGATGCTTCTGAGGACATGACTGGTAAAATCATGACAACCTCTGAAGCTGTGTTGGTCCAGATGACCGAAACACTCTTTGCTGTTTCTCTTCCTTGATTTATCCACTATTTTCTACTACTAGTATGAAATAGAAAGAGGAGGTTTCATTGGCAGAAGCAGGAAAAAAACGTTCAGGACCTGATACCTGGAGAGAAAGCTGTGATAATAATAATAAACTTTATTATTATACAGCAGTATACATTATAAATTTATACAGAACTTTTCAAAAGAAAGCTAAAAGAAGGTGCTTTACATGATAAAACCAGGAGCAAAAACTATTCAGGGTTGCAATGAAATAAATTCAGAACATTTAAATAAATTTCATGGTGTGCTTGCATTAATAAAAAACTTGAGAAGTGATTTAAAAGATGTCTCAGGTCTTCAGGCAGTGAGCTCCGGAGCTGAGGGGCCCTGACAGGTCACCTTTAGTCGTGAACCAGGACTCAGGTTTTGAGGCTGGGCTTTGGCTCATAGGGGAGCAGCAATGCAGCAGTTTAACTGACCTAAACATGACGTGCTTTATAATCAGTAAAATGAATTGTAAAAGAACAGCCTTCTTGGGCAGCACTTACGGTCACGTATGACATCAGCACGGTGTCTCACTTCTCTTATGGCTGTCAGTCACTAGCCTTTGAGTCAGCTAGCTAGCTATTGAAAAGGCAAACGGCTAACAGACGCCTCAGAAATCATACTAAACACACTTGGTTGGTTACAGTCATGGGCAGCGTCATCGTGTCAGCGTCGATGCTGCCTTCAAAGCAGTTTGAAGGTCGATCCGTAGCGCAGAGCACTTGATGCTTCTCTGTCCTGTTAGACACCTTATGAGACAGCATTTTTACCCGTTTCAAACACAGCTATAATCTTGTCTTCTAGTGTTTGTTAAAAGCAGAGCAGTTGTGTTTTGTACCAGCTGCTTTTGACCCTGTATACGATGAATTACAAAAATCTAACCGAGATGATACAAAAGCATAAATGCGCTTATCAAGATCAGGCCAAGATAGAAATGAAAGGTCACTGTCAGATCTTACACCCTGGTTTCTGGCTGCAGGTTTGATGTTTGTAGACCGGAAGATGTTTTTGTGAAATAGTTACAGACTCTGGATTTGTTTTCATTTATCTGGAGAAAAAGTTGGATTTCTGACAGACAAGATAATAAATAAGATAATGAAAATTCTTGACTTCTTTTCAGTGGGACATACATTTGCACATCATCAGCATAACAATGGTACGGGATTTTTTTGTTTATGTATGTATGTGCCAGTGGCAACACGTATATACAGAATAACAGCGGGGCGAGACTGGAGCCTCGGGGAACCCCACAGGTCAGAGAGGCCACAGATGAGGAGGCATCACCGATCACTACAGAGAAAGTCCCGTTCGATAAATAAGATTTAATCCAGTCTGTCTTCGTGTTTCAGGGTCACTGTGACGGCTCTCTGCTCGATGGACTTCAGCAGCTTCCCTCTGGACACACAGAACTGCTCGCTGGAGCTGGAAAGCTGTGAGACACGCACACAATATATACATATATCTACTGTATATATACACACTCCCCCCTGTGTTCTGACATCAAGAAGAGACACATGCAACAATAGAACAATGGCAGGATAAACTCAACATAATTCAACCAAACTGAGTTCTCATCTTTACCCTGTTTCACATGACACCTCCCTCTCTCTCTCTTTTTTTCTCTGCACAGACGCGTATAATGAAAACGACCTGATGCTTTACTGGAAGAATGGGAACGACTCTCTGAGGACGGATGAGATCGTCTTGTCTCAGTTCTTCATTGAGCATTTCCAAGCCTCCAGTGGCCTGGCTTTCTACAGCAGCACCGGTCTGTATGTGTGGGTGTGTTTGTGAGTGTAGGGGCATCATCTTTGTTTCTACTCAGGGGCCAAAACTACCACATAAAATCATGTTTGTTAATGATATTCCTTAAATCTGTGTCTCTAACTTATATATTACGGGCACATTTTACCTCTTCAGGCATTTAAAATGTATTTATATCAAATAAAATCACTCCCTAGTTGGGATGGTTAAATGTAAATGCTCTGTATTACACCTTTCTAGTCTTTGCAACCACTCCATATTCTCACACTGAGTCTAAGTGCTCAAACAGTAACTAACATTCATACAGTGGTGGGTTTAGTATCTTGCCCAAGAACACTTTGACATGCAGGAGTAGCCGGGAATAAAACCGCCACTCTTCTGGTTAACAGGCAACCCTGAGCCACAGCCGCCACACGTTATGCTTCTTTAAGGTTTCTCATAAAAAAAGGTTGGGAACAAAAACAGCTATTTTATTTTGTGCTGAGTCTATAAAGACATGGGAGCAGATCCCTGCAGCCAGGTTCCAGCATGTGGTGGAAAAGACTGAAACCAGAAGGCTGTTGTAGCAGAACATGGTTTCAGCATCAGTGTCCTCCCTGTGTGTTTTTCTCAGGTTGGTACAATCGTCTGTTCATTAACTTCATCCTTCGGAGGCACATCTTCTTCTTCATGCTGCAGACTTACTTCCCCACCATGCTGATGGTCGTCCTGTCCTGGGTTTCTTTCTGGATCGACAGGCGGGCCGTCCCTGCACGTGTCTCGCTGGGTATCATCATATCTTATTTTTAATGAGAACCAAAAACAGGGTCTGAACACTATAATGTTGTGATTTATTTTGTAGGGAGCAGCTTTTTGTCCCTAAACGACACACACATAATTTGACTGTGGGAACAGATATTTAATTTTGGGACAGACAGCAGGTGCACGTCAGTAATAACTATTACACTAGCATGTAAAACATGTAAAACTACATTTGTTTATGTCAACTTTATGTTTGTCTATGTGTAGCACCTTATCACTAAAGCAAATTCCTCCTATGTGTAAAAAACTACTTGGCAAAAAGCTCTTTCTGATTCTGATTCTGAAAAGATTTGTGTTCGTTTGGATGACTCGGGTAGATTTTTAGAAAAAGTTAATTCTCATTCTGTAGTTATTCTAAGTTGGACAAATAAATGTTTTTCAATTACACAATAATCTACAATAGGTTTAATTTAAAAGAAAAACGATAATAAATTAAAGATGTTTTGCTTTTCTAGAAAAATGCATTACTACTCTAAAGACACTTTGGTGAAACTGATTTAACCTTTAAGTGATCTGTCTTCACAAAACTCAATGTTTTAATTGAAGGTGTTTTCTAAAAGTGGATCCACCAGTTGTCAGAGGTTATTTTATGTTTGGAAACATCACATGCTGAGTGTAAACCAGCTCTGCTTTCTCCTCCTGCAGGTATAACCACAGTTCTCACGATGTCCACCATCATCACAGGAGTGTCCTCCTCCATGCCTCAGGTAATAACTGACTGGGCCTCTCTACACGCCTTTTGGCTATATTTCATGCAGAGATTAGTTGTCGGTTCCACATTCCCGACTTAAAACTAGGGGAGGAAAAGGGGCGCGTTCGCATCAGGGCCCCGAGGCTCTGGAGGAACCTGGCTGAGTCAAAATGCTTAATACATTATTCTATTGGAGAGATTTTCCTGATTTGACATGAGTTTGTTTGCTTGAGTTGTTTTTTATTTTCTATTTCACTAAATATCCTCTTATGCATTTATTCCCATACATAGGTGCCTTTGGAACTAGATCACAATTTCATAACAATTAGAACAAATGTGTGAATCCGCACAGCAACAATTTGATCGATGATACTATGATTTGATGATGATAAAAAAAATCACTTAAAAGCACCTGTTCTGTTCAGAGTACTAATGGAAAGATCTAAACATTTACAGTATGTAGTACAAAAAAAGAAATAATTAAATAAAAACCTGATTATGATACAGCAGCCCCCAAAAAGATTTGCTGTAATCCACTTATGTGTGATGGTGTCCCAACAAATCCCAAAGTTTAGTAGATGGCGCTGTAATGGACACCATCATGAAGCTAATCAGGAATTGTATCTGTAAATATTTAAATTGTAATAAAATCTTCACACAGGGAGCCAGAGAAACATTTTGAATTAGTTTGAGAGGGTCCTCTGTGGGTTTCATTGACCTCCCCTTGTTTCATACGTGTTTTACCTCTTCATCTGTTGTATGTGCGTCACCTCTATGTCTGTTTTGTTTTGTCTGTTTCTTTTTCTTCAATAAACCAGTTGTACATTATTTTCCCGTGTGTGCCTTGTGTGTTTGTCGTCCAGGTATCGTATGTCAAAGCTGTGGACATCTACCTGTGGACCAGCTTCCTGTTTGTCTTCCTGTCTGTGATCGAATACGCAGCCGTGAACTACTGCACCACTCTGGAGGAGATGAGGAAGATGAAGAGGGGGAAGGTCAGCACAGAGGACACGAGGGGATTATTACACCACACGGATGAAACAGGGAGGGAACCTTGGAAACACATAATTTACTTAATGTCTCACTCTAGTGGCCAAACAGACACATTACAGTAAAGTAAAACGCAGTGTGCAGTGGTGGAAAGTAATAAGAACATTTTTTTAAGGTACAAATTTGAAGTACTTATTCTTTACTTGAGTTTTTACCTTTTATGCAACTTTATACTTCTACTCCATTACATCTCAGATGCAAAATAATGTACTATTTACTCCATAACAGCTTTAGTTACGTTTCAGATCACAATTTTAAAACCCTGTGGCAATGTTGAATGTGAATGGATGGATGAAGTGTTCTTGTATAGGGTGAGAAAATTCTCCTACTTCTTGTGGTATTTTTAAACCTGGGTCTTTACATATGTTGGGGTCTGAATGGCTTATACTGCAGGTACAGAAGGTTTTGCCATTGGTCCAGTAGATCACCTCAGCCAGCAGCGATGAATCGGGGCTGTAATGGCTGCGATGTAATCCTTGAGGGTAATTACTCTCGTCAAAAGTACGTCCACTAAAGTGCTTGTTTTTGCCACTGACAGGCTCAGATTGTTACTTTAAGTGTCTGACAACATTATGGAAAGGCTCCCTACAGAGACAGACCTTTATTTTAAAGCCTGTCAGTGGAAAGAACAAGCACTTTAGTTGATGTGCTTTCGACGAGAGCAATTACCCGCAAGCATTATGTTGCCAGTGAAGCCTGTTTGGCAGCTGCTGGCTGAGGCTGATCTTCTGGACTAATTCCAAACCTTTTTGTACTTATTACACATTCTTTAAATATGTAAAAAGAAACTAGGGCCCAGGTTTAAAGCTAAATAAACTATTCAAACCCTCCTTGGATCAGATAGAAAATACTTCATCACAAAGCTGAAAACAGGCTGTTTGTCTGACTGTTTAGAGATATGTTGTTCTCATAAATCAGCCACTCTACAAACATTAGAGACCCCTTTCACATTACACAGTCATTTCATTTGTTGTTGACGTGACATTGTTGATTACAGCAACGTTAAACACAAAACCAAACCCCATATTTTATTTGAGGATATGTAAAGACGCATGGATTTTGGACACGTGTACATGCTGTATTGAACATTTTCTGTATACAGTATAATGTTTAACAACATGTTCTGAGTTTCTTTCTGTACCGTTTCAGATCCCATCCACCTTTAACGCCAGCCAGGCGATGGCCTTCGACGGCTGCTTCCATGACAATGACATCGAGCTGTCTCCATTCCCACGCTTGGCACCCACCCTGACCTCTGACCCCCTCACCACGCCAACCCAAACCCCGGACATCCGGCCCACGGAGGGGACTCGCCTCCGCCGGCAGCGGTCTCTGCGTCAAAACGTGGACCTGCTGGTCAGCAAAAGCTACATGATTGACTCGTACTCCCGCCTCGCCTTCCCTCTGTTCTACCTGCTCTTTAACACCATCTACTGGAGCCTGTACTCCTGATCCAGCACTGCATGAACTCTGGTTCGCTTTAACAAGAGTCCAAGTGTTGGAGGAGTCCTCCTCTCCACGGGGCTCTAACTCTTTATCACACTTCAGCTCCAGCTTCATCTCTAATCATGAACAAGAGAGATAAAGACATAAAAGCACTCGACTTCTCAGAGTAGTAATTGTGCACATCTTCACCCTGACATTTGCCTCATGGGAGCGGGCTGAGTGATGGATCCTGAGTTGTTTTTTTTTAATAATCTGTACTTGTGACTCTTCTTTATGTGCATCATAAGAATCTTATACTTATTTCCAAAAGGTTATTACACTTCTGTCTCTACCTTAATCTATTTTGCTTAGCTGCAGGGAAATACTAAATTAGAACTGTATGTGAAAATGTTCTTTTTTGATGAATGATGTAAGTGGAGCCAAGAAACTACTGTACATTTAATTGAATTTCTTTTCTCATTAAATTTTTATGCTGTTCATGACGATGTAAAAGAGAATTTATGTGTACTGCAGGACCAAATTGTCCTTTGTGTGTGTGTGTGTGTGTGTGTGTGTGTGTGTGTGTGTTTTAGCAACCTGCAGGGATGTTTCAATTAAAAACTGAGAAATTAGCTTTCATAAGCTTTTAAAAAATATATATTTATATTTGACTCAATTTTGATTAACAAAATAAAAGTGGGAAAGACTTTGAGACATTTTATGTCGAGGAAAAATGTACAGAAAGTGTCATTTAACAGGTAATTAAATAAACAAATTATAAGTAATAAAACAAAATGTACTATTTCGAAAATCATGTCACTGCAGGTGTACTGTAAAATAAAATAAATGTAAATATTAAAATAAACATTCAGATTTTATTAAAACGCACAGTTTCCATAGCGACTACAGTTACGTTAACGCGCGGTCTTGTGGAAGCAAACGGAAGAGAAAGTCACGCACTCCCCGCAAAATAAAGCGCAGAAATCGCCGCCTGCCTTCCACGCAAGCAGGAGGACAGGTGACAGGTGAGCTCTCTGAATCACAATCAATAAAAACAACTAGAACAGAGCCCGTCTTTTTAAAATAAACCATATAATTTAAAGTCCAGGATGTATTATTAACGCTAAAGCTAGTGCTAACCGTTAGCTTCTTCTAACGTCTTTTGTTGTGGTTCGATTTGTGGACGTTAACCAGCTAACGGTAGCTGGCGCAGTTAGCGTTAGCTGCTGCTTTTCGGCTGAAATGGTGTTTACATTCAGGAAGATAGGAGGTTAAGAGGTCGGTTAACTTGTCTTGTGATTTTCCTAATTTAACTAACACGATCGTGGAAGGTTAATACAAGTTGTCAACCGAGAAGAAGTCTCTTAACGTTGCCGAATAAACTCGGATACGTGAAAGTATTACGGTAAACACACACCAGACCTAACGTTAGAAAACGATGTTTTTAGCCACAAGGATGTTTAGCTTAGTTAGTTAGACCTACATTTTTATGCAAAACTCGTCTATAAATTGCCGTGTTTTAGTTGTTTTGAAGTAGAGAAAGTTAATTGTTAGAAAAGTAAAACTAACTGGCTTGTAGCTTGCAAAGTTTGTTAGCCAGATGCTTTGGAAAAGTAGCTTAAGTTAAGGTATCCGTCAAAGTTAACATGTGTCAGGAAAGTGGGGACAGACCAACAATGAAGTTACTGTTTTTTTTTCTCCACACCTTTTCCCATTTAAGTATTTATGGATTCTGTCATCTAATTTAGCCATAGCATTTACTCAATGTGTTTCTGATGTAAAGAAAAGTATGAAAAAAGGTTCAAGTTCATCTAACTTACACATATAAGGACTGTATGGACAGACTCTGGCCTTTGTCACACTGGGTTTTTGCAGTGGGTGTTGAGCTGCCAAGTTGCCTTATTGTAAAAGACGAACTTCCATCCTAGGTGGAAAGTACTGTACTTGTACTTTGTGAGCAGTTATAACAGTTAGTCCACCTTTGCTTTGCAGAGGAAAATATAGTAGTTTTTACTTCACTGCATTGATTTGACAGCTGTAGTTACTTTTCAAATGGAGATTTTACATAAAAAAGAATATACATATGATCAGCTTATAAAATGCAATTTGTCAAAAGATTAAATCAGTCTAGTTTGGCCTCGTTGTCATGTCTCAGATGTCTAAGAATTTGTTGAATGGACAATTTCAGATGGTTTCATTTACTTCAAATGAAATTAACCAATGTTTCACTAAAAAAATGAATTTTAATCTCGCTTTAATCATCTTACAACTCCTCAGATTTGTTTTGTGACGCTTTGAAGTGTCCCAACCCCTAGGCTGGATCCACTGGATTAAACTTCTGAACTTAACTCACTTACACAAGCATGATGTCTTTAGTTTTGACATTTATGTAATAAAAGTAGCCAGCCTGTAGCAAGCGTATTAAGACATTGGCTTATTACAAACAAATTTAAGATTGTTACTCTATTGTTTACTTTACGGCAATTCAGTCTGCATAGTATTTACCAATACGGTTTCAGCTTCGGTCCATATAGAGCAGAGTAGTGGTTGCAGTATTTCCTTCATGCCAGCTGGTGTTGTGACTCATTTTCCTTTTCCCCACTGCTCCCCCGCCAGTCTCTGTGGTGACCATCGACTGTGGCGGCACTCCTCCCGTTGAGTTACCCACCTGCCTGTGTCACATGACTTCAGACCAGAATCCACAGTGTCCAACTGATCTACAGGTGCAGTTATCGGTCCGAGCGCTGGGTCCTGGATACTACTGCTTCTGCCAGGTACTGTAATATTAATACTTACTACACAGACACTCTGACAGTATTTATCTACCTAAATTACTCATACCTACCCAGCAATCTTGTCTGGTCTTCTCACTGCACAAGATACATTATGAATTATGAATCAACTTAATGTCAGATTTCAATCTGGGAACTAAAGTTTTGCTTGAAAAAGTAAATTTTATTTATATAACCCAATATCACAAATGTGCCTCAAGGGTGCTTAAAAACACCCGTGTCCTTGGACCCTGGATTTGAATAAGGAAAAAACTTTTTAAGAAAACCTCATAAAGAGCAACAGATTTATAGAATATACTAATATTAAAAACCTGTAGTTATATAAATGTATTATTCTAAAAACAGGCCATTGACCGACTTCCCTTAAGTCATTTTGAGGCCAGCGTTCCTACTCTTTAGCCTATTCACAACTACAGAATAATCTGATCGGTTTTTGAGGCCTGGACGCCCACTCAACCGTGCCTGGGGCCCGGGGGGGGGCCTAGTCAGGGAAGCAGGAAGGGGGGGAAGCTAAAGCAGTGAGGGCAAAACTGATGTAAGTGAAATGGAAAGGTATCAGTGGGAGGGAAAGAGAAGTGAATGGTGCGACGGGAAGAAGGAGTTTCAGGGAGGGAGGAGTAGGAGTGGACACCGCTGCATTACTGCTCTGTGATTGGTCGCTGGGCCATGTGCTGACCCCTCTCAAGCTGTAGCCTAACTAGGTCTCCGGCATACATTCTCTCACACACACACACACACACACACACACACACACACACAAAGTGGTGTGCAGCCCTCTGTTGAGTGGCAGGGACATGTGAGCCCCTTCACATTTGCTATTCTGGGCAGGGCAGGGGAAAGGGGGGAGGGAAGGGGAGAGGGCGAAGCAAGGGGGAGTAGAGGGTCTTTTCTCTTTCTGCATGTGGCTGAGCCATCGTGAGGAGCTGCTCATGATTGTGTTTCTTGTTGTGTAGGCTCTTAGTGTGTGTGTGGCCATAGCAGTTTGTGTTTTACTCCCACTCTAGGCCGAAGAAGATGGGGTGCTGCTTTAGTAAGGAGCTCAACCCCGGCCAGCAGAATGAGAGGAGCGGTCTGTTACAGCCTGCGCTCCACAATGGGCTGAATGAGGTGACAGAGCAGGTCAGGCAACACGCCGCGGCTGTAGCTCAGCATGTGTGTTTAGACGAAGAGGACACGTGTGTGGCAGACGGGCCGGCCCAGAGGAAGCCTCCGGAAGATGAGGACAGACATCGAGGACTGGACTGCAAAGTTTGGACGGAGGCGGTCAGCGGGGACATCACCTCACGGAGTGAGAGGGACCTTAAACCAGCGAGCGCTCATGAGGAGAAAGGGGCTATTATTATCACAACCAGCACAAACATACATATAGACACGGACGCAGGGGCAGGCATGACACACCCTGCCAGGCCCAGCTGTGGACCAGCTCCGTATATGGAGGTGCTCACACAGAGTCCGGTCAGACAGAAGATTCTGGAGAACGCTACGGTCAGGGCTTTATGGTTCAATCCGCTCCCAAATGGGGAGAAGCAGCACAAACCATCCGGCTGTTTGTCGCTCAACCACGCTGTTGTCTGCTAACTTCCAGGGTGATGTCACAGCAAGTGAGGTTTTAAGTGACCAGCCGCCGTCACCGGTCAGCGTGTGTCAAGGGACACTGCGGGATTTCCTCAGACCGGAGTATGAGGAGGAAGAAGGAGAGGAAGTCTGTGTCGTTGCAACAACGCTGGGTCAAGGTTTCGAAACGAGGACGAGGAGCTTCTACAGCATATGTTCCATTGACGCAGATGACCTTGAACACGACCATGTCCACAGCCAATCCCAAACAGCTGGAGCAACACACTCACTGCACACAGCTGAAGTAGAAACAGCTGCTCTGCCCTGCATAGTGGAGTCTCCGGTCTCCAGCCAATCACACGCAGAGGCACCCACAGCCTGTTACCAGCTGTATGTCACAGAATCTAAAATGACCAGCGAACCCGCTTCAGCGCAATCACGTGCTGCAGAACAGTCAGAAAAGTTATTCTCAGCAGCGCAGACCACCTCACCTCATCCTTTTGTATCTCCACAGCTGGTAAAGCCTCTGTGTGACCCGCTGCCTCCGGCCACCAATCATATAAAAGATCATCCTCAGGCGTCCACACAGGACAGCCCTCAGCCTGAAGACTTTTACTGCCAGACAGCTGCAAAGTACACAGATGAGTCCAGGGATGACATCCAGTTGACATCACACAAAGATGAAAGAGCATGTGTGGAGGCGGGGACTGTGAAGGGATCAGAGGAGTGTGTGTGCGTGGAGAGTGTGTGTTTAGTGGAAGAGAGTTTGTACTTAGGCGTCCACAGAGCAGCAGAGGGAAGCTTCAGTGCCACCAAGGTACCGGTGGTTAAATCCCAGGAGGAAGAATTGGAGCAGAGTGTGGATTCTGACTTTAACCCTCTGGGCAATCTTCTGCATCAGGTTGCTTTGCCTCTCTCTGGAGGTCAGACTGAGAAGGATAAAACCTCCCTGCAGGGCGAGGCTTTCCCTGTGAGTATCTGCAGAAGCTACAGCGAGGAAGGTGATGTTTGTTACAGTGACACAGCAGATACAACTCTTACCAACGTGTCTTCAGTTTCCACCGTCCCAGTTGTCTCTTCCCTGCCCACTGACCTGACTGCCTTCTCCTTGAAAACTACATCTTGCCAGTCTGACTCCATCACATCTGACATATTAGATGTTAATTCAAACGATCCAACATTTAACTTGAGCAGCACTAAACATCCTAGTCAAGATGTTGAACATGTACACACTGAATCTGAGCACAGGGATGCCAGGTCTAATGAGAAAGCTGAAGATGCTTTGGATGACGAGCCTGTTCAGGAAGTCCTCATGAGCGGAGACGACAGACAGGCCGTCAAAAAACCAAAGCCAGAAATGTGTCAGAACAGCAAACATATTGAGGGAGGTGACGTTACAGTCGTTTTACCTGAAACAGGCCAAAACACCTCTCTCCTAGAGACGAGTGATGGAAAATGTGACCTGTTAGAGTTACTTGATGACTGTGCGCCTGTAAATACAAGCCTCAAACATCCTCCTCCAGCTGAAAGTGAGCTTTCTCTTCCTACTCCCTTAACTCCACCTCCCTCTTCGTCGTCTCTGTGCACATTTTCTGAGGAAGGTGAGTGTAGTTTTTGTCCAGAGGCTGAAACTGATACTACTGGAAGTGGATGCAGACAAATCCAACTGAAGTTAAATCCACCAGAGAAAGTACTTATGTGTGAGGAAAGCGAAGAGACAGCAGCTGCACAGGGGACTCGTGCAGCTGATCTGCCCTTTTTCATGCCAATCAATCATGAATCGGCAGATACAGTAGATCAGCACCCCCGCACGCCTCACACAGCCTCTGAACCCCCACAATTATTAACCTACAGTGTTTCCTTTGAATCTTTGAATCCTAAAGTCGACACCGGCCTGCAGCATGAAATTGCTGACTTTTCACCTCAAGCTGGAGATTCATTAAATGGAATTCAGTCAGAGGAAATGAATGAGCTGAAGATGGAAATGACGCAGGAGGAGCACCCTGCACTTGACAGCGTTATTCCCCCAGAAACTCTCAATATTTCAGCCACAGAGACACCGTGCCAAAGCGTCAAGGTCCATGCTGACACCAGCGTCTGTGACTCACACGTGATTCCTAATGACTTCAGCTGTCTGAACCACAAAACCTCGGGTTTGGACTGCCAGGAGGACCACACCACGATCACTGTGGACCCAGGTCAGATCGATGTTTATGCTTCAACTCCGTCATACGAGATTCACTTCCCTGGTCACGAGCTCTCAGCGACCGCTGAGGAGGGAGAGAGGGAAGGAGGGATGAGGGAAATGGTGTCCGAGCTGCTGGGAGAGGACGCAGATTCCTCCATCTGCCGCCTCTATCCCCACCCCTGGATCAAGCTGGGTCTAGAGGAGAGCTGCGGAGGGTGGGCCCAGGGGGCGGCTGAGGCCGAGCCCAGCCAGGGTGAGAGCAAGGCGGGCACCAACGCGGAGCAGATCCCAGCCTTGGTCTCAGAGCTCCAGCCCTCTATGGCTCTGCTGGGAGCTTACCCCTTCAGCACTGTGATGCCTCAGGGACCCTGTGTGTGGGACTGGCACACCGATTGTTGTCAGTCTGTAAGTTTTCACTCAGCATGTGAGACGGTTGGGTTCAGTGAAAGCCTTCAATTTAATTAAAAAATAAATAAAAAATAGTAAGGATTTTAATGTGATTCAGGTAAAGAAAAACTTGGCTTGAGGTTCGGAGGGGCTCAGTAGATGACTGTTTATTGATACAAACACACTGACTCTTTACAAAGATATATTACATAATGAGTGGTCATTGTTAACGTAGACGTCCTTGATATGTAGTCAGTTTTGTAAGAATGAGATAAGAAATGAAAATGCAGTAATGCTGAGGGTCTATTATCTGAAAAGGACACCTGTAGACAAAATTCAGTTGGACGAGGTGTTAACACCTGATCTTTAAGCTGAATTAGGTATGATTTGATTACATCTGAGAATAACTCTGTAATACTTAAATTTTTTTCCAAATCAGCATTAAGTGAGATTAAACATTTAGTTTGGTGGATTTTATTCATTAAAACCGCTGTCCTATCTGTTAACATGTATATTTGTTCTTTTAAAATGACTCTGTCACTCAAAGAATTCTTATAAATACATCTGACTTATCTTTTCATATTAGATTAATATTGTGCACATTGTGTCTTTTTGTTTCAGGGACCTGTTGCTGCCCCTAGCCTGAACCCTAATGCTGAGGTATGGACCAATCCCAACTTTACCGTGGACGTTCCTGGCCCCGCCTACCTGCAGGCTCCGCAGCCATGGCTGCAATTCGCTAACGATCTGACCAATCACGAAGGTAGGCTGGAGTTACTGTTGACTGGATCCCAGAACTAAAACATCATTATCATGTTCACTCTATTTCAGGAGTTATTTTGTGATGAAGAGCTTGTAATTTTTTATTTGAATAAGATAAAAACACCATGGATGTTGTTGTCTGCATGCAAATGAGTGGTTATGGTGTGGTGATAAAATTCTGTGTGTTGATTTTTAGGATACCTGCCAGAGTTGCAGCTGGAGAAAATGGGCCTGGCCGAGGCTGTGGTGGAGGCAGATCCCAGCACACTAGAGTACCAGACGCTGACATCCGAAGCTCCTATAGTTAATGGAGAGCCCAGTGAACCACCTGTTACAGGTATCGGCCCAATTAAGATGCTTTGTTTCAAGGTTATATTACTGTTTTACAAAGTAAAACTTTGTCAGCTCAGATGTGGTAATGACTTTTGTTGATTTCAGATGAGATCAGAGAAGAGCTGAGGACAGTTTTGGAGACCTGCCTGACCAGGTAACAACTCACAACCCCCATATGATTTTAAATCCAAAGCCATTTTTTTTTTTTTGTCAGGAAATTCACACAGTTATTTTGTTGGTGATTTGTCCAACATGTGCGACATGTCATAACCTTTGGTAACCTCCGCAAACATTCCTCAAGAGAGGTTGTTCTTACAGACCCTTCTGTCCCTTCACAGGGAGCACCTTGGCAATGACCTGTACCTCAACTCTCAAATGGACAGTGACCAGTACATTTCCATCGCAACTCTGGCCAGTCTCGACAAGATCAAGAACCTCAGCACAGACCTGGACCTCATCTCCGACATTTTGAAATGTCAGTGTTCATTTCTGCACATGCATGTCTGATTGACATTAATTGTTAAAGTTTTTACTCTGGTTGAAACGTTTCGTCATGCTGCGAGTTCAACCACTCATAGTGATATGGAACAATAACAAAAAAAGTTTTTAATAATATTAAGTTGAGAGTGATAAATGTGGTTTATTGTTGCTCTTCTGTCATTGGCTGACAGCCCTGCCGCTGGTCCAGGTGGCTCCGTGTGGACAGAAGGTCCGGCCCTGTCAGAGTCGATGTGTTGTCATCCTGCGTGAGATCCCCAACAGCACACCTCAGGAGGCAAGAGTCCGCCTAACGCACCAACACAACTCCTCTCCTTCACTCAGCTGCTGTTTTCACAAGTCAAAACTATTAACTGTCTTTACATCGTCTCAAACGGTGGAACGGCTGTAGATGCTGTGACTAAAACCTTAACTCATAGACCAAGATGAGTGTCATGTTTCATGTCATCAAGCTGGTAAAAAGCCAGACAGTTTCTGTGTGTTTAATGTTACTGTTGTTGTTTAGGAGGTGGAAGCTCTCTTTGAGGGCAAGGACCTGCCCAAGTTCCTGAGATGTGAATTTGTGAGCAACGATAACTGGTTCATCACATTCAAATCAGAATCCGATGCACAACAGGTAAAATACAGCCTAAAATGTTGGGACATTATTATTTGTAATCGATGCAAGTAATGCTGTAGATTAGGGATGCACCAATTTGATAATGACATCACATATCGGCCCGACACTCACTCAAATAGCTGGATTGGGTATTGTGACAAGGGGGTCGATCTATTCAATTCAATTACGTTGATGCGACAACAGTTTTCTGGTAGACCTGAACATTTAGGTGGGAGAGCTAACATTGCATGGAGGGATGTAAAAACAAGGGATCAGCCGTTCGGAGATATATTTGGAGATCAAGGCTGATGTTGCCTTACACATAAAAGAATAATTCCCAGTCTCTTCCTCACAGTATTCATTTTACAGTGGAATAGGATCAGCGCTCGGCATTGGCCGATATCCAGGCATTGATATTGAGACTGAAAAGGTCAGATTGGTGCATCCCTGCTTTAGATGTTTGTGTCATAATCTGCTTTCTTCAGTCACATGTCACTGTCTGCGTGCACGCCATTAGGCTTATAAGTACCTCAGAGAAGAGGTTCGGGTGTTTAAGGGAAAGCCCATCATGGCGAGGATAAAGGCCAAAACCATGGCAGTCACTTCCTACGCTCCAAAAAATGGCTACAGACCCTCGAAACTGGACCAGTGCAGCAATCATTACAGCTCCTACTTCCCCCTAAGCACCTTCCAGCAGCCGTGGCCCACCCACATGCCAGCACAACAGCTGTATGATTTCGCCAATGAGGTGTGGGCTTCAGCTCCGGCAGGATACCAAGACTGTGCGGAGGTGAGTCATTTCATGTTGACATTGTATGACATGAAGCTGTGCTTACTGCATTAACGTGGGACGGAGTAAGAATAGATATTGTTGCTGGTTATGGCTCATTGAATGTGTGAACAGTCGCTCTGTTCTCCCTTCTTCAACCTGTTTTTGCTGATAGTTCATGAGCAGTGTGATTTAGCTGTTGTTTTTGTCAGCAGCCTTCAACACTGATGAATGACTTCATGAATGGATTCTCAGCAGCTTCCAACTTCAAACCTTTTAACTCCCACAAGCCAAGGTAGATACTTATCATTCTGTCTTTTGTCTGTTACTCTGTAAATAATTGCTGACTTTCAATTTATTAGATGTGAAAATATTGCTGTCATCGTGAATAATCACTGGCTGACGATCATAATTAATTTGTTCCAGGAGAGGCTCGAGGTGGTCAAACTCTGGAGAGCGTTGGCAGTCCCATCAGACTGATTCCTCATCGGAGCATGCACCACCGGAGCGCTCCTTTTCTCCGACAAAGCCGGGGCGAGCGCGGTCGCAGGGCAACGTGCGCCGTCAGAGCAGAGGGGGAAGGACGGAGCCCAACAGGCAAGTTGCGTCACCGTCTTCTGACCGGGGAAAGTAACGAAACTTCAGCCCTGTTTTAAGAAGTTCGGGACTTCAGTCTCAAGTACAGCTGTTAGTTTCTTGCACTCATATGACTAATACAGTTCATGTAGTTCCTCCTGACAGTCACATGTTGTGATGCCGGTTTTAGATTAAATATATTTAATACTGTCCTTCCACTGGCATGATAAATAATGTTGCGGAAGGATGTAGTTTATTTCATTTGTAGCAGACCAAAGGAAACAATATTGTTTCCCTTTAATTCTTCAAACCCATGTTTTACAAACAGTGGCTGATCTCTGTATCGGTATCTCATTGATTGGACAGTTTTAATGATGTCATCCCGCCTCATCAGCGCTACATAGGGGTGTGACGAGACTAGGGCTGAAACGATTCATTGATTATAATAAAATGCTTCGACACAAATTCTTTGCATTGATGCTTCGTTTAACCCATGTAACTATACAGCACAGTGTTTCGCAGGGACATTTATTACTGTCGCACATCGCGCTTACGCTGTGAACACGACCTGATTATAATGCAGCTGTTTGCAAAGTGGAGGAAGAGAGAGAAAACGGTGAGGGACAAAGCAGAAAGTGTCCGAAGTATGGGATTATTTCAAGCTAAAGAAAACAACAACTCTGTAATGTCACAGTCCGACCGCCATAAAACAAAACTTATGTTGCCTCGGCAACAGCATGACGGCACCTGAACAAAAAGCAGCCGGTGTTCTGCCAGCGGACCACAGACAAGGTAACAGTAACTTTAGCATGTAACTGCCGCCGCCAAGCAAAAGTACTTCTTAAACGATGCATCAATGAATCGTTGAAATAATCTATCGAAGCTTTGAATACTAAAATCATCGTTGGCTGCAGCCCTAGACAAGACACTTAACCCACGAGACGAGATTCAAGATTGGGTTCACGAGGACAAGACGAGATTTCACACTATTTTTAAGAAATATTTAGTGCATTGCTGTGCATCGCTGAATTATATAAAAGATTTGAGTATTAAAGACTTTATTTCATACATTCTGATGAATTTTTCTGCAACGGTTTATGTTCCATCCATCCATCGTCAACCGCTTATCCCGCGTACAGGGTCGCAAGGTGCTGGAGCCAATCCCAGCTGACATCAGGTGAAGGCAGGGTACAACCTGGACAGGTCGCCAGTCACGGTTTATGTTGATTCTTTTAAATTTATGTAAAGAGAAACACACAATTTAGGAATAGCCTAACTGTAACAGATTATTTGCAGTGCATTTGCTGTGCTGCTGTCAGATCTGTCTCTCCTGTAGATCAACTTTTCTCATGTAGAATCCCTGCTGAGTCATGATTTAGTCTGCCCTCATCTTTTGTGTTTTTGCTTGGGGAAGTAACCTCTTTAAATGTGATTGTGGCCCATTTTCACCTCAATAAGAAATTATTAAATTTTTATTCAGGTATAACTTCCTGTACTTTAAGAGCTCCTGTGTTTCAGCAGGTTTTCTGTTCATGTTCAACACTTTCTGCACATTCAGAATATCTCCCACATATGTGTGTTCTCTGACATGTGCAGAAAACAGTCATAACGAGACTAAAGTCGTCATTCAATGAGAAGTCTACCTTCCCTATTCTCTGCTGTGCATTACGTTATTGATCTGCTAGTAGTAACGTTATCCCCTTCAGACCATTTTAGCTCTGCAAGTCTGTCATATCAGTTATACATTTGTATTTCACTGCGTGAGGAATTTAACGTGTGGCTTGACAGCATGTGAAAAATGTCAACTGCGTGAGTCTCGCGAGACAGCTTTTTACTGATGAGAATTCTTATGATGATTTAATCTCTTGTGGCACGAGATCTCGTCACACCCCTAGCGCTACATGGCCCCACATGGGGAAATGACAGCAGGTCATTTTGCGCTTTACTGTCCGAGTGTGTTTGTTTATCTTTCCTGGAGTCACAGAGCTCACAAAGAAACAACTGACTCTCTGAGCATCTCTAGTTGAGTCTGTAACCTTGTGTTTCATAATGATTAACAGGTAGAAACTGAGTGTGTTAGAACAGGACCAAACAGGTGTGGAAGAACCCAAATGGGAGATTAAAATCTTAACTCTTGTCAATAAATTTAGGTGTGAGGTAAACCCCTTTTGAAAGGAGGGAAGTCAGGCCGTCGCAGCATCAAAGGTGTGACGATTCAGCTGGGAAAATATAAGCAAATGAAAAATATGAGCACACAAATAGAAAATTAAATAAGCAGAGAACTAGTAGAAACAACAAATCCTAAAACTTCAAAGACCATAAAATGAGGGTAACAGGGGCCGCTGGTGAATTCTTAATCATCCAGATGTTGGTGTAGCTAAAGCTATGGGTGCTGCAATGTAGGCTGTGGAGTCTCTGTTAAATTCTTTGTTAATGGATGTTTGCTCTGGGAAGCAGCACCTGTAAACAATTATTACATTTCTTCAAGTGCACACATACGGAGTCCCTCTGTGCCTACACACACACACACACACTAACATTTAGAGTACAGTAAGTGGAGTGACGCTTTAATGCAGAATTAAAAATCAGCCTTTAGTCTGAGCTGCAGTAACATCACTGCTCTGCTGTGCTCTTTGCTCTGAAGGAGAGGAAACTTCAGCCAGAGGAGGAGAGAGAACCCGAGGTCATGGGACAAATCAGCTGGAAACAATCCTGTAAGTCCCCAGTGAACATTATCAGTGTTTGTAAAGTTCTCTATGTTGAGACTGTGTGTGTTACAGAATGCACCAAGTCAGTCGCCTCCTCGTCAGCCGTCGCCTCCTCTGGAGCTCGGGCTGACGAGCTTCCCTCCTCTTCCTCCGGCAAACACTGCCATAGCAACGGTACCTGCAGCTAACAGCAATGCCAAGGTAACCAAATCTCATTCTATGTCTGACACACACGCACTGTTTACAGTCTCATGCTCCACAGGGTAACAGAATCTCTTCTCATATTTAAAGCCCAGGCAGCGTAGAACCTTATCATGGACAGCACTGACGGCTGAACTCTGTTTTGTTCATCAGAGTCCAGTCAGAAGCAGCAGCCTCTGTGCAGCAGTGCCAACGATGTCACAAGAGCCTCCGCCTGTCTCACAGCAGTGAGTGTCCTGAGGCCGCAGCTGGATGATAATGATTTACACTTTGAATGTGTTATTTTTTACTCTTCACTTTTACTTATAACATGATTAAATCTGCAGCCCTCCTGCTTGCCTCGCTCTTAATACTATTTCATATGAACTTGTATTAGTTTCCCAGTTGTCATGGTGCCAGCTATGTTCAGAGCTGTGTGTGTGTGTGTGTGTGTGTGTTGACATTGTTCTGCTGCTCTCCATAGGGAAGTGAAGGAGCGTGCAGAGACTACCGGTGAGGCCAAACCGGCTCAGCTTACACAGGAACCAGTCACAGTAAGACTTCCAACTACTTCATGGTGTTGAATTTCTCCTATTTTTATTCATGAGCACATTTCACCTTGAAATTTAACTGAAATTGAATTGGACTTGAATCTCTGTCCATCTGTGCTCACGTCCGTCAGTCCCTCCAAAACATCCAGGTCAAACCCAAAAATGGAATTTCATGTTATTAATACAGGAAATCACTGATGTAGTTTTTATTTATCATTATTAATGCCAGTGAAAATGATGCTTCAGAGATTCATTATCAGTAAGTACTAAACAAAATACATTTATTTGGAAATGGCATCGAGCAGCCAGGTAACAATAATATAGTAATAAGATGATTTATTAATAACAATCTGATTTATATGACACTTTTCGGTGTACTAAAGTGTGTTACGGACCCAAAAAGAGAGAAAACCACAAATACAACAACTCAGGTGATCTTTACTAACTTGTGTTTCTGTCTGTGTATTTTGATGTACATAGTTATGGACAATACGGAAGATTGACCTGTAAAGCTCTATTTAAGAAGTCTGAGCATTAACAACAGGACAAATATTTTTATATTTGTTCTGTTGTTATCCTGTAAACTCTGACCCCACCTTGTGCTCTGATTGGCCAGGAGTCCAAGAAGCCGAGCTACGCCGAAATCTGCCAGAAGAGAGCATCGTCCAATGAGCCGGTGCGGTCCGCTGATCACGCCTCTCCTGAGGCAGAGCACATCCTGACCTATCCGGGTCAAGCGTCCGAACCAGCTCTGATGCCACGGTGATCAAACTGAGTGGAGAAAAAGACTGTAAACTTTTCTTTTTTTTTGCCAGCTGTTTAAGAACTCTGAAGAGTAATCTGAGTGTAGAGAGTGATGTGGTTACGTTCACAGTGCAGGATTAGGATATCACAGCCTTTAAATGAACTACATTCATGTCTGGATCTAGACTGAAGTGTGTGTCGGGGGTCTGGCTGGATCAGGACAGGACCGGCTTGTTTGGGTCTGCGGTCTCTAACCGTTCAGGAGGTTAAATCCCACTTTTCAGTTTTTAGAGAGGAAGCTGGAAAGAATCTGTAAATGTTGATCTGCAATTTTAAGTTACGTTTTATTTCTTGGTTTGTAGTTCAGATCAGTTTATTGAGGTTCTTCTGATTGATTTGATTTAGTCTTGATTTGCTTTGACAGCATTGGCGCTTCTTTTCCTGCTGTCTGTGTGCATTTGATGTTGTTCTCGCTGTACAGGATGTTCCGCCATGACCTTCCCCCCCCCCCATACATCTGTGTTATTCTTTAGTCCGCTGTGGGCACACACGATGCTTTTTCTCTAAATATTAGTGCTAGTCACCCAGTTTGTTTCCATTTTCAGACGTTGGTGAAGTCCAGGCCTGTAATGAACCAAGGTCCAGTGTGTGTTAGTGAGTACTAGGAGGATCAGAACTCTATTGATTTGGTCTCACTAGTCCAGGAATCCAATTGGACTTGAAAGTATGTTCCCCTCAAAAAATTTTTTTATTTATGTCTTATTTTTTTAATTTATGTTAGACAGGGGTGCTTTTGTGTGTAAAAGCTTTATAGTCTCACCGGCGTTGAGAAAGAAGTGTAGTTGATGTACGTCGGTGTCAAAACGTCCAGTGTTTGGGACACATTTCAGGTCGTCCCATGAATGGAAACATGCTTTTGGCTGGTGTACATAAACAGCACAACGTGTTTGAGAACTTGAATTTGATTGAGTCCAGTGCTCTTTTGTTTAAAATATACAGTTTTAAATGTTGTCATGGAGAAAGAGCAGTCATGGTTGTGGCACATGTTACTTTGTACAGGTGTACATAATAAACAAATATTAAAGAAGTGCCTTTGAAGTTAAAATGTTTGTTTTTATGTATTATTTAAATACCCTACAAGACATTCTCTGCTTCCTGCTGCACTATCACACCCAGAAAACAGAAAAGGCCCGTTAACAGGTGAATTCACGGTTCTGGTTGTGGTTCTTTTTTATAACCAGCAGAGGGCAGATGAGCCACATCGTAACAGCCATTACTCCATGATGTGGCCCCTCCGCTTGTTTACAGTGAGGATGATTTGATTCCTGGAAGGCCATATGCCTAATGAATGTGATGCATAATACTAATGAAATACCCTGCGTTAAGAAGGACAAATAGATGCTCACTAATGTGTCACTGCCACATTAGCCAGTTCAGCCATACTGGACTTGATTAATTAAAGGAAGCTTGACCTTTTAATATTAATCAGATTATTCTGTTGAGGTTTAGTTTCCATATGCAGATGGTAAATAAAGAGTGGCAGCATTAAAAGGCAACGGCCAGAGCAACAGAGAAGACGGGCAGACTTGGCTTCACAAAAATAAACCTGGTATTTTTCTTCTGACTCCATCCAGCAGGACGTTGGGCATGATTAGATCAGGTAAACCACACATAAACCAACATTTGAGCATTTTTATTAGAACAGGTCAGCCTAAATATACAATGAGATTCCCTTGTTTTAAAATGATTTGAAAATATGTTTTCTTTTGTGTGCAGGCCTTAATGTTTGCACCATTAGGTTCTGCTTAAGATAAATGATGATGTATTTGTTATGTTTGTTAAGGAAGGTCGAGGCTGGAAAAACAGGGAACCAACTTTCACCTCCTGATAAAGGCCACAAGTTGTGTCTGAAAGCTCTGAGACAACATCCTGTCAGTGACCTTGTGCTAAGAGGAAATCTTACATTTACTTATTTAGCTGACGCTTTTTTATCCAAAGCAACTTACAATTGCTTGAGAGAGAGGGAGAGAGAGATAGAGATATATATATATATATAGAGAGAGAGAGAGAGAGAGAGAGAGAGAGAGATATATAAAAATGTGCCAGAGGTCGCACGCCTCTGGAGTAACTAGGGGTTAAGTTGTCTTGCTCAGGGACACATTGGTGGATGTGTCACAGTGGGTATCAAACGTACTGAACCATCACTTCCCAGCTTTTGACTGATGAGAACACCAAAGGCACTGATTTTTTAACTCTATAGACAGAAAATTATTCTGTAATAGTCAATGAAACAATAAATTAAACCAATGAAAAATGGCAATATACATTTAATTCTATGTAATTGTTTTAATTTATTTCAGCATCAGTTTTTCCAAGAAACTTTATTTATTGATTAACATATTGAACAAATATGATTTAAATGAAAACAAAGCAAGTCAATGAAACAAATTAAACTAAAGAAAAATGACAAAAACATGTATTTTTATAAAATTATTTTAGTTTATTTTTCGTATCGGTATTAAAAAAAATTAAATCAATAAAAAAGATCATACATTTAAAATTCTACTTTATTTTAAATGTAAATAAAAGAGTTAAATTCAGGTTTTGTGGTGCAGGTGTAAACGCCGACAAACACCCTCACTCCGGTCTGTAGGTGTGGCTGCTCGCCGCGCCCCCTGCCGGTGATGACCACGGACGGCACCGCCTCCTCCCTCCCTCCCTCCTTCCTCCGTCACGTGACACCAGCGGCAAGAAGCTGCAAACGGCGCTGACTGCGCGAGCCTCATCACCATCACCATCATCACAGGCAGCAACGCAACCACCGCAGCGGCAGCGTAGAGAGCCGAGCGAGCAAACCGGGGTCTTCACCGATTCGAGGAGCCGGGCGTCATGGCGGGCCTCCGTTAAAACCGAGACCCAGATTTATCCTCTTTGTTCTCCCTCGACGCCTCGTAGTCTTCACGCGCCTCCGCCGAGGAGGGGCCGCCGAGGAGAAGCTCTCCCTTTCCGAGCGGAGGAGGAGGAGGAGGAGGAGAGGAGGAGTAGTAGCAGCAGCAGCGGCGGCGGCGGCGGAGGCGGCAGCAGCAGCAGTTCAACCGGGGAGGTGTTTTCTACGGTGCAAGCCGAATGGCGGACCGTGAGGCGTCGCCGATACCGTTGGAGATCCGAGCCCGGCTGGCGGAGCTGGAGCTGGAGCTGTCAGAGGGTAAGACGTGAATAATACTGGGGCGAATAAAGCCTCCTTCCTTCCTTCTTTCCTTCCTTCCTTCCTTCTCTTTCCCGTCGTTATCCCGTTATCTCATCACCACCATCATCATCATCATCATCATCTTCCCCATCCACACCGGCAGCCTTCCTACTAACGGAATCTAACCGTTCATTCCTGCGCCCCCCTCTTCCTCCTCCTCCTCCTCCTCCTCCTCCCGCTCCTCCCATCCAGATGTTTGTCAGCCAGGGACCGGCCTGGCCAGCTCTCTGTAGCCGGGAGAGGATGAGGGCAGAGCGGGAACACACTGCGGGATTCGGCCGCTGCTCTTTGTCTCCGCGGCGGTGCTGTTTAAAAAACACACACCCGCCCGGGCCGTCGGCCCGTCTTGGGTCCGAAAAGCAACCCGTTGTTTGACCTTGAGATGTTGACACAATCAGCCGAGCCTACCTGTGTGTGTGTGTGTGTGTGTGTGTGTGTGTGTGGTCGGGTTTAATAATAGCATTGCGATGCAACGCAGCGTGACGGCACAGAGGGGCAGTTCGGCTTTTGATGCCCCTGATCTCAGCCCTCTTGTGTTTTTTGGGCCTGCAGAGCATCTGAGGATGAGGAGGATGCTTGGGAATATTGCCTGCCTCCCTCTCTCCTCCTCCTCCTCATCCTCACCTCCACACACACACGCACAACAAACACTCCCTCTTGCTAAATGGACCATTGAGTCTCAATCACAGCAGTCCACCCTGCTGTTGTTTCAGATAGGAACAGAGCATTTCTGCCTTATATAATGCATGGCATGGCATATTTTATTCATACAGGCTTGGGGAAGGCCTACATTGTGAGGGAGGACGCCTAGATACACGCTGGATGTGAGCCACCCTGTTGCCTCTGAAATGTCCATTTACTGTGGATGAATGCGAATGCAGAGGTGTTAATGAGAGACAGACCAGATGTGTGTAATTGTAACTTGTCTTAACAAACGTGTTTTGTTTTTTTTATGTCGCTTTGCTTTGCTGCAAAAAAAAGATCACACGTTGTGCGGTTGAAGGTGGAGATTTAGATTCAGTTTTACTACGTCTGTCACTTTGAGTCAGGTCTGCAGTGAAACCTGCAGCGACGTGCAGCTGGAAAATACTGTCAAGTGTCTCCAGGATGACGCTGTAGTAGGTGCAGCTTCAAAGGTGTGTGTGTTCTGGAGCAAATGCAGAATAATTTAGCCATGGAAAGTGTCACATTCATTCTTAGTCGATTAGTTGTCAACTATAAAACTATTTCGATAATGGATTAATCATTCTGAGTCATTTTGTCAGAATTCTCTGATTTCAGCTTCATAAAGGTGAATATTTTCTGGTTTATTTGCTTCTCTGTGACAGTGAACTGAACATCTTTGGGTTGTGGACAAAACAAGACATTTGAGGATGTCGCTTTAGGCTTTGGGAAACAATTTTCTGACATTTTATAGACCAAACAACTAATCGATTAATTGTGAAAATGATTGACAGATTGAAAATAATCGCAAAGACAGGAATCTGATGCTTTAATCCAAAAACAACACCAGCACTAGCCTTTGAAATCCCCAGAAAGCAGTCGAACCTCGATACATCAACCGATCCCTTTTTTTTTTTAAACTTCTGATCGGCCTCATCAATCATAAAAGCCTTTTTATTTTCTCTCGCTGCAGTGACACACACACACACACACACGCTGAGGTAAAGCTGTGGCAGCTGCAGGCCTTTTGGAGCTCCTAATCCAGCCGAGAGTGTTTATCAGAGCAGAACCTGCTGCTGGCAGATGTTATTAATGATGGAAACGGCAGGAGGAAGTGGAAACGTCACACCCCAACGTCAGACAGCATGAAACACTCCAAACATTCAGGTGCATGTGTGGTTGTGTGTGTGTGTAGGACTGTCAGGAGTGTTATTGGTGGATCACAGCGGGATGAAGTCCGACAGTCTCTTACTGCGATGGACGCGTCGGTGTTTGCTTCAGTCACTGGAGCTCATCGAAAAAACAGAGGGCGAGAACCTTGTCTGCTATGAGAGGCAGGATGTGAGGCTGTGTAAATGTAAATGGATCTTCTTCTTTTTTTTTTATCGTGCAGTTCACAACACAAGTTCCCCGAGCTCAGATCGATGTCTTCAGATTGTACTAAACTGAGACAATTAGCCGATCAGTCGATTAGTAGACTAACAGAAAATTAAACTGCAACAATTTTGATAATCAGTTAATCACTCTGAGTAATATTTAAAGCAAATAATATCTCCAGCTTCTCTAATGTGAGTATTTGCTTCTTTTCCTTTTTTACTGTGACAGTAAACTGAAATTATCGATTGTTGGTGAGACAAAACAAGCTATTTGAAGACGTCACCAAATTGCATTTGACATTTCTCACCATTGCCTGACATTTTATGGACCAAACGACAAATCGGTTGATCGATACAATAATTTGCACATTTATCTGCGATGGAAATAATTGTCAGTTAAAGTTCTTATTCAGTTTACAGTCATATAAAACAGAGAAAGCAGAAAATCCTCTCATTTGAGGATGTAGAATTAGCAGTTGCACTTGATTAATGTTCACTTTATCACCCCGTTGATGATTTCCTTGGGTTAAATAACATCTTGTACACAGATCAAGATGTTTCCAGCACCTTGGCCACTTATTCCAAGAAAATCCTGAAGCTCAGAAACAGTTTTGTAAAAGAAACATTTGAAAAGCTAGAAACCAAACTATAAATCATCTCTTTGTTTGTGAAGTTCCTGATCTTGAAAATGTAAAAGATCAAGAAAATGTTTTGGGGGGGGGGGAGCTGCAAATTTGGACGATTGAGAAGCTGAAAGCAGAGACTGTTTGGTGTTTTTGCTTGTTGAAATGATTAATTGATCATGTTGACTCATCATTTCAGCTCCAGTACAGTCAATTCATAAGAGGAGACGTCCCGCGAGTCGACAAAACAACTACTGATAGCAAAGTTAAACAAGTCTTCTGAAGGATTAACAAAGTTTTCAATCCACAAAGACGTCTGCTTTCTGTTTACAGACACTGATCCATCAGGGTTATTGAAATACAGAGTGTTGAACCCCAGGCGACAATTTCCTGTCGGATTTGATGGGCGGCGACGGCGGCGCTGCGGGATGAAACTTTTCAATCTTCGTCTTTGAGAAGTCGAACCAGCGCTCCACCTGTTTATTAGATAAACGCAGCAATCAGCCGAGCTCTGGCAGATAAGCCTCTCTCCCGCTCCCTCGCTCAGTGTCGCCTAAATCACATCATCTCTGCCGTATTACTGTGACCTCTAGGCATTAAGGCGCTGTTCTGGAGCGCTTTGGAGCATTTAGCTGGCGCTCTTATGCAGACTGACTTGCAGATGGGACAAACGAGGCTGTCGACGGACTCGTTGGATGATAGGAGGAGGAAATCTGGGAGCTTTAACTGCATAACTGCCCCAGCGGTTCAGGAGCCGTCTAAGCAAACAAAGTCTAGCGCTGAGATGTCCAGCAGACCGCAAAGTAACTGTTAAAAGTCTTACATGATGCTTACGTTTAATGTCCTCGGGAGATTCGTTTGTGTTTTTTGCCAAAAAGGAAGAATCTGAAGCAGGGTTTGTGTGAGGCGTGCTGTGGAAAATGACTTTAAACTGTCTGACCAGGAGAAAGAAAGTGATTTAAAATGAGGGGACGTCCACACACATGCATATTTAATCTGCAGCTCAGGCATGAAACTGACGGCACATTTCTCTCCTCCTTCTAAACATTTCACATCAGATTAAAGTTTTGGGATATTTATTAAGAGTTTGGAGCATTGTGGAGTTTCACTTCCAAAGTCTTGCACATTTGGGAAATTGCAACACTGCAGTTTCTATATTTCCCCACATTGACACCCTGGCAGCCCAGTTTCTGTTTGTGCATACTTACAACAACAACAACAACAACAACGTACATCTGTGGCCCAGAGCGGTGCATTTCAGGTCAGTGCAGCCTTGTTGTTCTGTATCTGCAATGCTGCCTCACACAGAAAAAAAAGAATCAACATCTTTACTAGGGAGGTTCATGAGCACTCTAATTATTCCATGTTGTGTTGTTAAGTTGATTAACAAAGTGGTTATAAAGCTGCTCTGGATATTTGATCAGTGATATTACCTCTGCAGGCAAAGCTGTGATAAGAGTAAGTGTGTAATTAGTTTATGAATAATAAGTAAATATAAATTTGTGGTGTAATAGAGTCAGTAGAGATCAGTTTTAGTGGTACTCTGCTGTTCTTATAAGCATCAGTGGATTTATTTTTATATAAAGTAGATGTTTTAAATTCAACGTCTGTCCTCATTCTGTAGCTTTCAGGTGGCGACATCAAAGATTTAACTCCTGAAGAATAAATCTCCAGTGAGTACTTTATTATTTCAAGAGGAAATCTGAAGATGTCAGATTGGACCTGAACAAGCGAAGGGCTCTTATAGAGTAGATGATTAAACAGAAAAAGTAACGGATAGATTAATTCAGAATGAAAAATAATAATTAGTTGAAGACCTACAGAGAAAACATCCTCTAAGAATTGGTTGAGTCCTGCAGCTGGGAGTTTTGAGGAGGGGTTTAGATAATGATGTAACTTGTCTCTTGAAAATCAAGAAGCGCACAAACAACCAATCATCAAACTAGGAATGGTCGGTAAATTTGACATTTGAATGCTTTTAAAACTGATATCTCAGTAGTGCTCACTCCTAAATGTGATTTTATATTAACTCGTTTTTTAGATTTCATCTAAAAACAAGCAGCTGCACAACAACTTTGGCCAAATAAAATAGCAAAATTCTCATTTATATCTGATGAAAAGAAGTAAACGAGACATTTGGTGCGTGACGGTTTTCTGTTCTACCAGAGCAACAAAGGCGGTTTGATGCCGACCCCGGTTGGTCAGTAATGTAGGCTAAAATTTGACAGAACATGTCACAGAACAAAAGCCATGTGTTTCCAGTTTAAAATGGGAAACAAACCAGTGACAGCTCGGTGAGGGCTGTGTTTGTTGATGGGTTATTAAAATAGAGCAGCCGTCAGTCATTTGTTTGAGATGACGTCGGTCTCCATCAGTGAGCGGAGCTGTATGCTGGATCTGTGGGTGTGTTGTGTAATGTCACTGAAAACTTGATCAAAGGCTTTCTGATTCACTGAAAATCAATATCCTGATATAACGTTACATAGATACCAGTCAGTTAAATATAGAGAAACTGTATGTATACGTTCCATCGATGTGTTAGACTTGCTTAAACTGCTCTGTTTTGAATGAAGACGTAGAATAAATTTTTTTCTAAAAGAGCAACTTTTAAAAACTTACCTCGAACATGATCATTTAGTTATTAAGATTTTTTTTTATTGATGACTGTAAATTCGTTGTTCCGAAACACTAAATGAAAAAATGATTTACAAGTATTTACACATGTACTCCTCGGGGGTCAAGTTAGCCTAGAGTGTTAGAAATGTAAATCCTAATGTAACTCAGTGTACCAGAGGGCTAAATAAGTCATGTTGAGTTTATAGCACATTTAAAACAACCAGTGTACTAGTGCACAAAAATAGCAAGTAAATTTAGTGTCATACACCTTTTTTTTGTGCCTTTTAATATGTTTGCAAAGTGAAAAAGTCATCTCCAAAGGGAGATAAAAAAACACTGCTCCTGAACTGCCTGAAAACAGCTGGATTGTAGTCCAGCCTTTACTCCCGAAACCTATCCGCACCACTCTGGCTACGTTCACACTGCAGGCCTTAATGCTCAATTACGATTTTTTTTGTTCGACAGTTAACATTATTGTTTAAATGTGGCCCATATCAGACTCCAGTGTGAACTGCAGAACAATAAAACGATGTCAGACGCAGCAGCACGCTGTTGTTACAGAAGTAAACAAGGAGCCACAGAGGTTAGCCACGGTTAGCTCATACTTGCTAACCCACCTGATTTTCACACGAGACTCCCGTATAGAGAGCCTAAGTCACTTGCTTCCGCTTCCGGCCCGTGGGACCTTATTTCGAAAAAAATATGTACGGTAGTCAACGGCGAGAGACATCTTATTTTTTTATCCTGTTTGAACTGTGCCCTGAATTACACACATGATGTTCGTCAATTTAAAAGATATTTTGTCTGTCAAGAAAGTTGCAGTTTGTAATAAAACTGTTCTACGAGCTACATCTCTCGGCTCGCACAATATACGTCACCAACGTGTTAGCGCGGTAATGCTAGCTAACGTTTATTGCTTGGTTGCTGTTAATTAGATAACTTGGCTATGTTCCACACAGAAATATGTCTCACTGTGTTCAATCCAACCTGGTCCTTTTATCACATCATCCTCTCATGTAAGTTCTGTGACGTTAGCTTCAGTAACGTTAGCTTCAGTAACGTTAGCTTCAGTAACGTTAGCATGAGTCATTGAGAGAAAAAAAGTTACGACATCACATAGGCAACTTTTGTGTTTGTGGTCTTTGTAATTATGTATTTTCACAGTCTTATAACTCAACGGTTTTACATCAAACTGCGACTTTCTTGACTGTGAAATATATATTTTAAATTGATCATAATATGTATAATTCAGAGCACAATTCAAACAGGATAAAAAAATTAGTTGTCTCTTGCCGCTGACTACCGTACATACTTTTTCTGAAGTAAGGTCCCATGGTGGTCCACCGGAAGGGGCGGGACTTAGGCTCTCTATTTAATTTTCCTCTCACGGTTTAGTCCCGGGCTCACATTTCTCCTGAATTATGACAAATGTTCACAACTTTCTGTCCTTTTCATTGTGGTTCCTGGCGCTGGACAACACATCTGCCCGACAACTCACTTTCTCTCTATCTCTCTCTCTTCACTCTGTGAGCAGATGATAGCGGACAGAGAAGAAGGAGAGCCACATGTTTAATTATGGCATTTGTGGAGCCAGACTCACATTTTAAAACATCCAATCTGTATCTCATTTGGACCACATATGAAAGTGGCCCAAATCCGAACTGGAAAAGATTCGATTCCATGTGACTTGGGCTGTTCACACTCACAAAGTAAGGATTTGGGTCACTTTGTCCTGCAGTCTGAAAGTCAGAAAGGACACGGGGCCTGAAACTCTTGCCACAGTGTAGTTCGGGAACATTTACAGCTGAACCAAAGCTACGTTTACCGGCTTGTCAGGACCCGCCCTACTCTGCTTCCGATTGGCTCGTGAGATGCTTCACTCTGTAGCTAAAACAACGTTCAACACACACGGTGAAAAGATGAGCTGCAGCAATGTGCAGTATGACAAAAACATGTTGTTTTTTGAAAATGAGACCATGTAAACCTGATCTGGTACAACCCCTAAATAAAATGATGAACCTGAAAGTGAGCATAAATATGACCACTTTAAAGTTATGAATGTGGCGAACATTTGATCTAAAGCAGATGGCTTTATATAAACTTTGGAGCTGCCACCGCTCCCTCACCCTGACGAGCCTCCATCGTTAACGGTTAAATGCAGTTTTTCTGGGGATTTAAGAGGCCTGGAGTTGCGGTGAGGGCAGAGCATGCATTTAAAAACAAATAAAAGAACCATAACATCAATCGTGTGTAATATGTGTTTCCTTCACTGACTGCAACTTGGCAAACAATGGAATTGCACTGATTTGCTTCACTGCTCCCTCGCCAGCCATCTTTTATTATCAATACAAACAATAAAATCTGAAAAATACAGTGTGATAGCCATAGCCAATCAGAGTCGAGCTCTAACAGGTGAAAGTCAGAAATTTACAAGCCTAGTAAAATTTAGACAAATGTAAAAATTACTCTAAGCGGCTTTTAATCCCATTCTGGTCTTTTTAATGTTTAAAAGCTAATTTGCATATTTATTTGATCGACCTCAACCCCAAACTCATCAGCTTCAGTTTACAGACTCTGCTGTTTTTACATTTTGTGTCTTATGATCGCACGTCTTCTAAAACAAACTTCCAAACACATTTGATCAGTTTTACCACCTTTTAGTCCATACAATGTGGGAAAATAATCACAGTTTCGTAGAGCCTAAAGAGACGTCCTCAATGTCTTATATCCAACCAACTGTCCAAAACTTAATTATAATTCATTTATAATGATGTATAAAACAGATAGAAGTAGAAAATTGACCTCATGTTGTGCTAAAGGGCAGTGAAAATGTCACTTATTGCCCTGATGCTGATGAAAACAAGCAAAAGAAACATGACGTTTAATACATCCTGCAGCTCAGAAACTGTTTGAATTTGACAGTTTAACCTTTTAATTAGAGCGAAGTGTGAGAGGCGGGGAGCGAGGTGTCACTAGTGCTGAAACAGTGAATGGATTAAGGTCTGGTTTTAATCATTAATGAGCCATTAGTTTTATTAATTGAGTGAAGACAGTAAACATTCGCTGGTTGTAGCTTCACAAAGCAACAAGCTACAACGTGGGATTATTCTCACGACTGATTGATTGATTGGTTTCCTCTATAAAGTGTCGAAAACAAACATCACAAGTCATCAAACCGCTTATTTTATAACAAAAAACTCAAACGATCCAGAGAAAAGAAACAAAGAGCAACATGTTCTGTCACCAGCTAATAATTAAATATTTATTGAAACTTATTGATACATTTCACTAGTTATTTACAGCAAACGCTGTGTTTTATTATCAGTTATGATTTGATTATTCTTTGACTAACTTTAAAGACAAGTGATTACTGGAGATTTGGAAGAGCTAGTTATTAAGCGTAGAGCTGCAACAATTAGACGATTAAAAGTAGAATTTCAGACAAATAATCTGCTACAGTGTTGATCCATTAGCCTCTTTAGGTTATTTCTTAAGCAAACTTGCCAAATATTTGCTGTTTTGTTGAGCTTTTCTCAGTTTTACATGATTGTAAACTGATTATCTTTTTGGTTTTGGACAAATGGAGACACCTGAAGACGTCACTTTGGACTCTGTGATGGACAGTTTTCAATATTTACTGATATTTTATTGGCTTAATTGAGAAAATAATTGTCAGATTAATTCTTTTCAATTATTAGACGTAATTAGAGGATAATTAGGCAGATTCTGGATTCTGGTCTGAACATGTTGTCGGCCCAAATGATCCTGTAGTGTGTTAAAGACGTAATATTAATGTTACAGATTGGATAGTTGTTTCTGATCCCAATATTGAACATGTTTGATACTGACAACTTGAAATCCTGCCGTGTGAAAGGGACGGCGATGGAATATTAAGCATAAACCCGCAATATGTTGTAAAAATGTACAAAATGAATGAGCCACGCTGATTCTGCCTCCTCGGCCGCACGTTCATCCGCAGTTTTTCTCTTTTGTTGTGCAACCAGCTGACGGCGCCAGACCGCCTCCGTGTTTGTTTTTTTCTGAAGTCTCGTTTGATCCCGCGAGTTTTTCTGAGATCCCCACACTTGACCGTGACACTAGGCTGCAACTGTGTGTATATCTGTGTGTGCATGTGTGGCCCCTGGCCCTGCTGTGGACACAAAGCCAGTGGACGCTCCACAGTCCACACGGGTCCCTGCATGTGAGTGTGACAGCCCAAGGTCCCAACGCATGACGCATCCTTAAGTCCTCTGTGTGTGTGTGAGAGTGAGTGTGTGTGTGTGTGTGTGTGTGTGTGTGTGTGTGTGTGTGTGTGTGTGTGTGTGTGTGTGTGTGTGCGCGCGCGCCTGCTTGGAGGTAGGTTTGGTTACCATGGTGGCTTCGTGGGTGGACTGGCTGGTTATGATGATGTGATAAGAAAGAAAGAGAGAGAGATCAAATAAAAGCTGCTGAGGAAAGAAACAGAGAGACAGACAGACAGACAGAAAGAGACGGACAGAGAAAGACAGACAGACAGACAGAGAAAGACAGACAGAGAGACAGACAGACAGAAAGAGAAAGACAGACAGACAGACAGAAAGAGAAAGACAGACAGACAGAAAGAGAAAGACAGACAGACAGAAAGAGAAAGACAGACAGACAGAAAGAGAAAGACAGACAGACAGAAAGAGACGGACAGACAGACAGACAGAAAGAGAAAGACGGACAGACAGACAGAAAGAGACGGACAGACAGACAGACAGACAGAAAGAGAAAGACAGACAGACAGGCAGAGAGACAGGCAGAGAGACGGACAGACAGACAGACAGAGAGACGGACAGACAGGCAGAGAGACGGACAGACAGGCAGAGAGACGGACAGAAAGAGAAAGACGGACAGAAAGAGAAAGGCAGAGAGACAGACAGAAAGAGAAAGGCAGAGAGACAGGCAGAGAGACAGACAGAAAGAGAAAGGCAGAGAGACAGACAGAAAGAGAAAGGCAGAGAGAAAGGCAGAGAGACAGACAGAAAGAGAAAGGGAGAGAGACAGGCAGAGAGACAGACAGAAAGAGAAAGGCAGAGAGACAGACAGAAAGAGAAAGGGAGAGAGACAGGCAGAGAGACAGGCAGAAAGAGAAAGGCAGAGAGACAGACAGAAAGAGAAAGGGAGAGAGACAGGCAGAGAGACAGGCAGAAAGAGAAAGGCAGAGAGACAGACAGAAAGAGAAAGGGAGAGAGACAGGCAGAGAGTTAGACAGACGGACAGACAGGCAGAGAGACGGACAGAGAGACAGACAGGCAGAGAGACGGACAGAGAGACAGACAGGCAGAGAGACAGACAGAAAGAGAAAGACAGACAGACAGGCAGAGAGACAGACAGACGGACAGACAGGCAGAGAGACGGACAGAGAGACAGACAGGCAGAGAGACGGACAGAGAGACAGACAGGCAGAGAGACGGACAGAGAAAGACAGACAGAGAGACGGACAGAGAAAGACAGACAGTGAGAAGGACAGAGAAAGACAGGCAGAGAGACGGACAGACGGACAGACAGACAGACAGGAAGAGAGACGGACAGAGAAAGACAGACAGACAGAGAAAGAGAGACGGACAGAGAAAGACAGACAGACAGAGAAAGAGAGACGGACAGAGAAAGACAGACAGTGAGAAGGACAGAGAAAGAGAGACGGACAGAGAAAGACAGGCAGAGAGACGGACAGAGAGACAGACAGGCAGAGAGACGGACAGAGAAAGACAGACAGAGAGACGGACAGAGAAAGACAGACAGACAGACAGAGAAAGAGAGACGGACAGAGAAAAACAGACAGAGAGAAGGACAGAGAAAGAGAGACAGAGAAAGACAGGCAGAGAGACGGACAGACAGAGAGGCAGACAGACAGAGAGACAGACAGACGGACAGAGAAAGACAGACAGAGAGAAGGACAGAGAAAGACAGACAGAGAAAGACAGGCAGAGAGACGGAAAGACAGAGAGGCAGACAGACAGAGAGACGGACAGAGAGGCAGGCAGAGAGACAGACAGAGAAAGACAGGCAGAGAGACAGACAGAGAAAGACAGGCAGAGAGAGACAGACAGAGAAAGACAGGCAGAGAAAGACAGGCAGAGAGACGGACAGAGAAAGACAGACAGACGGACAGAGAGGCAGACAGGCAGAGAGGCAGACAGACAGACGGACAGAGAAAGACAGACAGGCAGAGAGACGGACAGACAGAGAGGCAGACAGACAGACGGAAAGAGAAAGACAGAGAGACAGACAGACAGACAGACGGACAGAGAGGCAGACAGACAAACGGACAGAGAAAGACAGAGAGGCAGACAGGCAGAGAGCCAGACAGACAGACGGACAGAGAAAGACAGAGAGACAGACAGACAGACAGACGGACAGAGAGGCAGACAGACAAACGGACAGAGAAAGACAGACAGGCAGAAAGACGGACAGAGGAAGACAGAAAGACGGACAGAGAGGCAGACAGACAAACGGACAGAGAAAGACAGACAGGCAGAAAGACGGACAGACAGACAGGCAGGCAGGCAGAGAGACAGGCAGACAGATGGACAGAGAGACAGATGGACAGAGAGACAGACAGATAGAGAAAGAGACAGACAGACAGAGAGAGAGACAGAGGCAGAGAGAGAGACAGGCAGACAGAGAGACAGGCAGTGATGCCAAAGGTCTTAATGAAAATAAATTATTAATAATAAATTAAATATTTTTGGCATTTGGACTGTTTGTTAGAGGCTAAACAATAAATCATGTAATTAAGAAAATAACCATCAAACTGATCGATAGATTGAAGCCCTGTACACGTCCGCTCAGCTGTCCGTGGTGACGTCGTTTCTCTGGGCCAATACCAAAACACCTAAATGACGCCTTGTTTGAGAAATATAAACGCATTTTAAATTTAAAAATCCAAAGTTCTCAAAAGATGTCTAAAAACAAGCAGCTGAGTGAGAAGCTGTCGAGTTTTAACATCAGACCCGCGAGGAGAAAGAAAAAAAAAAAAAAGCCCAGAATGCATTGCAGCATAACAAGACTGGATGAGGGTTTGAGTCAAGGCTGTGGATCTTTCTGGGTAATATAGAAAACAACCAACTGGAGCAGAAGTAAACAAGGCAGGTTAAATTAAATAATAATCAAGTTTTTATATATACGACCCAAAAACTTAAGCTCTTTATTTTCATTGTAGCTGAAGCACTTTCAGTTTATTATAAATTGGGATTTACAGCGTCCTCTTGAAGCGGGAACTCAACAACTTTTTGAACTAATAATTCTTGTTTTAATCTGTTTTAAAGTGTAACAGAAACAATAAGTCGATAATTCATCCATCAGCTGACAGACTATATATCTTATTCGCCTTGTGAGTATGTCAGCTAGAGCTGAAACTTTTGAACTTAAACTAATTCAAAGTATTTGGCTTGATTATTGGATTCGCTGACATTCCTTTGCTCCTCCTCACGTGTGAAGATCTGCTGCTTCTTTTTCTCTTATATGGACTGCTGGTCAGACCAAACAAGCCACATGAAGACTTGAACTTTAGGAAATCGTAACGTTTTTCTTATCTTTCAGGGATGATTATTTATTCAATAGAAGAAAAAACCTGGCAGATTCTGTGTGTTTGTTGGTGAAAGCTCCTCAGCTTTATCTTAAAGGACAACTTCCGTCCTTTAAGATCAGGGATGATGTGTTTACGACATCACAGGTTTGTGGTGAACTTGCTAAAATGAGTTTTCAGAGTTGTTTTTTTTCATTTTTTGGCGGCGCTGAAAGCTCAGACCATTTGCAGTCATCTGCAGTCGGCAGCTATCGATCCTCTCTCTAAAGCTGTGTGCCGTTAAAACAACCGAGAGCGGCGAGGAGAGGGAGCGAGGACGAGGAGGAGGAGGAAAGTAATCAGGCTGCCAGTACAGACTGGAGTGGCACAAACACACAAACACACACACACACCATGGCAGGTATCATTAGCCCACATCTGATGCTCCAAATCCAAGATGGCCGTCTCTGGCCTTCTCCGGGAGAACCGTTGCTAGGCAACTCCCTCCCTGCTCTGCTGCGCTGCAAGTGGAAGATGGCGTCTCCCCGTGGACGTCGTGTGTGTGTGTGTGTGTGTGTTTGTGTGTGTGTGTGGCAGGAATCAAGAATGTTGTTATGCTGCAGTTGATCTGAGAAAAGGCCTAACTCAGATCTAACACACGCAGATGAGCAGATTGGACCCAGATGTTCTGGCCGTCCTCCACGGTCAGATTGTGAAATACAGAATCTCGGCTTGTTGTTCTCTGTCTCTCACTCTGTTTTTAAAAATCTATCCATCGCTCTGTCTGAGTTTGAACATTTGTTCTTTTCGTTCGTTTTTCCGCCACATTTCATTCACTCAGTAAAAAAACACTCGCCCTTCACACACACCGCAGCTCTGCAGCAGACGTGCTTCCATATTGTCTTTTTGTTTTCATTTGCAACGCTATTTTGCACGTTTGAAGAAATGGCTCGGCTGCGGGAAAGTGGATTCATGAAGCCGACCAGAAGACGTTTCTCTCTCTAAGACACGACTCTTTTGGAAACTGGATCTTGAAAGTCACGGTGGCTGATATTACATAATATTTGTTTGCAGCCATAATTTGTCTGTATGCGTTGATGCACAGCTGCAAATGTGTTCTGCAGCCGTGACGCGCCCCAAAAACCCCAGTGTGTGTGCAAACAGCTGACTTCATCTTTTAGAGTAATAGAGTCGCCGCTCAGGTGTGATAATTTCACTTAGTTCAGATGAAACAGCTTCAAATACCACTAGCAGCAACAAATTAAACTGGTGAGTGTTGATTTTTGAAAAAAGCAGATAGAAATTGGACATAAGCGAGCGACTTTCTCGCCCCGAAGGTCGATGTTTTTCTGTTGTTAAAGCAGAAATATGTTTTTACTCCTTAAACCAGATAGCTGTTATGGGATAAATGTGCTTGCAGCTTGTTACAAGGAAAGTTTGTTGTCAGTTAATCTTATTAAAAGATCTAAACCAATAATGAATGAATGAATGAATTACTATAGACTCACACTGTAGAGCGCCAAATGTGGATTAATCCGCTGCTGAAAATAGTCCCAGACAAACACACTTTTGTTTCGCCTGTTTGAGCATAGGGTGTAATTTTCCTCTATAACAAATGTTCAAAAAATGTTTGATTTAATTAATTTTAATCTCAAACAAATTAACAGTTAATTTTTCAATGATATTTATTTTGTTAAGGGACAGAATTTTTTTTTACTTTTACTTAGTTTGACTCATGTACATGTGTTAAAAAAAGTTTTTCTGACCATAAATAATAATTCAATAACACAATTAACCATCTGTTTGAGCCTTTAAACTTAATAATAAATAATTTGACAGTTATCGTGATAATAAACATCAATACTGAATGACATGAAGTTTTTATCGTGGTAACATTTTTATGGCCCAGTCTTATTTGAGCAACTGTTTTAGCAAATTATTCATTTTTAAAGATTGACATCTTAAGTAGGAAAGTCAGTAAGTATTGAGAGGCAAACTAACACATCGTTGGTTTGTTGACAATAATAAAAAATCTCCAGTGGGGTGAAAAACACTATCTATCACTATCACTATCTCACCATCGCGAATTTCTTTCAAGGTCGTATTCGATTGGGATCTCTGTTGTTTGGTGAGTAAAACATCTCTGTGGCAATAAAATAAAAATCAATAATTAGAAAACTGGTGCGAGGCAGTTGAGCAGTCCTTTAATGGGGACAAACAAGGAGGTATTAGCTCACATTAGCCCGACTGCGAGCACCCTGGGGGGCTGTGATTGACAGCTGGTAGTAGAGGTCGCCTATGCAGTGAAAACCCCCCTCAGGGATTGTAATGAGCTTCGCCACGGCCGCCCCCCCCCTCACTGACCTCTCTGTCTGACCATCCATCTCTGCTGTCGTCACTGAGCTACACCTCACCAGTCACACTCACTCTTTAAAGCCATGTCTTCATATCAAACGTCTGCTGACGGTGTAATTCCACTTCTTTATCATGCACTTAAAGTACAGCAACAATGGTAATGTCGTATTTTCATTTTACGATTGAAGCTGTTTATTGTTCTGAATGCCTGGTTGGTCTTTCCTCATGAGAAACTCCTCGGGGGGTCACAGGAGGAGTGGTTTGTATGGAGAGCAAGGGAGTTAGCATTAGCAGCAATAGTTACCAAAATGATTAACAAATAAACAGATGAACAAATACAATCTTTTAAATATAAAAATATAAAAAGGAAATGGGACAACTCGAGGGAAGCGTAAGCTTGTTGGATAGCTTAGTCTGACTATTACGCTGCATTCATGTAATATGGGAGTTACTGTTATTACCAGTTTTAAAAAACGTTGACGTCAACGTTCAAGTCGTAGTTACGATGCGGAGGCATTTAAAATGGAAGCGCTTGATAAAGCAAATAAACATGGATTGTCTTACCGGTTGTGCAGCCATCTTGGGTTGTCTTTGTAAACATTTTTTCCATCTAACATGAGGTGAACTTATCTCAAGGATCTGCAACTGAGACGGTTGTTGTCTAAGGTGAGGCTGGGATTGGCTAAGGCAGTTGTGACATCGTGAACACTTACCTGCTTTGACTGACTCGTAATTAGGGTAATCGATACAGCATAGTATCGCGATATTTTCCGAGGGAATATTGTATCGATCTTTTATTATATAAATTGTACATGAGAATTTTACTTTTTGGTACTATAATGATAAAACCAATTGCGTTTTCCTTTGGGGACACAATTTGAAGTTGGGAAAAAAGGTAATAAATTGCAATATATCGCAATATGTTTACAATCGCAAAAATATCGTATCGTGATAATATCGTATCGTGGGCCCTCTGGTGATTCCCACCCCTACCTGTAATGTATGTATGTACAGTATGTTTCGAAACACACGTCGCTTGACCACGCCCTGTCTGATCTCTTTGTGCGAACTCTGTCTTTTGCATTTTTTTCTTTGCAGTGTTCAGGGCAACCTCTCCTTTAAAGACATTCCTGGTACTCAGTTGTACCCCAAAAAAAGTGACAGAAGTAGTCGTAGGAAGGAAAATAAAGGAGAGCGTTTCCACACATCTCGCCATTCACTGTGTAAAGTGGGCATGATTGTCAGATTTCAGAAAGTAAAACAAAAATGTCCAATGGGGCCCTCCTTGATTCCTACATCGGACCCTGTAGGCGGTTTGAAGCATTGTTATGCAGTTTGACAACCACTTTTTTAGCATGCTGAGGTCCATAGTAATGAAACACCGTGTGGAAGTAAGTGATGTTTTGGAGATGCAGTGTAAAAACAGAAATTACATAAAAATTACTTAAAGGTTAATTCCAGTATTCTTTAACCTGGGCCCTATTTTAACATATTTTGGGGTCTAAAAAGCTAATAGGTAGGGGCGTGACGAGATCTTGCAATATTAAAACGTGACGATATTTCTCAAGGGTGGCGCAGGGGTGCAGTGGTTAGCGACAAGGTCTTGGGAACTACGGCTGCAGCTAACAACGACTTTAGTACTCGAAGCTTCTACAGATTATGTCATCGATTCAGCAAACATCAGACCAACAACCAGACAACTGCTTTATCAACACAAACATCACCCGAGTGCTCTACAAGTTATACTAAGCTGCAGCTTCCCGACACCCAGTTAACTCATGACTGTGACGTCACAAACCAAACTCACGAACGCACGTGTGCACATTTACAGCTGAGGTCTGCGGCTTACTTTGGCTTCAACTCAACAATCAATCGTGATTTCAGTTAGGGCTGGACGATATGGCCAAAAATGTTATCACGATAAAAAGTTTCATATTTTTGATATCGATAATTATCACGATAAGTTTGAAATTGTTATTTCTTTCGACTTTGAAGGCTGAGTGAAAGTTGAAGAAACCAGATGGTTAATTGTGGTTTTGTGGCAAAACTTGATGCCAAACAGTCCTAATTAGTGTATAATTCCAGTGAATAAAGTCAAACATTTATTGAATATTTATTGAACATTTGTAATATTGTAACTGAAAAAAATTATATTGTTATTTTTATTGTCCAGCCCTAATTTCAGTTAAATGCTAAAGTTGCTGTTACCTTGTCTGTGGTCCGCTGGCAGAACACCGGCTGCTTTCTCATCAGGAGCCGCCGTGCTGTTGCAGAGGCGACATAAGTCTCGTTTTACGGTGGACAGACTGTAACATTATAGAGTTGTTTTCTTTTAGCTTGAAATAATCCCGTACTTTGGACACTTTCTTCTTCGTCCCTCACTATTTTCCCTCTCTTCCTCCACTTTGCAAACAGCGCCATCATATCACGTCATGTTCACACAGTGCGACAGTCATAAATGTCCGTGCGAAACAGTGTGCTATATAGTTATATGGATTAAACGAAGCCTCGAGGAAAAGAATGCTTTTTAGTAATGGAATTAATCGATTTATAATTGATGAATCGTTTCAGCCCTAGTTTGAACCTTGGTCGTCGCAGGTCGTCACTTGGTTCTCCCCGTGTCTGCGTGGATTCTCTCTGGGAGCTCCGGCTTCCACCGTCCAAAGATATGCAGGCGAGGTTAATTGGTGACTATAAATTACACTTAGGTGTGAATGTGAGTGTGTGTGGTTGTTTGTTTCTGTGTGCCTTGTGATGGACTGGTGACCTGTCCAGGGTGTGTGAGGGTGAAATTAGCCATTTTTAAATCGTTTTGTGGCAGCATTTTCGGTGGAAACAATAAACAGCGACAGAGTGACAGACAAGGCACTGACAATATGTAATCAACTTTTCAAAATGCACCTGCATTGTTTTGCATTTTGTGCCTTTAGTTGAATAAAAGACTATTTTTCCAGTCATATATTTCATCACTGAAGATTTCGAGATGCCGCTGCGTATAGCTGCCTCGCCGTTAGGTGCGCTCTGTTTAGTTTTGTTTAGTTTTTGTGTGTTAATCCGGTTTTCAGCTATGATTCCCGGAGCTCTTTCACAAGAGCTCATGAACATCAGGGGAACAACTCCAGTGATTTTATTTCATGCACAAACTTGGCAGTTTCCACATATTTGTTGTTAATTGTTAATCACTGTTGTTTGCTTGTTATATAAATTGACAAAATATAAAAATATCAACAACCTGATCAACTCTATGCAAAGGAGATGTTGCACCGCGGGAGGCAAATGGCGGTCACACCAGATGCTGACTGGTTTCCGGACCCCCCACTACAGTGAAACTGCACATTTTGGAGTGGCCTTTTATTGTGGCCAGCCTGAGGCACACCTGTGCAATACCCATGCTGTCTGATCAGCATCTTGATATGCCACACCTGTGAGGTGGATGGATTTACTCAGCAAGTGCTCAGTAACACAGATTTGTGAACAATATTTGAGAGAAATAGGGCAAAAACAAAAGTGTTGCGTTTATAATTTAGTTCACAGTGTTCTTTCTCTGCAAATAGTTGTATTATTTTTCTGTATTCTTTTATTATTCTTATATAACTTGCATTTGTTTATTCCATATCTATTTATTTCTACATTTATTTAATGTCAGCTGTATGTTTGTCTACGTGTAGCACCTTATCATCAAAGCAAATGTATAAAACACTACTTGGCAATAAAGCTGATTCTGATTCTTAAAAATTGTGTTAAAATATCATGTCATTCTCATGAACTAATGTCGTGTATCGTCTTGTGAGCTTAGTGTATTACAGACCTCTTACTAATAGGAAGAAAGAAAATTTTGTAATTGGTCCAGTAGCCGTGAAACAAGCTGCAACGGCCACAACGTAACATAAAGGTCTGTCTCTCTGGGGATCATTTCCATAATGTTGTCAGACAGTAACGATAATAACAATCAGCCTGTCAGTGGCAAAAACAAGCACTTTTAGTGGACGTACTTCTGGCGGGTACAAGGATTATGTTGCAGCCATTGCAGTCTGTTGCGTGGCTGCCGGCAGAAGCGATCTACTGGACCAAATCCAAAATCTTCTGTACCTATTAGTCAATTAGACCTTCATCCCCCGTGGGACTTAATGCCACAGCGAGCTCCCTCCGTTGTTCCCGATCTTTGGATGATGGAAGATCGAAGTAAAATGAGTAACATTTTGTTGAGAATATCAAGTGTTTGTGTGTGAAATAAGAAAGCAGACAAGGCTTAGACATGTTGTAGACTTTGTATTAACGTCCAATGTGGGAAGAGACGCTGGTGGAAGAGATCTGTTGAACTAAACAATCTGTGCGTAACCCTGTGTTATTATTCTTTTTCTCACGTTCTTCATTTCCATCAGTATTCATCACATCGTTTATCTTATGTTGCTTTTAGTTGTGTTTTACATTCTTATCTTTAATAGACATTTAAAAGACTGGGAGAGACAGAAGAGGTTGGCTGACTTGAGACTAAAAATTTAACGATAAAACATGTTTAATAAATAATTTAAATAATTTAAAACAATCAGCCCACACAGCCGTCACTGGCTCTCTCACTCTCTATCTATCTATCTCTATCTGTTTGCAGGGGACATCACTCAGAAGGGTTATGAGAAGAAGAGGCACAAGCTGATCAGGGCATATGTTCCACATGCTGGAGGTAATTTAGCAACCTCTGACCTCCCCTACACACAGCCGCCCCCCCCCTCCTGGCTAAAATATTCCCATACCACCATGAGGGTATCGATCTGGTATCATGACAAACACAGTTGCGATGATACTCCACTCTATCGATTCAGCCTTCAGCCGCCGCCATTAGTGAATGTAGGTTAGGACTCCCTAGAGCTCAGCTCGGGCTCGCTCCTCTGTATCTGAACGTGCTGTAGTCGCTCCCACAGGCCTCGCTGCAGCTAAAACACACACGCATCCATCACAGCCTGGGTTTATCTTCATCGTCCCTCACAGGGACGTAGCTTCGGTTATCACAGGTCACAAGATACTGAGGGATATTCTGTCGGAGAGCAGCAACACAACTACCACATTATTATTTTATTTTATTCTATGTTGGGTTTTTTTAATTGTTTTGTTTTATGAAGTCAGAAAAATATGATTTTTCTGCCGAATCAAATCATCCCCATGTTTGTTTTTCGTTTTTCTTGCACTGTAATTATTGCTTTTGTGAAACGTGTGTGTGCATATGTGTGTGTGTGTGTGTGTTTGTGTGTGTGTGTGTGTGTGTCTGCATATATATATATATATGTGTGTGTGTGTCTGTCTGGCTGCTTGTCTGCTTGCCTCTGTAGGTATGGAAGGACCCATGTCCCATCGGGCCCCACTCGGCCCCCCCTCTGCTGCCCGTTTCCACCGGCGGCGAACCTCCGGCACGAGGGACGAACGCTACCGATCAGGTACAGAGACCACACGTGCCGAACAATCACAAGAAGCTGTGATGGTGCTGAAAATGAGCTACATTAAACATAAAAAGGCCAAGAAACCTTCCTACCTATGTAGATCATTAATACATAAGTATGAAGATTAATAGATTAGAATAATATTGCAGCTGTCTGGATGTCTAGAGTGCTCGAACTAATACATATTTTACTTTCATGAAGTTGGAGTTCGTCTTAGCTAATGTTTGCTTCACAGGTTGCTGTGACGCTAGATATTTATTTTAATGGTCGATATCCGAATAAACCAACGTTGTACTCTCTAATAGGTTCATGTCAGTTGTGGAGGAAGTATTCAGATCCTTTACTGAAGTAAAAGTACTAATAACACACTTAGAAGTAAAAGCCCTGCATTGAAAATGTTACTTAAGTATTTAATTATAATTAGGAAAATGTATTAAATGTAAAAGCTGTAAAATGTCCCTGAGCTTGTTATTCTATCATTGGATTATTATGCATTAATCTAAAAGAAGTCCTCCCGCTGAAGGTGTTGAGGTAATTTTTGACTATTTTGTATCGGACTGCAACTAATGATCATTTTCATTATGGATTAATCTGCTGATTATTGAATGGAGAAACTCCATGTATCTATTAACTGATTATTTGGTTTGTAGAAATTCTACATAGAGTCCGAAGTGACACCTTCACAATCTTGGTTTTCAACAAACAGTCAATAATATAGATACTGTATAAAATAATCGAAACAATTCAAAGGTAAAGCTGCTGTACTACAACTTACTTTTGGGTAGTTTAATTTACAACATTCATTTTTATATTTATGAGTTCTCGGATGTTTGTATAAAAAAAATCTTAACTTGTAAAGTAACCAAAGTTGTCACACAAATGTAGTGGAGTAAAAAGTACAATATATTTCACTTTGAGATTGTGAGGAGTAGAAGTAGAATGTGGCGTGAAAAGATAATACTCGAGTATTTTAAATTTGTACATTTACTCAAGTAAAAGTTTAAGAAAAAATAATGAACTCAAAAGGTTAATAACTAAAATTCAGTTACTAAATTAGAAATTAAAACAAAAGAAAATGCAGCAGTGGAGTCTCTTTGGAGCCAGTTAGCTGAGCTGAGCTTCCACTTAGACCAGTCACACATAAGTCAACTTGCTAAACAGTTAAAATCTTGCAAGTCATTGCCAATTACAGTTCATTGCTGCTTAGTTAGCTACCGTAAGTGGCACTACATAAATTAATATTTGGCTCCTTCCATTAAGGTTTAACTCAGCCTCTGAGATTCGTATTTAAAAGTCATTTAAAAATCCAATCAGGTTGATTGAACACACATTTTGCGAAACAGTTCCTTTCTCAAACGGCTCTTTGTTTAGTACCGCTTCTGCCGGTCACTGCTTCAGTTACATTCTCAATAAATCGGGGGCCGGCTCCCATCGTTCACGGCCGTCACATCACCAGTGAACTCCAACTCCTCTGCCTTTTTGTGAATGAATCTTTCTCCCTCAGACGTCCACACCGAAGCGGTGCAGGCCGTGTTGGCGCGACACGTGGAGAGGAAGGTGGCCGTGCCGATGCCGTCCAAAAGACGTTCGCTGGTGGTGCAGACCTCCATGGATGCGTACACGCCTCCAGGTGACGAGACACCGCAAACATTAAACTTATACATCTTGTTAAGTCAGTTAGTTGGTTGTTAAGTAGCAGCCGAGGTGTTCATTGTGTGGAGTCAGTTCAACAGTAGAAATCATTTACTTAAAGCTACCAAGAGTTTGATTGTTTCACCAAACACACGTTGGTTATCTCAGCTGAGCTGGTTTGTACTAAAATATGGCCCCAGATAGGCCGCCCTCTGCCCAGACGGTCAGAAGTGTTTTTTATTCTGACACAGAAACACTCATTTTAAGAAAAAAACTGCAAACTCACACACATTTTCTGAGGCACGTAAACCCACTTATAAATTTACAGTGAAAAACAAACCACAGACAGCTGCAACGTTGTCCTCAGTCAACTACTGTAAACGTGGCCTGCCATGAAAAACAGGAAAAATACTGATTAGTGACTATTTTGAATGTTTCTGTGCTCGCTGTAACCACAGGAATTTGGCTGAAATTGGATGAAGGCTGACCTTTACCTCAAATATGAGCTCATTAGATTGAACGTAATCAGAGTTGATAACATCGTTTGTGTGTTGATTGAATTTTAATGAAGGAAATGTAATAACTTTGTTCTCCGGGAATTTGCTTTTTAACCTTTCGAATAAAAAACCTTAAGTGAACCTGACGTCTCGCCAAAGCCTCACAAAACCCGTGAAGGCAAGTTAGAGAGATTTCTTAAATGCTCTGACAACAAGATCTGGGTGGAAAGTTGAGTTAATTGGCCTTTTATGTTATTTAAATTTAAGATTTGTGTTCACATTGATGTTTACTGCGGCTCCCTGTGCCTGCTCGTCTGCGTTCAGATGATTAACTCCTATTTAAAGAATTAAATTCAGTCTCTGCGGTTCTTTTCTGAAGTGCAGCCTGAAGCTAGTTTCAACTAAATTGGTTCTCGTGGCTGTTCTACGTAACCTGACTAATTATTGACATTTCGGGTCTGCGAGCTCGAGAACCTGCAGTCTGCTCCGCCACTTAGAGGTCATGAAACTTCACTGGTTAAAAGTGGTGAATCATAGTCTGCTGCCTCTCTTTGAATCATTGTTTTACTACAGTGCAACAATTACCTTTAAAACCCCCAAATGGATCTGTTCACCATTACAGTCCTGTTGTCTGAGGGATTCTTTGATTAAATCTCTCTTGGGACTTTAAAGTATAATTATTGTTCTATTTATGTAATAGTGCTTACTGAGCTTATCTAGCAAAAGTAAGTGGACACCCAAAGATTGCACCCATATGTCATAGTTACACATATCCTTCCACAACAATGGGCATTAGGTTGAACATTTTGGAACCTGCCTGCAGGGATTTGCACCCATTCAGCATCGAGAGCATTAGTGAGGTCCAACGCTGATGTTGGGTGACAAGGTCTGGCTCACAAGTGTTGCTCCAGGTCGTCCCAAAGGTGTTGGATGGAGCTGAGGTCAGGACTCTGAGCAGGCTAGTAAAGGTTAGCTACATCAAACTGGGAAATACATTTCTTTATGGAATTGGGACAAACACAAAGTCTGATATATCACTGTATGCTGTAGCATCACAATTTTTATTTATTAGAAATAGTCTTTATGATGTAAACCAGTCCCAGACGGAAAGTAACAGTCTGAGGTGTCAACATACTGGAGAACAACGTCCGTAGTGTGCAAGTTCAAGAAAACAAATTAGCTGATGAATCCATTTGTCAAACTTGGATGTAGTGACAAGAAAGAGTCACAAGCTATCACATTGACTTGTTATAATAAAAGAAACCTAAAGATGATGAACTTTTATCTTCTTACCATTGTGTTAGATGAATCATCAGTGACGTCTGAATGTATAATAATCACCCGGACAGCTCCTGCAGCGTAATGCACCCAGCCGAAAAGGACGATATTGTGGCACAATTTAGCTCAAGTTTAGATTAAAAAGGATTTTTTAAACTAACTTTTTACTAAGAATTTTTATGACTCTTAAAACCACACAACACTTTTTTATTTTATGGTGGTGAGACACATGCCTTTGGTGTGAGAGACCCGGGTTCAATTCCCCACTGTGACCAATCTACCATTGTGTCCCTGAGCAAGACACTTTAACCCCTAGTTGCTCCAGAGGCGTGCGACCTCTGACATGTATAGCAATTGTAAGTCGCTTTGGATAAAAGCGTCAGCTAAATGAATAAGTGTAAATGTTGCCGTGTGAAATGTGCCACAAAGTTTATTCACACTAACTGTGTGACCTTTACTACAGCGCTCTTTGAGGTGTGACAACAGCACCTGCAAACCTCTGTATTGCTTTGTTAACGGAAAAGTACAACATTTTGGAAAACACGCTTATTCGCTTTCTCGCTGAGAGTTAGAGGAGATTGATACCATATCTGTATGGTAAATTTGAGGCTGGAACCAACAGCCGGTTAGCTTAGCTTAGCATAAAGACCGGAAACGGGCAGAAACAGCCGACAACAAGTGGCCATATTTACGGGGAGATATGTACGAGACTTTTTCTTTGTCCACGTTTAAGGGACAGATGGAATCGATCCTCTTCTGTAACGCTCAGCGAGAACGAGAATAAGTGCATTAACTGTCAAACCTTTCATTGTCACGTTTTTTGTTGGATTGATTTGATTGGTTATTGGCCTACCCCGACTGCTTCAGTGGACGGTTTTCAGGATGTGTCACCGTATGTTAATGTGTTAATTTACATTTCAGTGCCGCTAAGTGGCCCTGATTGCTTCTGTGCTCATGTTGTGTTCGTGTTGTATGATGGTTTTCTGTTAATAAATAACGGCGGGCACTGACTCTCACCAGGCCTGTCGCCCCTGTGCTCAGACTCGTCGTCGGGCTCAGAGGAGGAGGCGGGGCCAGGCGACGACATGTCGGGCATGGAGCACTGGATGAGCCGCCCGTCCCAGCTAGGCCCCGCCCACCTGGGCTCCACCTCCTCCTCTTCCTCGTCCACGCAGAGCGGAGGCAGCGGCAACGCCGGGCGGCTGGCTGACTCGCTGGCGCACGCGCACATCTCGCACCTGGCGCACACACACTTGGCGCACACACACCTGGGCCAGTTGCACCACCAGCAGAGCCACCTGTCACAGTCACACCACGGTAAGACTTTACTGGGTCACACTGGTGGATTGATTGTCTGCTTTTTTTACTTTGTTAAATTTAGATCTGTTTATCTAAAAACTTGCTTGTTGAGTGATTTTAGGCTCCAAGTTTTAAACTTATGTAACAGCACACGATGAAAGCACCTGTGTTTTTTTAATGGATGCGGGTCCTAAAAACAGGGCCAAATAAAGTGTAAAAGCAGACGTGAAGGAAGTGAGCATGTGTGGAGGCTTAATAGATTTGTTTCATGCATTTACATGTGTTTACATGTGTAAGAATACCTTTTAATAGAGTTAGCGGTTTAAATAACAGCATTTTATGATGGATAAGATTATTGTTCTTCATTTAATCTGTTTCCAAACGTGTGTTTTTCTCTCATTTGTTTTACAGTATACTGCATTTTATATTTACAAGCAACATATAAATGATAAAATAGAAAAAATTTTTTTTGTAACTTTATGTATATAGATATGAGTGTTTTTTTTCATTTAACAAAAACAACTTATTTCACAAATGTTGTCTAAACAGAAACAGCAACATCGCCTAAACAAGATTAACACGTGTTCAAAGTTTGATTTGAAATGGAAACTATCTGATCAAAGAACAAGTAAATCTCAGCAGAGTACCGCACTTCTTCTTCACCAGTTAAACCTACTGGTGCTTCTACTTTGCTGCACCCTTATTCCTCCAATCTGTTGTCATTCATGCCCTATTGATTTCCTTTCCTGCCCTGTCACAATACTATTGTGTTTTACTGCTGCATGTGTGCATTCAGGCATCGGCCACCTGTCTCTGAAGAGGAAGGGGGCTCTGAATGTAGCAGAGAACGGAGGGTCTCTGCGACGATCCTGTGAATTCGGATCTGACATGCTGTGGCCGCCGCCGCTGGAGTCAGACGGTACGTCATACTCATCTATCACAAGACATGGAAGCGTTTTAATCGATCAATCAATACCTTAAATACGACGTTAAATCAAATATTAGCAGGCAAACAGTCGTCGTACAGGTTCACAGCACACATTTATCTGAACTCTCTACTGATAGCTCCCAATAACTGTGATTTATTAGAGCAGCGTTTTGATCAGAGATCAAAGAAAGTGAAGGGAGAACTGATGAGTGGTCCAACAAGTTGTTTGATCCTGCATCTGTTTAAACTTTTTCAATCTGCTCGCTTCACAATCTGCTATTGATTTCACATTAAAAGTTATTGACAAGCCTCTTATGAAAACATGATTTGCTTTGTTATGTATTTATAGATAGTTTGTGTCAAATAAATCAGTTAAATGTCAAGTTTTGTGTAGAAATTCTTAACTTTGCATCATAAAATGTGCTTTCATGTAGTATAGAAAGGAAGTATTATTGTGGACCACATATTGTATTGAATGGATCTCCAGCTGAGCCGGAGCTCATTGTCACTCCTGCGTTTGCCGGGGATGTGTAACATACACACAAAATGACCATCGTAAGGTGTTTAATTGTCCATAAGAGCAATAAAAGAAGGCTCTCGACAGACAGTTCAGTGAGAAGTATGAACAATGAGTCACTACTGGCTGTTTGTCTCTCTCCATCTGTCTCCCTCTCCGTCTCCCTGCAGAGAATCACTCGGCCCCCCCGGACGTGACGGGCTACTCGTCAGACTCGTCCCACTCCCACACTGAGCGTCACCACATGGCCAATATGGGAACCATTGCCAGGAACACGCAGAAGTACGGCAACGCGGAGCGCATGGAGACGGGCGACGGTAAGAGTCATCTCCTCCGCCTTCAGCCTGCTCCCGACTGCAGCCTCTGAATAAAGACACTGAAGACAGTCGGATAAAAATAGAAACTCCTTAATCAGGAGGTGAGCTCGAATTGGACCACCGCCTTGGAGAAATGACCAATTAGACTGCGTCTGTTCATGTCACTCCCCTGGATGAACAGATTGGACTTTCTTTTTTTTTGTACCCTTTATTGTTTTGTTTTTTAAAGCTGACTGAGCGTCTCTGTTCTTTTTCAGCATGCTTCACAATCATGCAGGCACAGTTAGATAACTAGACGACCAATGTCTGTGGTCCATTCAAGCTGAGAATTGAATGCCTCGTTCAGGAAATACAGTGTTTTCTTAGTCAGTTCTTTTTCCCGCACAGTTTAAAAGCCATCTAGAGATTTGAACCAGCAGTCCTCTGATAACAAGGCAGGTTGTAGTCCTTAGTAGGGTTTGACGATACACTTAGCTCACAAGACAAGACGATACACGATATTGGGTTTACGAGACGATTTTTTAAGACATCTTTAATGACAGGAAAAATAATATTTTATTCCAGTGGTTCTCAGACTTTTCCTCTAAATTGACACAAATTAGACCACGGACCCAAATTTGATACGATGTTGTCCCGGGGTCGACAGGGATTTTGTCTTTCAGATGTTTTATTACCGAAAGCGTAGGAAACCACTAATCAAAACAGTCATAAATTCTTTGTGTTACTCCTGAATGGAAATATAGTAAAAATAAATTATTCCCCTTTTTGCTGGGGACCCCCTGGAGCCCCTTCAAGGACCCCTGGGGTCCAGAACCACAGTTTTATTTAACTGAAATACACAAAATGCCAAACCATGCAGGTGCATTTTGAAATAGGGCCGGGCAATAAAACGATAACGATAATTATCGCAATATAATTTTCCTCAGTAACAATATAACAAATGGTAAAATGCTAAAATGATCCACTGTTTGGCATCAAGTGTTTGTTCTGACCATAAAGGATAGTTTAAAACACACAAACTCTTTCACTCAGGAGCAGAAATCAGCCTTTAAACTTGAAATAAAGAATGATTTGACATTTATTGAGATAATTATCGTTATCCACTGATACGACATTTTTTATTGCGATAACATTTTTTTCGCCCAGCCCTATTTTAAAACGTTGAATGTCTCTCCGGTCACTCTTGTCGCCGTTTATTGTTTCCACAAGTACCCAAAATGCTGCCACAAAAAAAATTTACCAAATTTTATTACAAAAGTAAATATTGGCTACGTTCAGACTGCAGGCCAATGTGACTCAGATCTGATCTGTTTATGACAGTGTGAACAGGCCAAGTCACATGGAATCTCATCTGGGCCACTTCCATATGTGGTCCAAATCAGATACAGATCGGGGTTTTTTTAAATGCGTCCTCAGTCTGGACGCTCGGGTCGGAACTGATGCGACTTTGACGCAGCTGTTCTGCTGCAGACGGAGCCGCGGTGGACAAAAAAGCTCCTCAAAAAGCCATTATTAAACACGAGGCTCTCTTCCTCCTCTACCTCGCTATCATCTGCTCACAAATTCCCTTTCTTACACCTGAAGTCCACCGGGAGCTCTCTTCTGAGTTACGTGCGAGCTACTTGTCCGAGCGGACACAGTAGAGCGAGATAGAGAGAGAGTTTTGGGGCAGAAGCGTTGTACAGCGCCAGACACCGTGAAGAAAAGAACAGAAAGTTGTGAACAGAAATGTGACCCGTGAAAGGACAATGAAAAACGTCAGTCTCCCGTGAAAACTGGGAGGGTTTGCAAGTATGAGCTAACCTCTGTGGCTCTCTTTACTTTACACTTTTAGGCCGCGGACAGTTCACACAATTATGCGACCTGTCAAACAAAAAAAAACAGAATTGCGCATTAAGGCCTGAAGTCTGAACGTAGCCATTGTTACATTTTCATATCGTGAGACCTTGTTGCGTCCCAAACCCAAGTCGCTAGCTTACCAAACTTGCCCTAACACTTTGAGGTTTGTTATTGATAAGATCAAGAGGACTGTCTTGTACGCCATCCAGGCCACCGCTTCCCTTTCCACTGTGGAGAATAAGCCCAAAATCCTCCTCCTCCTCACCCCGTGTGTATGTGTCTGGGGTTTTTACAGGTGTTCCAGTCAGCAGTCGTGTGTCAGCTAAAATCCAGCAGCTTGTGAACACGCTGAAGCAGCCTCGCAGACCTCCGCTACGAGAGTTCTTTGTCGATGACTTTGACGAACTTCTGGAGGGTTAGAAGCCGCCTTTGACTCTGCATGACTCGTTGTTCTGTCTGTCTGATTTTAAGTTAACAGTGTGTCATCCAATCTGTCTTCATACTCGGGAGACATGAGTGATTCTCTAAATGGTTCCTTTAAATAACACTTGTGTTATGACAGGTGAGAACCCCCCACGTGCCCCTTGTGTTCAGGTGTTCAGGCTCACTTCACCTCAGTCTCTCGAGGTGCAACACAAACCTTTGTCATGAGGGGGGAACACCTGGAAACAAGGAAATTTTAATTTCTTTCACTGCCACTTTCTGCTTCTACTCTGCCACATCTCAGAGGAAAACTTTTTTTTACTTACATCTCAGACATAAGAGCTTCTAAAATGTCATGTTTTGTTATAAATTAACCCACCCAAAAGTACAGCCGAAACGATTCAGTTAGTCAGCTGACAGGAAATGAATCGGCGACTCCTATGATCGTTTTTTCACTCCCTGCAGCACACACACACACACACACACACACACACACACACACTGCACAGAGAGAAGGATTTTGGGGAAGTGATGATAGCAGATATCCTCCCACTGGGACTAAAGTCGGAGCCTGCGGGTGGATGCTGGGGAGGCAGTGGGGCTGAATAAAGCAAAGAATCAGCAGCAATGAAGGTCGAGGAGATACCTGCAGAGCGGTGAAGCAGAGGGAGAGCTGGGCATGTCTGGCTGCTCAGATAGATTGCCGAATTTGAACGGATGTGTTGGATAGGTGACGCAGAGAGTGTTGCGGGGCAGGAGCAGTGCAGCTGAAGCGGACGGCCTGATCTGGCTCGCGGTTCTTTACTAAGCTTTTAAGGATTTTTATTAGTTTGTGTTAATGTTTACAAAAAAGTGTTGTTGATCAACCGATGTGGACGGAAAACTTCAGACATCAAGTCGTGGAAAGACAGAAAGAGTGTAGAAATATGTAGGAGGGCTGAACAATTAACAGAACATCGCACCATAATTAATTTAAAATGTTTCTCAATGAAAATGAGAATAATGATCGTCCCCCCTAGAATCGCAAATCATAATGCGATATCAGTCAAAATAATTGCAATTAGATATTTTTTCAGCCGTCATATGTAGGTTTTCAAGCATTTTAACTGCATAAACTGATCCAGAGAAAAATGGAAAATGTACACTTCAGTATGTGTGCTACACTTCTTAACTTACTCACGCTCACATGTATCTCACCCTGTGGAAGCAGTGATTTTCATCTGAAGAGTCACATGGAGCAGTTAACAGAGACCAGATGATGATCGGTTCGTATAGAGCACAAAGTTCTTCACCAAGTATTTCAAAACGTACATTGTAGGAAATCTTGAGCGCAGAGATCTTTGCAGTCCATCACGTCTGTCTGCTGTTTGCTTGGCTCTCACCATCTGGCTGCATTTTCTATTTTTGTCTCTTCACTTCTAGGCCGTAGTCTTCAATTGTCTTCTGTAGAAACCAAGTGTTTTTATAAAAAGTACTTTCTCGTTGACTGGGAAATAAAGTTTTCTGGTGTATTTTGGATTCATTTTACAACATGTTGTAAGTAATGGTGGTGTGGTCGTACAAGATAAAGTATAGATTGAGGTTGGTTTAGTGGTTAAGAGCTCCAATTCACTCTGGATCCACATTTTATGACAGAGGCTCAAGGTTGAATCCTGCCAAATCCTTCCCTCTGCTGCTTCTCCGCCTTCTTTCTGTCAAAACTAAATATATATTAAAGGAACTCATCTGTCCAGTTACACATTTTACACATTCCCACAGTGCATCTGGGTTCATAACAGGTACGCCTAATTAATTATCAGCGTTTCTTTGAGCGTGATGCTTCCTTCAGCTGTCTCACTGCCTCTGGCTTTGCTTACATGTGGTGTTTTCACGACAGACTGTGAGCAGTAAAAAGGTTTGTGAGCTGCGCGCTGATTATCCGTCTCTTCGTCTCCAGTCCAGCAGCCGGACCCTAATCAGCCGCGGCCCGAGGGGGCGGAGATGATGCCGGTGCGGGGGGAGGCGCTGGGGGTGGTCACCAACTGGCCCCCGTCCCTGGAGGCGGCGCTCCAACGCTGGGGAACCATCTCCCCAAAAGCCCCCTGCCTCACCAGCCTGGACACGGCGGGGAAGCCCCTCTACGTCCTCACATATGGTAACCAGACGCTCCTGCAGCTCAGTATTTATTCAAATAAGCCAAGTGAGTGTTTTGGTAGAGCTAAGGATCTACTGTTGCACTCGTGTCGAGTTGTTCTGGATGCTTAAACTGGAAATAAAGAAAGAGATTCATTTTAGCGCACAGACTTCCTATGTTTTAATGCTGCACACCATCATGCACACAGTCACATTGGGTTTTTGTGACTTTTTTTCTGGAACACATTGTCTGCAACATTGCTTTTTGAGTTTTACCATCCCCAAAATTATCCACTGTTTTATTTTATTAGACAACAGCATTTAGAGAGACAGAGAACACTAAAACTCTGAGGCCTGTTTTGAGTTAGCAGACCCACAAACACTGGTAGTTGAGGATATGATTATGTGTCAGGCTGAGTGTCATTTGAACTGTTTCAGTACATCTGCAGATACCAGAAGCGGGAAAAAATCCATGGTTCGTTTTGTCTCGATACAAAGCAGCTTTGATCAGTTGAAGCTTTGAAACAACACACTGACACTGTATTTTTTTAAGGATAATCTGTCATCAGTGTTGGTGGAAAACTGGTGTGCAGCCCTTTTCTTTTTTCTACATTAATTCATTTTTCTTTGCACTCTTGTCCACCAAAAGTGCATCAGACGACACTTTAACCAATTTTAATCCTTGATAAAAACTAAACTGATTCGTCGATATATTGATCTCTTCTGATGCTGAAACCTCTTAAATGTCACTTCAAGAAGTTTTTTTCTTTTATCGACTGCATGTCCTCAAAATAGAAGTCCAAGAACACAAGTCATATCCTGTGAACTCAGTCTCTCTCCCTCCCTCTCTTTTCATCCCTCTCTCTCCCTCCCTCTCTTTTCATCCCTCTCTCTCCCTCCCTCTCTTTTCATCCCTCTCTCTCCCTCCCTCTCTTTTCATTCCTCTCTCTCCCTCCCTCTCTTTTCATCCCTCTCTCTCCCTCCCTCTCTTTTCATCCCTCTCTCTCCCTCCCTCGCTTTTCATTCCTCTCTCTCCCTCCCTCTCTTTTCATCCCTCTCTCTCCCTCCCTCTCTTTTCATTCCTCTCTCTCCCTCCCTCGCTTTTCATTCCTCTCTCTCCCTCCCTCTCTTTTCATCCCTCTCTCTCCCTCCCTCGCTTTTCATTCCTCTCTCTCCCTCCCTCTCTTTTCATTCCTCTCTC
>NC_060150.1:45146223-45146595 GCF_021292245.1 Micropterus dolomieu | reverse complement strand
TCCCTCTCTCTCCCTCCCTCTCTTTTCATCCCTCTCTCTCCCTCCCTCTCTTTTCATTCCTCTCTCTCCCTCCCTCTCTTTTCATTCCTCTCTCTCCCTCCCTCTCTTTTCATTCCTCTCTCTCCCTCCCTCTCTTTCCCTCCTTCTCTCCCTCGCTCTTTTCATCTTCCTCTCTCCTTCTTCTCTCTCCCTCTTTCTCTCTCTCCCTTCCTCTCTCCCTCCCTTCCTCCCTCTCTTTTTCATCCCTCTCCCTCCCTCCCTCTTCCTCTCTTTCTTTTTCCTATTCTCACCCTGTTTTTATCTCTCTCTTTCTGTCACTCTCTTCCTCTCTCTCTCCCTCCCTCCCTCCCTCCCTCTCTTTTTCATCCCTCT
>NC_060150.1:45114263-45146203 GCF_021292245.1 Micropterus dolomieu | reverse complement strand
TCTCTTCCTCTCTCTCTCCCTCCCTCGCTCTCCCTCCCTCCCTCCCTCCCTCTCTTTTTCATCCCTCTCCCTCCTTCTCTCCCTACCTCTCTCTCTCCATCTCTCTCCCTCCCTTCCTCTCTCTCTCCCTCCTTCCCTCTTCCTCTCTTTCTTTTTCCTATTCTCACCCTGTTTTTATCTCTGTCTCTTTCTGTCACTTCCTCTCTTTCTCTCTCCCTCCCTCCCTCTCTTTTTCATCCCTCTCCCTCCCTTCCTCCCTCTCTTTTTCATCCCTCTCCCTCCCTTCCTCTCTCTCTTTTTCATCCCTCTCCCTACCTCTTCCGTTTTTTCTTTTTCCTATTCTCACCCTGTTTTTATCTCTGTCACTCCCTTCCTCTCTCTCTCCCTCCCTCGCTCTCCCTCCCTTCCTCTCTCTCTCCCTCCCTCCCTCTCTTTTTCATCCCTCTCCCTCCCTCTTCCTCTCTTTCTTTTTCCTATTCTCACCCTGTTTTTATCTCTGTCTCTTTCCGTCACTCCCTCTCTTTCTCTCTCACACCCTCGTATCCTGTGTCCTGCTCTCTGCAGGAAAGCTGTGGTCTCGCAGCATCAAGCTTGCCTACAACATCCTCCACAAACTGGGCAGCAAGCAGGAGCCCATGGTGCGACCGGGTGATCGGGTGAGTCACACTCCTCCACCGCCTCGCACTGTTGTTGGTTTCTGGCCTTTGTGGTTATTTCACTGTAGCAGAGTTGGTAATGAATAAGCTAAGCAAGAACCTCATTGTTGCAGTACATGTTGTTGCTTTCCTCTCGTTCAAAATGATTTATTTGTTTTCAAATCTGTAATCACATCACATTTAAACGAATAGTTTCACGTTCTGCTTCTTTGTTTTCTTGCTGAGAGATAAATTAGAGGAGATACGAAACCAATTTCCTGAAGCTACAGCTTAGCTTAGCATAAAGACTGGAAACAGCTAGCCTGGCTCCGTCCAACGTTAACAAAATCTGCCTCCCAGCACCTCACTAGTTAACACGTTATGTCTCGTTTGTGTTTCCAGTCTTTATGCTAAGCTAAGCTAACCTGCTGTCAGCTGGCTCCAGATTCATATTGAATGGACAGATTTGAGAGGGGTGTCGATCGCAAATTTGTTTGCGTCAAAAAGGTTTTCAGACTCATAGAAGGGAGAGTTTAGGGTTGGACATTAATAAACACCAGCTGTAATTAGCTGTGCTAAGGTTAGGAAATGGGCTTATTCGCTTTCCCAGCATCTCTGACCCCGGCATCTGTCTCCCCTCCTTCCAGGTGGCGTTGGTGTTTCCCAACAACGACCCTGTGGCCTTCATGGTGGCCTTCTATGGCTGTCTGCTGGCCGAGGTGGTCCCTGTTCCTATTGAAGTCCCCCTAAGTCGCAAGGTACTTTATGAAATCCATCTAAATGTTGTTTCTATTGTGATCACACCCAACACCTGTCTAGTTTTCAGTTTGACACTATTCCTCAGGAGTAGTCTCTCTGCGGGATGTCGGGTACTGTAATTTAATTTGTAATGTTAATCCTTTCTGGTTCGGTCACGTCTGTTTCACCTCGTACGCAGGAGCTCCAAACCCCTGCTGTGTTTCATTTCTGTTGGTGTGGATGCTGCTCTCTGTTGGATCTTAAGTCTCAGCTGTTTGCTAGCAACAAGTACTTCTGAGAGAATAATTCAACCTGCGTGACGAGCAACAAAACACGTCAGAAACCCAACAAGCAAGAAACAAGCCCTGCTGCTGCCCCGTGTCACAGAAGGAATACTGTCATCCATTAGGTGACAACTGTTGATCTTCGTGCCGTCACCCCCGGGGACCTAACATGTCTGCAGGATGGAAGTCCCTGCTGTGAAAGAAAAAGCTTTCTGAAGGCTGAAAAACCTTTTAACTGCCAATTATATAACTTTATCCTAGCCCAGCTGTTTCTGCTCAGTCTGGAGCCTCGTGGAGACGTGGCTGCCCGCCTGTGCAGCGCAGGGTCGGCGACGTGCATACACAGAGATCACTGCTGCAGTAGAAAAAGCCTTTAGCTGCACGTTGGCTGCCTCTCTTGAACCCCTTCCCCCCCATCCTGCATTTGTGCTGCAGGATTTTCCATAAAATATCTGTTTGTGAAACGGCGCAGCAGCAGTGCAGCAAACATCCCCTCTGTTACCTGTGTGAGCACCTGCGTAATGTTCTTATAGAAGGAGATGAAACGCCACAGGATTTATACATCAGCATTTAAACGATTGCCATTTTTTTATTGATATTTGTGAACATGGTAACTTTCTGCTCTCCCCCTTTGTTTATCGTCCAATAGGATGCCGGCAGTCAGCAGATTGGGTTCCTGTTGGGCAGCTGTGGCGTTACCGTGGCCCTGACCAGTGACGCCTGCCATAAGGGTCTGCCCAAGAGTGCAACAGGCGAGATCCCACAGTTCAAAGGTGAGGGTGAAACTCATCAATCATCGCTGGATTGTTAAGGCTTGTGTCTCTGTGGGGGAGGGGTGGCCTGTCTTAGTGCACATAATGAAAATACCAGTAGAGTGTATGTTTGTAAAAATGTGTGATTGAAACACAGTTTTTTCTGCTGTAGTTTTCTCTGAAGGTGTGAAACAACTGAATGTCTTTTTTCCCCCCTGGTTTGATTATTCATATAAATAAACTCACCGTCTCTCTCCGTCTCCACCTGCAGGTTGGCCCAAGTTGCTGTGGTTTGTGACAGAGTCGAAGCACCTTTCCAAACCTCCCAGAGACTGGTTCCCTCACATCAAAGATGCAAACAACGACACTGCTTACATAGAGGTGAGCTAACAGACCAGCTCACACACACTATGATAGAGTGTCTCCTTTCATTGTGGACGTTTCAACAGAAGCTGAGACCTCTGACATTCTTCCGGTCACCTCACCAACCAGCCGCTGGGATACTGCTGATGCAGTGTAGCTATGCTTTATGCGACGCATTTATTAAAGTGAAGTGTCGTCCAGTTTCTTATGTGTATGCGAAAAAGAGGTTTCTTATGAAGAAAGCAAAATTTCTAAAGAATCAACAAATGAATCTATTTTAATCTTATTTAACAGAAGTTGCTGTTTGAACTGTTCCATCGGTGTGTCGCTCTAAAAATGAACCTGAGCTTAACCTTATTTCTAAAACAACTATCCAGCTTTTTCTCACCGTCTTTTAATTTAGTTAATTAGAGCATTAAGCATATTTTTACAGCAACTCTTTAAACACTTTAATTAACTCTTGGGCTCAAATTATTAATTTGTGTTGATTCTCTAGTTGCAGCTTCTGCAGCACAAGGCTTTGCAGTTTTTCAGTATTTTATTATTGTTTAGAAACTAAACATTTTTGAGTTTTTTGGGACTCTTGGTCGGACAAAATGAGACACTAGCTATGTCTTTGGACTTGCGATGGGCATTTTTCACCATTTTACTAGACTAAACTGAACCAAGTAACTGATTAAACGTAAAAAAGAAAAAAAATCAACATATTAAACATTAGCAGAATAATTGTTAGTCGTAGCCTTAGTGTATACTAATCTGTATACTAATCTGCACTTTAACTTCTGTTAAAGTGCCCTCAAATCCTAAATTTTGACCCCCAGCTCCCAGTTTTTCTCAGTTTTATATCACTATAAATTAAACATTTCAGTGTTTTTGGAGTGGGACAAAACAAGAAATTTGATGACGTCATCAAGGACCAAACAATTAAACTAAAACAAATAATCAGAAGAGTTTTCAACAGCAGTCATTAGTTGACCTTCAGTTTATCTTAGTTGAGGTTAGTTTACCCTCATCTTAACTTAGTTTGGTTAAATTGACTATATTTTAATGGAAAACAACTTGTTGACATCTTAAAATGAACAGAACAACCTCCACAGTAAATTGTGATTGTTCACGATGACTCGCCTCCCTCTGCTGTGGTTTCACTGATCCGTCTGTTGTTTCCCTCTCAGTATAAAACCTGTAAGGACGGCAGCGTGCTGGGAGTCACAGTGACGAGGATCGCTCTGCTCACACACTGCCAGGCTCTCACCCAGTCCTGCAGCTACACCGAGGGTAGGCTCGCGCACACAGACACAAACACACGGTTCAGTCTCTAATTTAGCAAGTTAACCCTTTTCTCTCCTTCTTGTGTCTGTAGCGGAGACCATAGTGAACGTCCTAGACTTTAAGAAGGATGTGGGCCTGTGGCACGGCATCCTGACGGTAAGACCTGCCTACTAAAAGGTTAGAGGTCAGGGATCATGACCTTCATTTCCTGTTTGCTTTACACCCTCACCTCTGATAAGCAATAAAGGCAGGTTTACAATCTGTTTGTTTTTTGCAGATAAGTACAAATTTTAAACCAATTACACTTCTTTTCAAAGCTCCGTAGCTAATATTTTGAGACACATCTAGGTGAGAACACTTTGTAAAATAGACACAAATAGTCAGAAACTTTTAATTTTAACTTAAAAATGGATAATTACAGCTCATGACCGTTTTAAAAGTAAAGGAATGAAACCTTTTTCGCTTTAAATGTGTCGTTATGTGTGTGTGTGTGTGTGTGTGGCGTGCAGAGTGTGATGAACATGATGCACGTCATCAGCGTCCCCTACTCGCTGATGAAGGTCAACCCTCTGTCATGGATCCAGAAAGTGTGCCAGTACAAAGGTCAGACTCACACTCCACCTTCCACTCAGCTCAGTCAATTCACTCCACTCCCTGTCTGTCAAATAGATTAAATGCTAATTTTCTCTCTGTCTGTCTCTATGTGTGTGTGTGTGCAGCCAAGGTGGCGTGTGTGAAGTCCAGAGACATGCACTGGGCTCTTGTGGCCCACAAAGACCAGAAGGACATCAACCTGAGCTCGCTGCGCATGCTGCTGGTGGCCGACGGATCAAACCCTTGTAAGGTCACGCTCAGCCTCCACAGCGGGGCTCTGTCACTAACGGGGGAGTTTAGAGAGGTGTATTTGAGATAGAGGCCGTCAGGGAAAGGGATCAACTCTCTTGGGAAGTCGGGAAACTGGGTCACTTTACAGGAATAGAGCAGGATGTGTCCGACTACGCACATTTGGTACTATAGATGGTTTTCAGCCCAACTGGAGTGGAAACAAGTAAAAACAGTACGAAACCAGGAAATTATATTGTTTGCTGATCCATACTGGTAGTTTTGCATATTTAGCCCATATGTTGTTTACGTTACCGCTGACCACAACACGTTATTGTTCTGTGTACTAGGCTGCCATTGATTTCAGTTCAATTCAGTACCAACCTGCAGAGACTTGAAACTTGCTTGGCGTTGGTAATCCATCACCGTGACCCTTTAGTCGGCTGTATTCTTTGACAAATTTGCTTTAATTATTGTCACGTTGTGATGCAGCTGTTTTTAAACCTCCCCCATGGTGCCTTCATGTGCACTGCGACATCAGAGAGTCAGGCGCTAAACTGCACAACTTAGCAACAACGAAGCCATTTTTAAAATGTATTTAACCTGTGTCTTACCAGGAAAGCCTCATTGAAACTGATTGAAACTTCTGGCCGAGATAGGCTTCAGTAACAGTGTGTTAGAGACAAACATATGTCTGACAACAACAAATAAACAAAATGTCATCTTGAAACAACCCAAGAGATTTCTAAAACCATTTATTATCAAATTACTCTTTTCACAAAATCTGTTAGCTTCTCAGTTGTCATCAAGAGCTGCATCCCAGTTACATACTACACATTATAGGCAGGTTTGAAACAAAATAAGACACCGGCGCTCCGGTCACTGATGGAGATGCAGCTGAAAGCACCAGAAAAAGTGGACCCTTGAATTGAGATTATCTTCGAGTGGTCACGTTGCAACTCACAAATGAAACGGAGAAGCCGCTCACAGCTGGGAAAAATAAAAACAACTTGTGGATGGTGGTAAAAACATCTTCAGGAAGCTTTGTCCTTTCGTTTATTTTTAACACGTGTTTTACTTACTTTAGGTAAACTCTTGTACACAAAGTGTTAAAAAATAAAAAAAAATATTTATATATACAGTATATAGTAAGTACTGCATACCATTAGTGCAGTATGCAGTGAGACACAGCTTTGATTTTTGGACTTGTTACTGCGACACATTTTGGAAGCTGACTTGGACATTTGGATGTAAAAGAATACATGAAAGCACCACCAATGAACAGTGGTGGAAAGTTGCCATGGTGATGTACTCAGGTGCTGCACTTTAGTAAAGTACAAGTACCTCAAAATTGTACATTTTGCTTCTCTACATTTTAGAGGAAAATATTGTACTTCTTACTCCACAACATTTATCTGACAGTTGTAGTGACTAGTTACTTCAAGTTAAGATTGTACATTAAAAAACACATGATAAGCAGATTAATTTTAAACAAATACAACACATTTACCATGTGGCCCTTTGGAGGGGCCCAACCCCTAGGTTGGGAAACACTGGACTAAACTACAGTAGCTGTTTAAAGTTAAAAGTAGCTTCTATAAAACAACTACTGCAACAGTAAAATGCTGCTTACACACTGATGCATCAGTATTAATAAACTAATAATGTCTTACTGCAGAACAAGTACTTTGATACTTGAAGTACATTTTGTCGATAATACTTTTGTAGTTTTGCTTAAGTAGGATTTTGTATGTAGGACTTTTACTTGTAAATGTATATTGACATTGTTGTTTTGTTATTTTTACTGAAAGCATCCAAGTACTTCTTCTACCACTGCCCATGAGATCTTTTCAAAATGACCTCTGCTTATGACCTTAAGTAAATACATAAAAATGGCACTTAAAAGGAAAAAAAGACATCAGAAGTGATGTTATTTGGGAGAAAACACTCAAAACAAATCAGTCTTGAGTGTTATTTAATGTCACTTACCTTTCCAGGACTTCACTAATGGCTCTCTGATTTCTTGTTTCATGCCAGGGGTTTGTGTAAAAGTAGTTCAGCACCTGAACTGCAGCAGTTCTGACAGTTTGTCGCTGTTTCTGTCTGTTAGGGTCCATCTCCTCCTGCGACGCCTTCCTCAACGTCTTTCAGACTAAAGGGCTGAGAGCCGACGTCATCTGTCCCTGCGCCAGCTCCCCCGAGGCCCTGACAGTGGCCATCAGGAGGTATTTATATACACACACACACTCACATGTTTGTTCCTCTATCCCTGCGGGGACATCTCATTGACATAATGCATTCACTAGCCCCTTACCCAAACCTGAACCATCACAATGACATGCCTTAACCTTAACCCCACAGTAATCTGAAACCTAAAATTAAGTATTAACCCTGAAAACCTAAATTCCCATTGGCTAGTGTACATTCAGGTTGAAGTCCCCACCAGAATATAAAAACATGTAGCACACAAACACACAACCCTGCTTTACCTATACAGATTATGCAAACATTTGAGCACGCATACGAACACAGAAGCACAAATATGCAGTCTCACGCGCACAGACTCACCTATGTAAACACATCCACAGAGAGCACACGCTGTAATCACATAATATACAAATTCATACAAACAAGTGAAGCAAAATCCACTTTATTTCCCTCTTCAGAACACAACCTTTCATTACAGGAAGAAACAGAAGGAGCCTACATACAATAACTAATCATTCAATCACACATCAATACAGACTGCTGCACAATAAACGCAAGACAACAAACAATATTGTCTGAGAAATAAACTCTCAAACAACTGTTGTTACTGATCGGTTGATATTTAGACATAGTTAACACCCCCCCCCCCCCCCCCCCCCCCATTAAATGTAGGTTAATGACAGCATGAACTGTGTGTTGTGTTCAGGCCGGTGGAGGACAGCAGCCAGCCTCCGGGTCGAGGCGTCCTGTCCATGCAGGGTCTGACCTACGGGGTCGTCAGGGTCGACACAGAGGAACGCCTCTCAGTGCTCACCGTACAGGACGTGGGCACAGTCACACCAGGAGGTACGTCTGTTTGTGTGTGGAAGTCATGTATATTTCCATTATTGTATGCAGAGTACAATCTAATATAAATGTTTTCGTGTTGTTTTAGATGGAAGCTTTATTAATGAATGAAATAGAAACATCCATTGGGGGTTCTGCTGTGGATTTCAGAGCGTGGCCGGTGTTTAAGGGAGTACAGTTTGTCAGCTGCCTTATTCTCTACAGTATAACTATATATATTTAACGCTAGCCAGGAATTGGTTTAGGTTAGAGCTGCTATCTTGTTAACATTCAGGAAAGACGATGGTGACATTTAGGCCTCCGAACTAACTTTATTTCCATCTTCCAAAAACTCACAAGGGGGAGCGCTAACATCGTTCCACAGCAGCCACACTGACAAGGCTGCTACTTCTCAAAATCTGTGATCATAATATTGGTCTGAATTTGTATGTTTTCCTGCTGATGCACCATTAAATATGAACTGAAATGTGTTTAAAAGCATCAGCAATTGAAAATTGGCAATTACAGTTGCACCTAATATCTGGTCAGATTTGAAATCTTGTTTATCCTTTGTTTATCAGATAATTCCAGACTTGAATCAAAATTTTGTAAATTTTATTTAGATTCAGTTTTTAAACAGCTACTTAGACAAAATTAAAGAGGTGGTATTCTGCTTTTTGGATTTTTCCCTCTACTTTATTGAGTTATAAACCTTTTTTGTGCATGTAACAGGTGAAAAAGCCCAAAGTCCAGCCCAAAGGGAGTTCCCATCTCCCACAGAAAACTCTGCTCTGAACTGCCTGAAAACAGCTCGTTTGTAGTCCAACCGCTTCCCTTTCATCCCTGTGACATCACAGGGATGAAAGTTAAATGGGCCTCATATAACGCTCACCAAGCGGCTACTCCGACACGCCCTCAAAAACAGTGAGCTGCAGCACACAGCTCTCCTCTCCCTTCCAAACACCAGCTACCCTCCAGGCAGTCAGTGGACATAAAGTTGTTCCTGTGATGTAGAGACAGAGCTCAGTTAAAACTTTATGGATGAAAGATACTTTTGTTACAGATTAATAACTCACCACTCTGAAACTCTTGCTCCAGTTCATGTTACCAAGCTGGTCGGCAACATGTAGCCTACAGCTTCTCTGCTTCTGATTGGCTATTACTGGCTTCTCATTGACCCGCCCTTCTCTGCTTCTGATTGGCTAGTAGTCCTTAACTAGGAACTGCACATGTGCAACACCCAACAAAGATCATTTAGAGACAAGATGTATCACTCCATAGCTAAAACGAAGCCTTAAACACAGGGTGAAAATAGGAGCTGCAGCAATGTGCAGTACGACAAAGAATATGGTGTTTTTTGAAAATGAAACCAAGTGAACGTGTTCTGGTACAACCCCTAAATAGGATATGGTCCTGAAAATGAGCATAATACCACCTCTTTAACATTTAAGAACTTTGTCTGCATTTCTTAATAGAGGTTTATAAATAACGGGTTTGTAACATATCTATATCATATTTTATGAGAGGTATCATCTGTTTTGTAAACTGAGGTATCTTATTGTAATAGTACAGACAAATTCTAATTTTGTGACTTAATTGTAGATGTTCGGTATATTGTAGATTGAGAATTAAGGTGAAAAGTCACGCTTTATGTTACTGTGACATTCGTAGTTACAATTACGTTTAGGTTCATGTAAGAATTAAAGTTTCTAAAGTTAAGCTAAGTTTGGATTATTAAAACATGTGCGTTTGCTTTATGTTCCTGGTTCAGGTTTTCATGTGTGTATTCTTTAATACTGTAAGTAAATGACCATCTGAAGAGTTAAACCATCGGTCACGCACTGAATGGCAAAAAATCAATTAAGTCCATTAAATCGTAAAATTAGTTTTAAGGGTGTGTAAATGTGCAGCCTCTCATTTTCATCAATGTCCAATTTCGGGAGCGTTCCCTCTCTTCATGAGCGAGTGAGGTAAGTGGGTTCTGCTTAACGTTTTCAAGAGCCTTAACACCTGAAAAAAAAAAAAAAAACAAAGCAGAGAGGAGAGTTTTCAATATGGCTGCAATCCATCCTAATGAACCCCAGAGAGTTTTGTCTCTGGGGACAGAGTCACATAGATAGTTTAACAGGGTTATACAGAACATAAAAAAGCTTTTAGGACATAATACATCATCTGTTCAGGTCCTGGCGAAGAATCCAAAGACGCCAGTGACTTGGCAGACAATTCATGGGCCGAATTTAAACCTGTTTTTGATCATAAGAAACTGTCTTTAATTTCTTGGCATATTATTTCATATACTTCTTCATCTGAGCTGTCCCGCTGATCTATGGTCAGAAGAACCTCAGAGTCCTCCGCAAGTTTAGTGTTAGTTGCACAATTAATACTACAGCTAAAAACAGAGCCATCAGAGTGTTTTCCCAGCATTGCCAGTTTCGTCTGGGAGTTTTTGTTTTCTCTGGCTGTGGTTCCAAAGCTGTCTCTTGCCACTCGTCCCCCAGTTCAGAGCGTCGTCTTCTGTTTTCAGGATCAGCCATTCTGCACTCCTTTCAGCCTTCCAGTCCCTCTTTTGATCCTGTAATCCAGAGAGAGGTCTGTTTTAGCAGTTATTTAATGGTTGTTTTGTTCTTTTTAAACTTTTGGAACCATTTGTGTATCACCTCCGCCTCGGGTGCAGGTTTCCTGACATATTCAGGGCATGCTCTCCGTACTCGCCTTGCGTAGTCTCTGGACAGAGTTCACTCCATCATCTGGTGTGTCGCGGGCCCATGCTTCTGGCCAAGCGGTACAGATGGTAATATTACAATTGTTGTTTCACGTTTTAGGTCAAGATCCCAGTCTTTTCCATTGGGCCTTGGTCCCCAACATCACGGGGTAGTTTTTCCTGAATTCATCCTCCAGCATAATTATATTGCTTATCCTGAACAACAGGGCTTTCTTCTGGTCTGTGTTGGGAAACAGAGTCTCTCTCTCTGGCCCAGGCAGCACTGTTAGCTAAGTGCACTGTTTTACACACCTTTTGTCACTATTGCTCCCATTTCAAGCCCTGGACATTGTTCAGAAATTATATTTTGGAGCATTGAGCCAGGGGCAGAGGAAAGGTCCAGGTTAGACGTCCACACACCCTATAGGGTCCTTTTTCCGGTAGCCCAACCGTCTGGCATGCTCAGGGTGCAAATTCTGCTCGCTTCTCACCAGCTGGTTACCTGAGTGTAGCTGTGGTCCTAATGGGTAACTTAACTTGGCTCCTTCACACTGTATGATCCAGAGGGTTGTAGCACTGCAACCATAGTCCTCCTCTGGCAGAGGCAGAGGCTTACCCTAGCCTTGCACTGTGCACACCTGCCAATCTTGTACTGCTCCCAAGTTATTGGATCTTTCCACTGACTAACTTCATGTGTGCACCTGGCCCAAGATAGTTCCAGCATTTTAAAAGATCAGGAAATACGTCAAACAATTCCTTCTGTGACGACCCTTAATCTACCTCTCTATCTTTTAGAAAAACCTTCCTCTTGCTAGTCAGTAAGGGTGTAGGATTGCTTGTCTATTCACAATAACTTGTGTGACATGAGTGAATATTCCGTTCTGTGCTGATTTAAAATGATTGTTGTAACATCAATAAGCGACGCATACAAGAGATATTATTACAAAAAAACAGTTGGGAAACTTACCAAGAGAATAAAGTGAAACTTTTTAACAATTCCTCTCCAACACACCTCCTCTTAATTTGTCAATAAAACATCTTTCATATTTAAAATTGTACTTTCGTAATGAGCTAAGCAGTTAATGGTTATCACTCTTAAAGCAAAGGCAAAGCATTATATATGAGTCAGGCAGTCAAACCGTTTCCAAACTGGACAATTGCACAATTAATCTAATCGCAAAGGCGTCATGTGCAATTACATAACCGCAAAAAGTGTGCGATTTTAATAAAACAGTAAAAGTGTATGTTAACGCTCTCTTCTGTGTGTGCGCTGCAGTCTGCTCATTATCTCCACCCACACCGGGCTCTCGAATTTGCCTCTTGTGCAGGACATTAAACAAGTTTGACGTGCTAAAGAAAATCATTAAATGTTGAACAATATGATTATTGACAAGTTAGTACTTACCATTAACCAAATAGAGACCAATGTAGAGCCTTTTGCTTGCACAATTTTAAAAAATAACCCACAAAAATGAAACAGCTGGAACTGGTTTTAATACTCAACAAGTCGTAAAAAGTATACTATTATATGAAATTCTAATGAATGTTGTATTTAAAGAGGTGGTATTCTGCTTTTTGGCTTTTTCCCACTCCTTTATTGAGTTATAAACCTTCTTTAGGCATGTAATAGGTTTGCAAAGTGAAAAAGTCCAAAGTCCAGCCCAAAGGGAGTTCCCATCTCCCACAGAAAACTCTGCTCTGAACTGCCAGAAAACAGCTTGTTTGTAGTCCAGCCGCTTCCCTTTCATTCCTGTGACGTCACAGGGATGAAAGCTAAATGTGCCTCATATAACTACTCCGACACGCCCTCAGAAACAGCGAGCTGCAGCACACAGCTCTCCTCTCCCTTCCAAACACTAGCTACCCTCCAGGCAGTCAGTGGACATAAAGTTGTTCCTGTGATGTAGAGACAGAGCTCAGTTAAAACTTTATGGATGAAAGATACTTTTGTTACAGATTAATAACTCACCACTCTGAAGCTCTCGCTCCAGTTCATGTTACCAAGCAGGTCGGCAACATGTAGCCTACAGCTTCACTGCTTCTGATTGGCTATTACCGGCTTCTCATTGACCCGCCCTTCTCTGCTTCTGATTGACTAATAGTCCTTAACTAGGAACTGCACATGTGCAACAAAGATCATTTAGAGACAAGATGTATTACTCCACAGCTAAAACGAAGCCTTTAACACACAGGGTGAAAAGAGGAGCTGCAGCAATGTGCAGTACGACAAAGAATATGGTGTTTTTTGAAAATTAAACCATGTAAACCTGTTTTGGTTCAACCCCTAAATAGGATATGGACCTGAAAATGAGCATAATACCACCTCTTTATTATATTATTGTTATACTAACAGTAAACTGTTAAATAAACATACTCATGTACAGTTCCTCCTCCAGGCTGTGGATAGAGAATCTGCATCAGACAGATGTAGATTGAGCCGGTGCCAGTGTGCTGCTTCTAGCCGCCCCCTCTGTAGAGCAACACGCTCCCCTTGTTCTGTTTTACTAGTTATTATTATAAATATTTTTTTGTTCAAGTTGAGAAATACACATTTCAAAATGACAGTATTTCACGCATTCCTTGATAATTAAGCAAGTAGACTCGTAGTACCATTTGATCCATTATAATCTAATTGCAAATCGCAATATTGTCCACAATAATCACAACATGACTTTTTCTCCATATCATGCAGCTCTACATCCTATCATCTCCGGTACATTCTTAAATAATAATTAAATTTGAGCATTTCAATACACTCTCAAAGCTGATTTCAAGCAAAATCATGTCGGTATATCTTGGTAATACCTAAGTCAAAATGGGATGTGCTGCTGCGTCCTGAGCTGGCCGCCTATGCACTTGTGGTTACAACAATGAGTTGCACTTTTACTTCTCGTTTTCTCTTAACTTTAAAATCTATCGTCTTGTTTTTTCTGTCTGACACTGCTCTTAACCTTTTAAGGCCAGTTTCAGTTTCTATTTTCAGTTCGGCTCCTGACACACACACATTTTGTATTAGTTGTCAAAGACTTTGCTGTTTTCCCAGTATGAGCAAATTTCTTTTTCTTCATCTTCAGAATATTTAAACATTATGGTGTCAAATCTTGTGAATAATCCGTTTCCCAAAATACTGACTTCATATAGAGTAAAAAGAGGTTTAGCAGACATTTATGTAACCAGACGAAATCAGCCCCCTGTGTGCAGGCCTTAACTTATTTTTATTTTGACTAGATGAATATTTCATTTACAGACGTGTAAAACATCATGATTACACAACATTTGTATCGTGGTAATCAAGCATTTCGGCAGCTTCATAGCAGTATACGTATATGAGAAGATTTTAGCAGTGAATGAAGCCATTTTAGTTCAAACAAGGTTATTGTATAAAAATACTTTGTGCCTAGTCCTCATCTTAATCGGCCGAATTGAAACACATTTATCCATTTAAGCAATGGAGAGTTTATCCCCCAAGATGTTCATTTATTCACCCTTTATATGTCATAGTGTAGGTCCGAGGATGCGATTGATGTACGTTAACATTTGTTTAGAATATTGGGTTTGAGTTTTTTCAACAGCCGGGGGACGTATTAACCCTATGGCCTATCATACCTTATGAATCATGGGTCGTGTTCTGTGCGTTGCCTCCTTGTGCCAAGTTAACTAGCCTTTCTTGTGACCAACTCAAAAGTCAAAGTCAGTTGAGTGGATTGTTAACCAAGATAGAGTCTCAATTCGAAGCTTCTCAGAAAAGCGTCCTCCGTGCGGCTGCATCTACGGAGAGAGAAGACCGGAAGAGCCTCTGTGTCTAAAATTTGCAGGCTATGAAGACAGTCAGGCAGTACTGAGTCCTGTACACGCACATTACACTTTAACACAGCGGGAAGTACTTCTTCATCTGTCAATCTGAACCACACTCTCAATCATAGTTGACCATCATCTTTATACAGTTGATCAAAAAAGTCCAAAAGATATTTAGTTTACTATCCTACAAAAACACAAACATGTTCATATTTGACGAGCTTGAAACCAGCGCCATTTCGCTTAAGAAGTGCTTAAAAGATTAAAAGATTATCAAATTTGTTGCTGATTAATTTTCAGCAATCGACTGAAGTATTGATTGACAATTCGTTTCAGCTTCAGTTTACAAAGTAATTATTACAGTGTTTATCAACCCATTAAAATAACGAATACCATTTACTTAGCTTATCATGGACTTACATTGACTTAAATTAAATGTATGAAGACAGGGAATGCTGATTTAAATAAGTGATAACAAATATAATACTTTAGTACCAAATATTTGGAGACAAGCTGATACTAATAAAAGCATCATATAACATTTTTTTATGGTAAATAAACAGATTAATACCCTGGAAAATAAAATTAGACTGTAGATTTTAATCTACTCCTGCAGTGAGTAATTTATACAAACAAATGAATGTAAGTGGAATTCACACATGAGGAAGTGAAGGTCTGTCTCTTATAATCCATAAAGAAGGCAGTAATCTGCAGAAGGGAACGTGTAAACCCTGCTGATCAAACACGCAGGCTGCCGCAGCTAATCAAACATCACTGTCACAAACTCTTGAGCTTTTCTTCTAAGCAGCACTCGCTTCCTGTCGCTGTCCACTCACACCACCCAGTGTTCACCACAAAAACTACAGGTGCTGTAACACCAGGGAGAGTCGGTCATCTGTTAGGTTCACTGAGCTCAGCTGGACACCCTGTAATGAGCGAGGAGGTTTTCTTCCAGCATCAGCCTTAACACTTGATTTAAAATGTAGAAATTGATCGCTGAGTCACTGGAAATTGATCAACAACCCTGTTACTCCCCTACAGACACAGTATATTATAGCCTGTCTGTCTTGTGGGGCAATAAAATCTATCCTGATACCAAAGTTTATAATCAGCAACATCAGTAAGTTTTCAGATGTTGCCTGCTGGAGATATTCTCTTCTTTACCCAGTTGCTCAGGTAACCTGGTTGTGGGTTGTTAGACGTCATAATTGGGTTAGAACAACCTACTTTATACTCAAACTGGGATGTTGGCCTGGATTATTCTCACATTTATTATGTATTTGGGGTTGATGTGAAGAATAACTTTCTAGGAGGTTTACTGAAGGAAATTTCAAAGGTGTTAACCCTGTGTGTTCTCTCTCTCTCTCTCTCTCTGTCTCTCTCTGTGTCTCTCGCCCCTCTAGGCCTGGCGTGTGTGGTGAAACCAGAAGGCGTCCCTCAGCTCTGCCAGACAGATGAGATCGGTGAACTCTGCGTCTGCTCCGTCGCATCCGGCACCTCCTACTACGGCCTCACCGGCATGACCAAGAACACCTTTGAGGTGAGGTGGCCGGCGGTGTGACCTTCTGTCTATAAACTCTCGGACACTACAGGATTGTTGTTTGGTATTGTTGGGTTGTGACGTGGTATTTTTCCATTAAATGCTTGTTAACACCAAGGTCCCCAAAGATAACACAGTGGAACAACCGGCTGGCTATTCATCACATAATGAATCTTGCTAAGGACCCACTGACAGGGGGGAAAAATGCATTTCTGCCCTTCTTCTGTTGTCATTATGTCAGCACTCACAATCTTGGAGGCAAGACATATCGATCTCGTCCACAGATGTCTACCTCAGTGTTTAAACTACAGTTGCAACAAACAATCAATTCATCTTCCAATTATTGTCTCAATTAATCTGTTGTTTGCTCTATATAATGTCACTGAACGTTGTTCCCAGAGTCTGAGGCAGCTTCTTCAAATGTCTTGTTTTGTCAGTCCGGAACCAAAACATATTCAATTTGGTTTCATTGAAGACACATTTGAGAAGCTAGAGGATTATGAGCATTTATGTTTAAAGAAATCACAATAAATTATCAAAATAGCTGCAGATAATTTACTTTAAAGGTATAATATGTAACATTTCTGCATTAAAATATATTTTGTTAAGCTGTGTATTAACGTTATCACAAGTCTTTCCAACAATGTTCAACCCCCAGAGAAATAATTGTAATTTTATTAGAGGTTAAGGTGCGTTTCATGTGGTCGTTTGTCAAGGGCGTCTGATCCCCTTTACTTGCTTTAACTTATATGGAGAGCACGAGATACGTCAGATGATACACCAGAGAGTGAGAAAGGTAAATCAATCGTAAATCAATAGTGGCAGACTTCCCTATAATACTGCATTCTTTTCACCTGCATGTCAAAAAAAATTTCTTAACTGCATATATTGATCAGATATTATCATTTAACTCAACTATCATTTAAAATTAATTACTTTAATTCATTATTATTCATTGTAGGGAGAATACTAGCATATTAGCAAACAATGAAAACCTATTTGCTCTAAAATACAAATAATATCTACAGTTGATGCAGGGAACTTTTACTTCTTCTGTTGGAAACCGTGTCATTTTGTTATCTTGTTCTTCTGTTTCAGAACATGTTTTACGGGAGAATTATGTTAATACCTCTTGATTTTCTCTTTTAATTAGCAGCAGCTTTCACTTGTTGTTTGGAAAAACTAAATTTTGTTACGTCAGAACATAAAATCAAAATAAAAAATAGATGTTTTGCATTCCTGCTGAAGGTTAGAGAAAACCTTTGTCTCACCTCTAAATGCTTTTTTCCGGATCGTTTGACATGTCGTGATATTTATTGTAATACTTCCTGAATGTCACCTTTTCATGGTGTCAAACGCTGTGTTACATTTCCTGAACTGGCTGCAGTTGAATGAAATGAACAGTGGATGCCTCTGCAGCACCTGCTCGCTCAGAACGTCCGCTTCATTGAGACCGGCAGCGTGACATCGTCAATATAAAAGTCCTGAGTTAAAAATACTGTGATGTCTGCTCCATCATGCAGCTCTAGCGCTGGCTGGTTGCCGTGGCGACTCTGCAGCTGAAACGCCTGTGTGTTTTTCTTTTTGCAGGTTTACCCGGTGAGCGCCAGCGGGGGGCTGATCAGCGAGTACGCCTTCGTGCGGACGGGCCTGCTGGGCTTCATCGGCCCCGGCGGCCTCATCTTCATCACGGGCAAGATGGACGGACTCATCATGGTGAGCGGGCGGAGGCACAACGCCGACGACATCGTCGCAACGGCGTTGGCGGTGGAGCCGATGAAATTCGTGTACAGGGGCAGGTGAGTGTGAGGTGGGAGGGGTTTATGGGACATGAGGAGAGTCCAGTTTGTTTTTGTGGCGCTACATGTCGACCAGAACTCCCCGGGGAGCGTTTATACGCCACGCTGAATAGTTTTTAACATCGTTCCCATCGACAGTATTTGAAAACCAGCCAGATATCGAGTACATGCGCTGTCACCCTGATAAATGAGCGATCCCATCTCTCATAATAAATCTAATAAAGTAGAGCAATAGTGGATGAATCCAGAAACAGTAATAGAGTGAAGTTTAATTGTGTCCACGGCCACCGAGGAGGAAATTCATCTTTTACCTGACAGGGACTGATGATGTTTCCCAGAGATATTTAAGGTCCAAGCTGATGTAGAAACCAGCTGCAGAAACTGTGAACCACCCAGTTAACACAGGAAGGATTCAAACATTTTTACCGCAAGTTTGATTCACTGATCGAATGTAAAGCAGGCGGGCTGAAGGTTGAGAGGTGTCTGTCTGAAGCGTCTGCCTGTGTGTGTCTGTGGTTTATGTCTTTATGTTTTGTTTGTAAGTGCCGTCTGTTTGCCGACAATATGCTCAAATAAAATCAGACGAGTGTTTTTAGTTGGATTGTTTGGTGTGCACTATCCTTCCTTTTTTGTCCGCACGCGCACATTTTCTGATCCTCTGCAACATCTGCTGTAGAAGTACATTAGAGTAGACAGAGTGAATCCATCTGCGGTGAAGAAACCTCCAGTGATTGTAATTCATCACACCTGTTTTTCAGGTTCCTGTTGCTCCTCTGATGTGACACCAGACACTTAAAACCTGAGGATGATATAAAGGAATCACATTTCAAGTCCGACATCTTTGTGTCTTCACAAGCTGCTCCTCGCGCCCTTTTTGTTGCCGATCACTGATGTCGACTTATTTGTTATTTTAAGCGACTTTTAACCAACAACGTTTAATCACTGAAGAAGTAAAAACCTAAAATCTTGGATCTCATACACAGAGATTTGATAAAGCTACAACAATGTGGGATTGTGTAGTAAAGTAAAGTGTAGTGGGGGAAATATATCAAGTATTCTTTTGTTTTCTGTCAGGGTGGATAAGACCATAACAGGACACTTGAATTCTCCACTGTCACCTATTTATTTAGATTTATTTTATGGTGATGCCGGTGCGTCAGCCCAGCATTTGAGCCAGTGTTACGATCAGTAGCAGGTGAAATAAAACGTTGAAGAAGAACAGAAGATATGGTGGGAATGAAGGCGGCCTCTCAGCTGATGTGTGTCTCCTCTTAACCCTGCAGGATAGCGGTGTTCTCTGTGACGGTGCTGAGGGACGAGAGGATCGTGGTGGTGGCCGAGCAGAGGCCCGACTCCACGGAGGAGGACAGCTTCCAGTGGATGAGCCGCGTGCTGCAGGTAGACCACCTGCCACACCTCTCACATCCCTACGTCAGATCGCAGACGAAGGGCTGCGACAAACGGTTGTTTTGTCCACAACCAAAAGATAATAAGTTAACTGCCATAGAGGAGCCATGAAACCAGAAAATATTCAAACCGAAGAAGCTGGAATCACAGAATTTTGAATTTCTCAAACCGATTAATAGATTATCAAAATAGTTGCCAATTAAGTTACATTAATTAAGTTAATCGGTCGGTTAATCGTTGCAGCTCTACATAGATGTCTTATTGCCGTCTTATTGGATTGGATAACATCATATTAGGAACATAGTGTGTTGCAGTTATTGTGTCCAAATCTGCAGATTTACCCAGATTCAGTTCTTGTAACAGATGCAACAATCTGGCATTTACTGTAGAGTTAAAACAGCTTTTTAAAATGTTCTCTGTTTCCTTTTTAGGCCCAATTTCTGCTCAGACTAGCATTTTTTATGAAAGATATCAAAACGAACAGAAAATAATAGGAATTGAAATGAATTCAGCAAGATTTTTATCATTCAGTCCCCAAACAAGCAGCAAGTGAGCAGTGTATAATTTAAATATAAATAAATACACACGTTTTTGCAAGCTCTTGTACGGATTTCACTCTTTATAGCACCCGTCCTCACTCCAGGTCAAGAGACCTGACAACAGGAAGGTTCCCAGTCATTCGCCTCTGGTCCGCCGTTGCACTGAAAAGGCAACCTGTCAACCCTCCCGTTTTTCCCGGGATTCTCTCGTATTTTCCTGTTCCATACCGCTGTTATCCTGTTTAAATATTTTCCTGTAAATATCCAACAATATTTCAACCTTCCATAAAAGCAAAACGCTGTGCATATTTAAATTGTTTGGCACGCGTCCCTCCAGGTGGCAGTATGTAGAACATTAGCTGTAAAAGTGATGGCGCCCGTCAATATAACAAGAAGAACAGCAGCGTGAGGATGGATGACGCATTGCTCTACAGAGGATTTCACTCGCATATGTGAGATAAGTGAACCGGAAAAATGATTTATGTTGAAGACATACATTAATACATACATACAGTAATTCTTCTGCATGAGTGGTCATGATTATTGACCAGTTAGTTCTTAGCATTAATAAATTAGAGACCAAGACTGTGCTTCTTGCAAAAGCTTTGAATGAATAGAAACAACCCAGAAAAACAGCTGTAACTGGAGTTAATATTATACCAAGTGCGTTTGAAATTATGATGAATATAACTATTGTAACTATTAGTAAAATATATTAACATTATGAAGATTTCCCTTATTATTTCCCTTATTTTCGAATCTCAATGTTGACAGATTTGTATTTATCGTAAACTGATCTCCCCCAGTAAGGGAGTACGGAGTAGGACAGCCTGGAATAAACCCTTCTTACAAATAAAAAATAAAATCAGTACGAGGTTCACTCACTCACCGAGTCAGGACGGGAAGAAGAGTCCGTTGGAGATTTAATCTGTTGTACCTTGAACAGTATGGCACACCCAAGAAAATTTTATTCAAATCCACTAAGTGATATAGAAGCAAAAGAAGTCTCACAATCGAGCTGATTCTAAACTAAAATCTTTTCTAAAAAAAGGAGTCAGTGCGTCTGCGTCTCCGGAGAGAGGGAAGACAAGATATGGAATACAGATAATGGTGTCCAGTGTGACGCCAGCACACACACGCACACATTGTAAGAGTAATAAATACACACACACGCACACATTGTGGTTAACTAAGCTTGCTCAAGCAAGTGTCAAGTGTTCCTCTGGTATTTCTGTAGGCAGGATATTAAATTCCTGTGAAACAGTCCGGACAACACTGACAGGCTGCAAAAATACTTTCATTCTCTGCATTTAACCCTTCACTCAAGGGAGCAGTGGGCAGCCGGGAACGTACGGGGAGAACATGCAAGCTCCACACAGCCGGGGTTTGAACCTGGCAAACTTTCAGCACGTTGTGCTCAACGGCTCAGTTCTCGTAATATTTTAACCAAGCCATGAACTAAATCACTTGTTTGCAATATATTGACGAAGAGATTTTCAATCCACATGCAAAGCCATAATTTCACAACAATTCCTCATCAGCAGATAATAAAAACTGTCCCCCGCCTCCTCTCTCTCAGGCCATCGACAGTATCCATGGGGTGGGTGTGTTCTGCCTGGCTCTGGTCCCGGCCAACACTCTGCCCAAGACTCCTCTGGGCGGCATCCACCTGTCAGAGATCAAGCAGCTGTACCTGGAGGGGGGGCTGCACCCCTGCAACGTCCTCATGTGCCCCCACACCTGCGTCACCAACCTGCCCAAACCACGGCAGAAACAACCAGGTGGGCTGGCAGGCTCGTTTGAACCCACAGACGTGTGTGTCTGTCTGCACGTGCGTCTGTAAAACGGCCTCGGGGTGTAGCTCAATACTGTTTGCAGCTGTTAATGTGTGTGTGCCTGTGTTGCAGAGATCGGACCTGCCTCTGTGATGGTGGGGAATCTGGTGTCAGGGAAGAGGATCGCTCAGGCCAGCGGCAGAGATTTGGGACAGACTGACGACAACGACCAGGTGAGACACACACACACACACTATATAAATATATATATATAAATATACACGAGGCTAGGAGCAGTGATGTAATGATAAATAAAAAGGCCAGATAATCTCACGCAAACAGCCACCAACACAGATAAACAAATATCATCCACAAGAAGAGGATTAGACAGAAATTTCCCCCTAGATGAGAGAAAAACATTTTTTTTAAAGAGCCTTTATTGTAATGACAACAAGACTGTAGCTGAAATCATTAGATGATTAATTAATTAGTCGATAATTAGTAGACTGACAGAAAAATAATCTACAATTGTTCTGATAAGATAAGTGAGGGTTTTCTCCTTTTCTCTGTTTATTTATTTTAAAAGGGACAGTGCACGTTAATTAACATTTCTGATAGCATCATGTTGATACAAAAAAGACAACATAATAAAACCAACAAAATAAATAGAAGGCTACAATACACCAGGCAAACATTATGTTTTACCGAGCAGGTCAAGAACTGGTTATCAAAGAAAATCAGTTATGTAATTTATTTTAAAAGATTAAAGTAGAGGTTAAAGTGCTGCCACAGTAAACTAAATGTCTCTGGGTTTTGGACTGTTGGTCGGACAAAACAAAACATCTGTAAATGCCAATAAAGGATTTTCCGAACTTGTGATGGACATTTTTCAAACGAATAATCGGCAGATAAATGGATGTTGAAAATAATCCAGACCAACATGTCCAGTTTTCCACAGGGTTAATAACACAAACAAGTGTGTCACGTTTAGGTTGTGCTTAACCTCTTGTTTTTGATGGTAATGTATAAGCAAGATCTGTTTTCAGGTAACTTAAGTATTATCATCATGTAAATGTTTTTATCTTGATTTCAAAATGACTCCCTCTGTGCCTTGAGAGACATTTTCGATGCCGCTTTTTCATTAACAAATTCAGAACTGCTGAAGTTTAGTGAAGGTCATGTCTGTTTCTTAGTAACTGACAGTTTGACATTTTCTAGAAACAACACAGTTGACAATCTTGACTTCATCATGAGCTCCAATTGATTTACAATCACAAACAGACAATAAACTTTCTGAAAAGGCGAATCAAGTGCCTGATGAAGAAAAGGTTTCAGTAACATGGTGATAAATGTATTCCTGAGAGGCAGTTTGACGCCATCGGCAGGTCGTTTCTTACTTTGCCTCTTTGCTTTGAAATTTCACTGTGATATTGATCAAACCACTTTAATGTGCTGGATAGGAGGCAGAAACTCGGCTGCTACGGTGTAAAAGTCCTGCACTATCAGCAGCATTTGTAAATATGATAGATAAAACTAAAGATTTATTTACACGTGGATGAGCCAGCTCCAATATTGGCTGTATGAAAACTTTTACTACTTATGTCTTGTGTGCAGTTTTATATGATGTGCTGACAGTAGAAATCATTTTACGGCGCCTGTAAAGGTGTTTGATGCATCTTCACAGTGATTTTAGACCAGAAAGTCTGTTTCATAACATAAGTATGCAGTAATTAGGTTTATTTTGAACTTGAAGATGAAATGTGGGGAACTACGTGCAGGAATTAAACCTGACACGCGCAGATTAAACAAAGTCTGTGTAAATGTGGGAAATAAAACGCAGTGCAGGGTGTTTGTGATAACCTCGGCTCTGATCGTGTTTTCCAGTTCCTGTTCCTGTCAGAGGTTTTGCAGTGGAGAGCTCAGACCACACCAGACCACGTCCTCTACACCCTGCTCAGCTCCCGGGTAACAACACACACCTCTTACCACGGTTACAATTCATATTACAGAAGATCAAGGACTCCTTTCCTTGTTTTTTAATCAGCAGCACGTTGGCGAAAACATTTTAAAACTGGATATATATAAAGTACAAATGTGTTCTGGGTTCCATAAAATGTTGACAGTCTTAAAATCCAGACATTTTACCGGACATATTAGTGTGAGAAGTGAGTAATGGACCGAAAGTTAATGAATAAAAGACGTTCGTTGTGTCAGTATTTGCAGCTAAGAAACAAATAGTGACGTTCATCGGTTTTAAAAGAGCGTCTTCACCCCGAGTGAGTGACACAAATCTGCGGGAGAGATAACTAATAAAGTAGAGGATCTGGCTGTATATAATTCATAACCTTGAAAATCCATCCTGCTCTCCTGTCTTTTTCCCTTCATCACGTTCTCCTCCTCCTTCTTCCCGTGTTCCCTCCCTCCCCTCCTCAAAGGGGGCGGTGTCCAGCTCCCTCACCTGCCTGCAGCTCCACAAGAGGGCGGAGCGAGTGGCGGCTCTGCTGATGGAGAGAGGAGGTCTGCAGGAAGGAGACCACGTCGCTCTGGTCTACCCACCAGGTCAGAGATGACGCACGCAGATTTGGAATGTTTGACAAAACTAATAATAATAATGATAATAAGCTTTATTTATTTAGCGCTTATCAAAACAGAGTACAAAGTGGTCATAAGATACATGAGAGTAAAATACGTAATGAAAGAACAAGGATCACACTAGAGTATAACAGATATGTTCCACAGGACTTAAGGAAAAGATAAATCAGGTAAACAGTAATAAAATGTCAGGCAGCTCAGATGAGATCAGGATTATTTCCAGTAAAAATAAAAAAAGAAGACACAGACCCCGCCAGCCTACTTTCCTCAGGCAACTGAATTGATCATTCACACCTCTGCCCCTCTGTGTGTCCGTCCTGCAGGTATAGACCTGATTGCAGCCTTCTACGGAAGCCTGTACGCCGGCTGCGTTCCCATCACGGTGCGGCCGCCTCACCCTCAGAACATCTCCACCACCCTGCCCACCGTCAAGATGATCGTCGAGGTCGGGGGTTTTACTATAAAATGAATGCTTGAGACAGCACTGCTCTGTTAGTTCAAGTTAGGGCTGGACAATAAAACAATAACAATAATTATCGCAATATAATTATTTTCAATAACATTATAATAAATGTTCAATAAATGTTTTTATTCATTTGAATCATACATTTTTTTTATTGAGATGTTTATTTTGTTGAGGAAAAAGGAGTGAAAAAAGCTTTTACGTAATTTTACTCATGCATAATAAGATTTTATCATAATTGTTTTGAATGTTCTACCTCAGATTTGTGAAGTGATCCACTTTTTCTGACCACAAAGAAGAGTTTAAACCATCAGGTTTCTTCAACTCTCAATCAGGAGCAAAAATTTGGCTTTAATCTCTAAAGAAATAACGATTTGATACTCCCACGGGGAGCTGCAGAGGCGTGCGAGGCGGTCAGCCCCACTGAGGAGCCGCTCAGCATCGTGATAATTATCAATATATAATATTTATATAAAGATATGAAACTTTTTATCGTATTAACATTTTTGGCCATATCGTCCAGCTATAGTTCAGGTACAACACTGCTCTTGTAATTTTGACTTTTTTTTTCTTATTATTTTTCTTTTCTAAACTTTTAATAATTTAGATTTACCCTTTTTGTATTTCTCTCTACATATTTCTGCCCTAACCCCCTTACCCTGCTACAACACCTGATTGTCTCCTCTGGGAATCAATAAAGACTTATCGCATTTTATTTTATTTAATCTAAATCGAGTTCTAAAACAAATCATTTCTTCATGAACTCAAAACATGGGAAACCTCTGTGACAGAGATAAGCATTGATTTTCATGTCCCACCTTCCTTCTGTTATTTTCCTTGTTTGCATTGAGAAGTAATTTTTATTCAAATATAGAAATATAAAAAGTGCCCTTAAGCAAGGCAGCCCAGCTAACCCTGCTTGCTGCAGCCCTGTTACTGTCTAGCTGACCTCTGGCCATCTTCAGGAACTGATAAAGATGGAAAATAATTATTATATATATATATATATATATATATATAACCACAAGCTGAAGATACTCCCTCGTCTCTCCCTGCAGGTCAGTCACTCGGCCTGCGTGATGACCACGGCGGTCATCTGTAAACTGCTGCGCTCCAAGGAAGCCACGGCCACCGTGGACATCAGGAACTGGCCGCCCGTCCTCGACACTGGTACAGCAGCTTTTATAACAAACACACACTTGTTCTACTGTTCTTGTGAAGACATGAATGTGCGTTCATTTCCTAACCTTGACCATCACAAGAACATGATTCCCGCTAAACCTCAACCCTGAACTCAAAGGTACGCAGAGTTTTTAAAAAGCCATTGTTTTCTAGCTAGCAGTCCTCTTCCCTGCATTTTGCTGACACATTGCTTTGTTTCTTGTTAATGTCACCAGCTGTAGCGTGAAACTGTCGACAGCACAAGAAATTGAACAAACTAGGGCTGAACGATTAATCGTTATCACATCGAAATTGCGATTTGAAAGAACGCGATTAGCTAATCGTGAAGATGCCGATTAAATTGTAGGTTAGTTAAACAGCACATCTGGCCCGTTTTAAACAGTCATGCAGTTAAAGATTTATTCAGTTGTCCTCCTTGTGTGACAGAGCTGTTACGGGCCTACTCACCAAGCAAAGCGGGCACAGGGCGTGTACTTTTTAATTTGTCCTTTCTTGTACTTCAACTACGGATAACAGCTCTGTGTGAGCCCGTTTCGTGCCGCTCTCTGCTGGCTACATACCCAACATGCAGCATTTCAGAATAAGAGTGTTTTGCCTGTCTGATTTTGCTGACTTCTTCAGACTTTGCGTATTTGTTCAATTGTCCTTGGTTTTGTGCTTCTACCGTGGTTAAGTAGCTACGTAGTTAAATTGTTTCGGTTTTTTTTGTCTGTTTTAACTGTGTTTATTGTTGATGTCTACAAAGGGTGTTTTATTTTGAAAATTGACCGCCTTCTGTGTCTGACTTCCTGCCCGGTTCATCTGCTTGACGCGTCTTCCGTCAAAAATAAAACTTGCAGTGAATATTGAACTTTAGCTGAACTTTTTTATAATCACAAATCGCAATTAGATTTTTTTCCCCAAATCGTTCAGCCCTAGAACAAACTATTGGTTCTACTGGTGAAAAACTGCAAACTGTACCTTTTAACCCTTTTTTTAATCCCATGTTTAGGGCAAAACACCTGCATTAATTTTATGCCCACACACATGTCGTCATGTTCTTTCCGTTTAAGACATCCGTTACACTTGAAATATGTAACCGTGTGTGGATCCAGATGGAAGGAGTCCCTATAATGTGACAGGGTTAACTTTTGGTTTCTATCACAGAGTAAGATTTAGTTCTTCATAATCTTGAAACTGGATAGCTGTAAACAATCACACACAGTTACTTTTTAAGTCGTCGTCTGCTACGACGGGACATCTTAAATCTCCATCAATGGTTGCTCACAAGCTGCTGAAGTAACATTGTGGGTTCAGTGTGAGGTCAGTGTCTCTGAAATGAAGGCAGTCCAGCAGACAGTTCAGTGTAATAAAACAAAAATGTGTGTGTGTACCGCAGATGACCTGCCAAAGAAGAAGCCTCCAGCGCTCCATAAGCCCACCAACCCTGACGGCCTGGCCTATCTGGACTTCAGTGTGTCGACGACCGGGATGCTGGCCGGAGTTCAGGTCAGCTCGGTGCTAATCCTCGTCACCCCGAGCCAAACCTCTTACAGCCTCTTGTCCCGTCGCCGGGACAGACCTCCTGTCTGTTCATTCAGCTGTCAGAGCGGCACACCATGTACAGCACATCCAGGAAACGTGATAAAAAGAGCAGAATAAAAGCACATTTGGCTCAGTGTATAAACCCCAGAGCTTGTTTAAATAAACACAAAACTGAAAGATGTGTCCTCTCCCAGTTTACATCAAGCAGATGCGAGTATGGAATAAATTTGAGCAAATGCAGATTGTTGCGTTTGGGAAAATAAGTCTAATAAGTTACAGCCTCTACCAAAACTTGTGTTCCTTGAAAAAGCATTACATTTAAGATTAACTGTCCGTCTCTCTGCCTTGTTTCCTGTGCGTCTGTGTTTGTGTGTGTTGTTGTTGTGTCTCTCTCTCCTTCCCGCCCTCTCTCCAGATGTCCCATAATGCCGTTGGAGCCTTCTGTCGGTCGGTAAAGCTGCAGTGTGAGTTGTACCCGTCCAGAGAAGTGGCCATCTGTTTGGATCCCTACTGCGGCCTCGGCTTTGTCCTCTGGTGTCTCTGCAGGTCGGCGCAACTCCTAAACGTGTCTCCGTCTACTTCCATTAAAAATTTATATTTTGAGTTATGCAGATTGCAGTCGTCTGTCAGTATAGTTCACCAGGCAGCCTCTTTATTCACAGAAGGGTCGGCACATGTTATACTCTTCATTCTGATTTATGTCAGAAAGTTGTCCAGCCGTCCTTTAGCAACAAGGACAGATATTTTATTTGTGCAACTCTCAGTTTGAAACTCGACTGTCTTTAAATCTTTTCACTCTGGTTCCAGATCTCAGCTCTGCTTAGTTTTAAATCCCCAGCTCGTAAATTTTGATCTTGGCAAAGGCAGATTTCAGCTGCCGAATGTCTCATAAATAAAGCAAGACTGCAAATCACCTTCGGGATGAGAATTTCTCGTCCACATCAGTGACTTTAAAGCAACAATAACTTTTTACCTGATTGTTATAATAAATGACAATGTTTCTCTGGAAAATACATCTCGATCTCAGTGAGACCAGCTGATTATAAAATAGATGAGTTGTCATTTTATTGCTTGTAGCCATTAAAAAGGTCCATGAGGAAAGTGTGTTGTGTTGTCTGCAGCGTGTATTCAGGACACCAGTCCATCCTGATTCCTCCGGTGGAGCTGGAGTCCAACCCGGCGCTGTGGCTGCTGGCCGTCAGCCAGCTGAGGGTGCGAGACACCTTCTGCTCCTACAGCGTCATGGAGCTCTGCACCAAAGGACTCGGCCTGCAGACCGAGGCGCTCAAGGTCAGCAAGACACTGACGCAAAATGTCAACTTATGTAATATTTGTGACATTTATTCTGCACGTTTAAACCATTTTCAACCACAGAACGTTTTCTAGGAAGCCAGGAGCACATATTTATTTATTTATTTATTTATATTTATTTAGCTCCATTTTGACAGCAGGAACCCGGCTCAGGTTTTGGTTCATGGGCCCCAAAAGGACATGTACTGATGTTAAAAGTATAGTTATGTTGTTGGATTCCAAGCCTGTCTAAAAAAGAGAGAGAGCTTTGTGAACGAGAGCGAGCGAACATGCGAGTTAACGGGAGAAACAAAACTTAATTTGCTGATTATTTTGTACGATTGTTGTTGTTGTCGTGTGTTCTTTCCCACCTTGCATGTCTCCTTTGCATCTGTTTAGTACTGTACATTTTGTTTTTAAAAATCACTTATGTATTTTCTTATGTGTAAAAACTGCCCCTCAAACACAATAGTTTTAGTCTAATTTACTTATAAACAAACGGGAATTCATAAAAATACTTTTTGTTCCTGAGTTTAGTTCCTGTGGCTTCATAGTTCCTGAAACTATTGGGTCTAAAAGGCCTTTTTGTTCATCTTTGTTCGTCAACATTTTCAATGTAAAATAGCCCTTTTAATCAAAAATGGCTAATAATACTAATGCTGATAAATCAGAGCAGTAAGTAGTAAATCTTCTATAGGACAGGAAGGGAAGGGACCCACCAGATTACCACTGATCGGTCCTCAAACTGTGAAGCGTTAGGGCCCTCAGTCACAGTCAGAAGATGATTTGTCTTGTGGCTGGGGACTTTTCCCAAAATACAGTTGGACTGAACACTCGTGCTGTAGTTTAGAGGTAATTCACTCACACTGCGTCTGTGTCTGCTCAGCCCGAGGCCACATGTGACTGCTGAAGTTACAGACGCCTCTGATTGGTCGATGGTGGAAGCTGCAGAGTTTATTTCAGTGATTATCTTTCTTTTAGTCTCCATGGAAACTAACGGGCCGACCCAGAGTGAAAAATCTTTAGATCTTTACACACAAGCAGCCCCACGCTCCGTACGTTAACCTTAACTGAATTCTTACTTCAGCACTAAACCCTCAAACTGTCCTTCTTTCTTTACAGACTATAAAACACAACTTTTACCTCGCAAAGCACTCTCATCTGCTTATGTAAAAAATTATAATGGTCGATGCCTGATCAGTCTCATAATAAGAGAAACCAAACAGATATGAAGGAGCCCCTCAGTCCTTTATGTGATATGTGTTCTTCCCCTCGTCTCTCGTCCAGGCCCGGGGTCTGGATCTGTCCCGGGTTCGGGCCTGTGTCGTGGTGGCGGAGGAGAGGCCCAGGATGTCGCTCACACACTCCTTCTCGAAGCTCTTCAAAGACCTCGGCCTTCACCCACGATCTGTCAGCACGGCCTTCGGCTGCAGGGTCAACCTGGCCATCTGCCTGCAGGTGAAAACACACGAGCGGCCGCTGCCACAACAGAAAAGAGACGCATTTTAAATGGAGTCTTGTAATGAAGCACTTCCACTGTTCATCTGTAGCTCTACATTTTGCCACCTCACAACCACTTTAGGACTGACACTGAATAGTCGAATAGACACAATAGTCGAAGATTCGATGCTTCGATGGGCGGAGCTGTGAGATTGACAGTCGAAGCTTCGCAGTGAAACAAGAATCACGCAGTTTTGGCGATATGGGGGTGCTCAACGTCTGATTTTACATCGAGCTACAGGTTTTCGGACAATAAGTTAATATACAGCCTGTTACAATATACATTTCAACAGTTAATGCTGTAAATAAACATGTAGAAAGAATAAAACTTTCTATAAATGTTTTTAAAGTGCATGAATAAATCCATAAATTGTAACCCTAACCCTGGTTCATCAGTGCGCATGTGTAGGCGTAGCATATATGTGTGTAGTGCCAGAAGAGACGGAGCCCCAGCTTCAGTGGTGTTGTGCCGAGTTGTTCGCCCCTCGCAGGACTTTCGGATAATTTATCACCGTTGATGAACCACACAAAGAATATTTTAGCATTTTTAAATAGCCGGCTACTTTAAATAGGGCCGCGAGGAACCGCGACGTGTATTCAGTCGTCGGCAGCAGGGAATGCACAAAAAACTCTGCACAAGACCGGTGAATGGCAGGCAATAGAGAGAGAGAGAGAGAGAGAGAGAAAAGGGTCTTCAAAAAGCCTCGGTTTAGCTTGAAATTTACAGTGTAAGTTCAATGAATAGAGACTGAAGCTCTGCAGCTTCTCAAGATTAAAGCAGAGCTACCTGTGTGTACCCCCCCCGCAATCGGCGTGCACAAAAACACACATGATTTGACTATCAGTCGACCAAAGGCAGGACTTGACGATTGTGATTATTTCCTTAGTCGGGTACAGCCCTAAATACGTATATATACGAGTTCACATCGTCCATGTGTTGAAAACTTTCATTAACCAACTGAAATGTTTGTTTGAGTTGTTGAGTATCGAAAGCTGTGAAGAATACTGACATTTGGCATGGAGTATATGGACAAATTTGTGATCTTGTTTACTAATTCTTTGATCATAAAATTCCCGATTCATGATTTTGCCGGTTTTAGACAATATTTAACGTTGTAAAACTGTCACATGACCAAAAAAAAGAAGCTTTTGGATAAAAACATGTTTGTAGTGCTTGTTAACAGAGGTATTGTTCTGGTTTGTGTGGGATTGTTTTGGTGTTGCCCAGTTTACCTCACTATTTATCTTCCACAATTTAAACAAACATTACGTTGCTTAAAAAAAGAAGTGGTTGTTGTCTTTATCTCTTCTCAAACGGGCTTTATCTTTGAGGAAACTGCTGCAGCAATAACCAGCGTGGCTCCTGGATATCTCTCTCATATCACATGCTCACTGTGTCTGTGTTGTGATTGGCTGCAGGGCACTTCAGGACCGGACCCCACTACTGTGTACGTGGACATGAGAGCTCTGCGACACGACAGGTACCACAGTTACTGTCAGCTTGTCATTCGTAATGTTCCCTTCGCTGCCCAAAGCCGTGACATTTACACGTGTGTGTGTGTTTCAGGGTTCGGTTGGTGGAGAGGGGCTCTCCTCACAGTCTGCCATTAATGGAGTCTGGCAAGGTGAGTGAGATTCAGATCTATGTTAACGCTGATATGTTTCCAAGCTCAAGACTTTGTCCTAAACTGTGATTTCATGTTGGCCCGAACAGTGTTTTGTCTAAACAGATCCCATAAAACGGCCATCTAATTGAATTTCTCTCTCTCTCTTGAGACCTGAGAGCTCTGTTGCCAGATATGATTCATGAGCATGATGTATGTGCACTCTTAAGGAGATCAAAATAAAACATATTAAACTACATTCATTTTGATTTGTCGAGGGTCCTTTTAAGAAAACCTCACGGACACAGAACAGATGCAAAAAAGGCAGCAATC
>NC_060150.1:45097895-45114163 GCF_021292245.1 Micropterus dolomieu | reverse complement strand
CGACGTGTATTCAGTCGTCGGCAGCAGGGAATGCACAAAAAACTCTGCACAAGACCGGTGAATGGCAGGCAATAGAGAGAGAGAGAGAGAGAGAGAGAGAGAAAAGGGTCTTCAAAAAGCCTCGGTTTAGCTTGAAATTTACAGTGTAAGTTCAATGAATAGAGACTGAAGCTCTGCAGCTTCTCAAGATTAAAGCAGAGCTACCTGTGTGTAACCCCCCCGCAATCGGCGTGCACAAAAACACACATGATTTGACTCAGTCGACCAAAGGCAGGACTTGACGATTGTGATTATTTTCTTAGTCGGGTACAGCCCTAAATACGTATATATACGAGTTCACATCGTCCATGTGTTGAAAACTTTCATTAACCAACTGAAATGTTTGTTTTTTGCACAAGCTGTGAAGAATACTGACACTTGGCATGGAGTATATGGACATGTTTGTGATCTTGTTTACTAATTCTTTGATCATAAAATTCCCGATTCCTGATTTTGCCGGTTTTAGACTGTATTTTGCTTGTATTTAGACAATATTTAAAACTGTCACATGACCAAAAAAAAGAAGCTTTTGGATAAAAACATGTTTGTATTGCTTGTTAACAGAGGTATTGTTCTGGTTTGTGTGGGATTGTTTTGGTGTTGGTGTTGCCCAGTTTACCTCACTATTTATCTTCCACAATTTAAACAAACATTATGTTGCTTAAAAAAAGAAGTGGTTGTTGTCTTTATCTCTTCTCAAACGGGCTTTATCTTTGAGGAAACTGCTGCAGCAATAACCAGCGTGGCTCCTGGATATCTCTCTCATATCACATGCTCACTGTGTCTGTGTTGTGATTGGCTGCAGGGCACTTCAGGACCGGACCCCACTACTGTGTACGTGGACATGAGAGCTCTGCGACACGACAGGTACCACAGTTACTGTCAGCTTGTCATTCGTAATGTTCCCTTCGCTGCCCAAAGCCGTGACATTTACACGTGTGTGTGTGTTTCAGGGTTCGGTTGGTGGAGAGGGGCTCTCCTCACAGTCTGCCATTAATGGAGTCTGGCAAGGTGAGTGAGATTCAGATCTATGTTAACGCTGATATGTTTCCAAGCTCAAGACTTTGTCCTAAACTGTGATTTCATGTTGGCCCGAACAGTGTTTTGTCTAAACAGATCCCATAAAACGGCCATCTAATTGAATTTCTCTCTCTCTCTTGAGACCTGAGAGCTCTGTTGCCAGATATGATTCATGAGCATGATGTATGTGCACTCTTAAGGAGATCAAAATAAAACATATTAAACTACATTCATTTTGATTTGTCGAGGGTCCTTTTAAGAAAACCTCACGGACACAGAACAGATGCAAAAAAGGCAGCAATCAGAATGACAGACGATTGGACTATTTCTGCTCTCGACTGCACATCCTCCCACGCTCAGTGAGTCATTAGAGACAGCAGGCTTGAGTCCATGACGAGCCCCGAAACATCCGTCCCCCCAGTCTGTGACTGTGGATATGTGGGTGAAGGAGAGATCGCATCGCATTCACCACATGTTCGTCTCAAATGTGGTAAAAATACACATCTTGTATACCGGAAAGCAGTGACGTCACAGTGTACTGTCAAACTGCAAAGTACACATCGACACTATACTGCCATAAGTTTTAGGACACCCCTCTGAATCATTGTTTGTTCCAATCACTTTCATGGTGTATAAAACCAAGAGCCTAGGCATGCAGACTGCTTCCACAAACATTTGTGAAAGAGTAATAAAATGCAATAAATCCATTCGTGAAATTTCCTCACTACTAAATATTCCACAGTCAACTGTTAGTGGTATTTTAACAAAGTGGAAGCGATTGGGAACAACAGAAACTCAGAAGTGGTAGACTAGACCACATAAAATCACAGAGCGGGGTCAGCTAATGCTGAGGCGTCAACTTTCTGCAGAGTCGATAGCTACAGACCTCCAAACGTCGTGTGGCCTCGGGATTAGCTCAAGAACAGTGCGTAGAGAGCTTCATGGAATGAGTTTCCATGGCCGAGCGTCGGATGCAGAGGTGTAAAGCACGCCGCCACTGGAAATTAGAGCAGTGGAGACGTGTTCTCTGGAGTGACGAATCACGCTTCTCTGTCAGGCAACCCGATGGACGAGTCTGGGTTTAGCGGTTGCCATGAGAACGGTACTACAGTGTGAAGTTTGGTGGAGGAGGGATTATGGCGTGCGGTTGTTGTTTAGGGGTTGGGCATGGCCCCTTAGTTCCAGTGAAAGGAACTGTTAGTGGTTCAGCACACCAAGACATTTTGGACAATTTCGTGCTCCCACCTTTGTGGAAACAGTTTGTGGATGGCCCCTTCCTGTTCCAACATGAATGTGCACCAGTGCACAAAGCAAGGTCCATAAAGACCTGGATGGGCGAGTTTGGTGCGGAGAACTTGACTGGCCTGCGTCCTGACCCCAACCCGACAGAACAGGCCTTCTCCTCCAACACCTGTGTCTGACCTCACAAAAATTCCCATGAACACACTCCTAAACTTTGTGTACAGCCTTCCCAGAAAAGTTGAAGCTGTTATAGCTGCAGAGGGTGGGCCAACTCCATATTAAACCCTACAGATTAAGAATGGGATGTCATTAACCTTCATGTGCATGTAAAGGCAGGCGACCCAAAACCTTTGGTAACATAGTGTATATCACTGCAGCAAGGTGAGAAGTTAAACCACTGGAGATCAGCAGAAACTGAAATCTCAACCGCTGTTAAAGGGTAACTTGGGTTTTTCTAACACTATTTTTCCATGTTTTTTGTATCTATGTGACTAATTGGAGCAAGTTTTTTGCATTTCGTCCAGTATCAAGCGAACGAGCTGCAGTCTGCAGCAGTGAAACAGAGCTGCAATTGTGCCCCTCAACTTACATCCTCTAAAGTGCTTTCTCTTGCCACTGACGGGCTCAGATTGTTATTTTAAGTGTCTGACAACATTGTGGAAAGGATCCCTACAGAGATAGACCTTTTTTTAAAGAGTAAGATCCTTTTTGTTTAACCAGAAACCGTTGCTATATTGCTCTCGTCAACGCCACCAGACTCCCTTTACAAATATAGTCAATTTACCTCTCTGGTCTTCTGCTGCTGTTTTTTTGTTTCTGTGTGTGTGTCTATGTGCATTAATGTTAAATTAGTTAAGTTACACTTTAAGTTGCTTTTTAAGTGGTATCGTGTCGGACTAACAGTAACATACTAAAAGCATCTTTACTCCAGATAGTTATCACGATTACTTACTTTTGTTTTCCCCAAAATAACAAAATACTTTACTGCTTATGTGGAGATAACAAAGATAGAAAACAAAATAATATCACATCCTGGCAGATGGTGAAGGAAGAACATATTATAACCCGCAGTATATGACTCGCCCACATTCAGTCAAGTCAGTTTATTTATAGATCACATTTAAAAAACAACAAATGTTGGGGCGTCCAGGTTACCATGTGATTCCAGCTCGTACATTTTGTTTCTGCTCTTTTCTGTCGTCTGAAAGAGACAGCAGTTTTACTAGAACCGGCGTCCTTTTTGTCTTCGACCTGCTGTAGAAATAAGAGATGCACCGATATTGAATTTAAGGGCACATAACTGAGAAGCGTCTGTTTGTTTCTGCCGATCCAAAACAACAGTCATTATATTTGTCTGGCAGAAATGTGAAGAGCAAAATAAAAGCTAACGGCATTTTATGCTGACTTGTGCCCCTAATATAAATGTAGTATCAGAGAGACAGCAAACAGGTACTTTGTCACACGACAGCTCAATTATCCGAGCAATAACTTTTTTAATTTATTGGAAAATAATACCTCAGCTAGTAGAAATACAAGACTCTGTGCGAAACAGTCAGACAACTTTCAAAAGTGTCAAGCCAACAAATTAAACGGACAACATGCTGAGCTAAACTGATCGCTGACCTGAAGGACGCACTTAAATCGTGCTTTTAGAGGAGTGAAATGAAAATAAGATGCAACGAGGGAAAGGTAACAGGGTGCTCCGACTCCATCTGCCTGATAAAGACAGGAAATGTCCTGAAACGAGTCTTTCTTCACTGACTTTTGAGTCTTTCTGCAGCACTTAACATCTGCTGCTTTAATCCAGGAGCAAATTATAATGCAGAGCAGCTTTTATTTCAGTTTCATTACACATCTCTTAGCAACTAACCAAACTAACCAAACTCCAAACTCCGCGTAATGTCTTTCACTGAGGAAAAATAAGAAACCAATTAGTGTTAATTGATTCTAAAACTTTGTAAGAACAGGTGAACTCTTTGTTCTGTTAAGGTGGACAAGTTTCTTTATACCTGAAAGAAGCTGTTCAGATATATGCAAACGTGGAAGCTGCCAGAAAACCGTTAAAATCCCCTGAAACCCTCAACGGCTTTTGCTTACTTGCCTTTTCCGTTTTAAAACAGGGAAATCCTTGAGTGCTTATGCAGTTGCTAAAAGTTTATAAACTCCGTCTGTCCACTGCTCCAGTCCAGGCTGAAATATCACATGTGCTGGATACTCTGCCATTAGGCTACTTACTTTGGTGATCCCCTGACTTTCCCTCTAGCGCCACCATGAGGTTGACTTTGCTGGTTTTTAGTGAAACATCCTGACAACTGTTGTATGGATTGAGACTTGGTGTATGGAATAAATACTGTCCCAAATGTATTGGAAAAGTTTTGTATTCCTGAAAATAACCGCCCCCCAGAATCTGTGATTGGATGATATCCAAATGACATGTTAATCAGAACATCCCTATCGGTTATTCAGTAGAATGTGTCAAATGTGAGACAAAAGTACTTGTAACTGTAAGTTTGTTTTGTACCTGTAGATTCGGTACTTGTAAACTTTGGGTTTTTCTGATATTCAGATACACATTCAAACATTTCCACACAGCTACAAAACATTTTCACGAGTACAAAACTTTTCCACACATTCAAACATTTGAATGTACAAGTTCAAAAGTTTTTCACGAGTACAAAACATTTTCACGAGTACAAAACTTTTCCACACATTTAAACATTTGAATGTACAAGTACAAAAGTTTTTCACAATTACAAAACTTTTCCACACATTCAAACTTTTCCACACAGCTACAAAACATTTTCACGAGTACAAAACATTTTCACAATTACAAAACATTTTCACGAGTACAAAACATTTTCACAATTACAAAACATTTCCATGAGTACAAAACTTTTCCACACATTCAAACATTTCCACACAGCTACAAAACATTTTCACGAGTACAAAACTTTTCCACACATTCAAACATTTGAATGTACAAGTACAGAAGTTTTTCACGAGTACAAAACATTTTCACGTGTACAGAATTTTTCCACACATTCAAACATTTGAATGTACAAGTACAAAACATTTTCACCAGTACAATAAAGCATAGTGCAAAGGATGCTGGAATAAATAAGTATTTTGTGCAGGAGTAATGACTCGACGTAGGTGGATTTAGTATACAATATCTACAGTATGAACAGCACTGAAATAGAGAATGGTGAATAAATAATAAGTGGTAGCCAGTAAACAGGTGGCTGAGTAGAGACAGAGTTACTGGGTTATTGCACAAGAATTGTTTCTGACACTGAGTCAGAGATCAGCTGTTGTGAGTGATGGCTTGTGGGAAGAAACTGTTCCTGAGTCTGTTGGTTTTGGCGTACATGCTCTGTAGCGCCTACCAGAGGGGAGAAGCTGGAACAGGTTGTGTCCAGGGTGAGATGGATCTGCAGTGATGTTTCCTGACTCTGGAAATGTATAAGTCCCGAATGGAGGGCAGGTTGGCACCGATGATGTTTTCTGCAGTCCTGACTGTCCATTGTAGTCTGCTCCTGTACTTTTTGGTGGCAGATCCAAACCAGACAGTGATGGAGGTGCAGAGGACAGACTGGATGGTGGCTGTGTAGAACTGGATCAGCAGCTCCTTAGGCAGGTTCAGCTTCCTGAGCTGGCGCAGGAAGTACATCCTCTGCTGGGCCTTCTTGATGATGGTGTCAGTGTTGGGCTCCCACTTCAGCTCCTGGGAAATGGTGGATCCCAGAAACCTGAAGGATTCCACAGCAGACACAGGGCTGTTGAGTATGGGGATGGCGGGCAGAGTGGGGGGCTCCTCCTGAAGTCCACGGTCATCTCCACAGTTTTAAGCTCCAGGTTGTTCTGACCGCACCAGAGAGCCAGCTGATCAACCTCCCGTCTGTAGGCCGATACCGTTAACCGTTGTGTTGTCAGAGAACTTCAGGAGTTTGACAGATGGGTCTCCTGAGGTGCAGTCGTTGGTGTAGAGGGAGAAGAGCAGTGGGGAGAGCACACACCCCTGTGGGGCGCCAGTGCTAATAGTCGAGATGTGATGTTCCCCAGCCTCACCTGCTGACTCCAGTCAGTCAGGAAGTCTGTGATCCACTGACAGATGGAGGCTGGCACAGTGAGCTGGGTGAGTCTGGTGCTGAGGATGTCCGGGATGATGGTGTTGAACCCGAGCTGAAGTCCAGATCTTTGCATATGTCCCTGGAGAGTCGAGGTGTTGCAGGATTTGATGCAGACCCAAGTTGACAGCATCATCCACTGACCTGTTAGCCCTGTAGGCAAACTGCAGGGGGTCCAGCAGGGGGCCTGTAATGTCCTTCAGGTGGGTCAACACCAGTCTTTCAAAGGACTTCATGACTACAGATGTCAGGGCGACAGGCCTGTAGTCATTTAGTCTGGAGATGGAGGGTTTTTTTGGGGACCAGGATGATTGTGGAGCGTTTGAAGCAGGAGGGAACTTCACACAGCTCCAGTGATTTGTTGAAGATCTGTGTGAAGATGGGGGCCAGCTGGTCCGCACAGATTTTCAGGCACGATGGACACCGTCAGGTCCAGGAGCCTTCCTGATCTTCTGCCTTTGGAAGAGGTGGCTCACGTCCTCTTCACAGATCTTGAGTGCAGGTGAGAGGTCAGAGTGGGAAGGTGACTGAAGACGGCGTTGGAGCGGGGGAGAGGTGTGACTGAGGGCTTTTCAAACCTACAGTAGAAACCATTCAGCTCGTCGTTGAGTACCAGCAGTGTTCGGGGATGGTCTAGTGAGTGGCCTCTCGACACTGACGCAGGGACGTTGGCTGCAAAGCTGTTATGTAGCTATTCAGCGTAGCTCGACTTTGCTGCTTTGACCTCTTTAGTCAGAGTGTTCCTGGCCCGGTTGTAAAGGACCCTGTTCCCACTTCTGAAGGCCTCCTCCTTGGTCTGACGATGTGAACCAGGGTTTTTGGTTGTATGTGCGAAAGGTTTTAGTCGGCACACACATGTCCTCACAAAAACTGTTGTAAGATGTCACAGTGTCAGTCCAGGTCAGTGGCTGCAGCCTCAAAAACACTCCAGTCCGTGCAGTCAAAGCAGGCCTGTAACTCCAGCCTTGACTCGTTGATCCGTCTTTTCACGAGTACAAAACATTTTCCACACAGCTACAATACATTTGGGACAGTATACTTTGAGACAATTGGACTTTCATCAATCATTTGATTTGACGTCCTCCTCGGCTGTTTGCATGCTAACATGCTAATTAAGATGGTGAACATGTCAAACATTATAAATACTAACGCTGACATTAGCATTTAGCTCACACAGAGGTGGAAAGTAACTACATTTACTGTATTTAAGTACAATTTTGATGTACTGTATTTGAGTATTTCCATTTTTTGCTACTTTCTTCTCCACCGTAGTTCAATGCAAATATTGTAGTTTTTACATTTATTTGTATAAGTTTAGTTATACTACTTACTTTGCATATTTAGATTAATAATACAAAATATAATCAACAAACACAATATGGTGTATTATTAAGATAAGACTTTGTTGAAATATATGAAGTACATAAAGTCAGTAAACTTAGCTCCACCTTTATCAGCTGCAACATTAAAGTCATTACACATTAATCAGTAATTAGAATCTAATGATATATGTTATTCTTAAATGGGCCATTCTTAATGATGAGTACTTTTATTTTTGGTGCTTTTAAGTAAATTTGTGATGCTCATACTTTTGTACTTTTATTCTACTGAAATGTTTTCTACACTGTGGTTTTGCTCATGACTACTTTTGAGTTCTTGAATTATGAAACGAGTGACTGAAAGTGTTTATCATTAAATGTACTGTTTTATGGGTGGAGTCTGGTCCCGGAGGTTTAGAAACAGTCCTGATCTGTGAGGAAAGTGAGTCTTTCGTAGCTGTGTGAAGCAAAATTGAACTGTTGTTGGCGCTCGATGAGACGTTCATGTCTCTTCTTCCTCCACACTGACACACAAAGAGAGGACGTCATGTTTCAGGAGCTGGCCATCGATCAGCCCGCTGTTTATTTTGACTCACTGTATGTGGGAGGAGGACAGAAAATGTTGACCAGTCAGTCCGTCCTTTTATCTTAAAGCTTCACGAGCACAGTGTGCGTGTGTTGTTTTGTGCATGTGGACGATTAAATCGATGAATCTATAAATGAACTCTGGTTGTGTGAAGCATCTGTTCGAGCTGATGAAGGTTAAAGTGTAACCGTGTGTTCAAAGTAAACCGCTGGGTCTATTTCTGGAGTTCATGCTGGATTCAAAGAAGTGAGTGAAGCGGTAACTGATTATTTTTTCCCCCTCAGATCCTACCCGGAGTTCGTATCATCATCGCCAACCCAGAGACCAAAGGGCCGCTGGGAGACTCTCACCTCGGAGAGGTCGCCAGATATGAACTCTGTCTTCCTCTTGATTGTCTTTTAGTTTTTCCCCTCTTTGCTTTTCTTTCCTGTCTGTCTTTTTATTTTGTTTTGTTTTTCTTCTCTTTCTGTATTACTCTTTTGTTTTCTTAGTTTTCCTTTTTCTTTCTTTTCCCTCTTTTAAATTTCCCTTTCTTTTCTTTTTGCTTTCTGAGCTTCTTTGTTATTTTTCTTTTATTTCTGCCTTTATCCTTGGTCTTTCTTTTCAGTTTCCCTTTTTGCTTTCTGAGCTTCTTTGTTATTTTTCTTTTATTTCTGCCTTTATCCTTGGTCTTTCTTTTCAGTTTCTCTTTTTGCTTTCTGCGCTTTTCTTTTATCTTTTCTTTTTTTTCTGCCCTTTTTATCATTTTTGTCTTTCTTCTTAGTTTTACTTTTTATTTTTCCTATCTTAGTTTTTCTGTTTTCTTTAATTTCTTTTCTTATCTTCCTGTCTTTCTCTTCTTTCTTCTTAGTATTTTTTTTGTTTTCTTTTCTTTTCCTTTCTGCCATTTTCCCTTTTTCCTTTCTGTCTTTCTTTCTTTTACTTTTCCCTTTCTTACACCTTTATTTTTCCTCTTTGTTTTTGCAGCTTTTCTGTTTTCTCTTCTGTTTGTCGTTTCTTTTTCTAGTTTTCTGTTTTGTTGTCATTTCTTTTCTGTCTTCCCATGTTGTTTTTGCTCTTTGTTTCCTTCTTCCTGCCCATCTCTCTCCTGGGTGTTTTTTTTCTGCTCCTGAAGACTTCTAGACAAAAAAAAGAACAATTTATTTCTTGATTTGTTGTTTATCATTTTTTTTTTTTTTTTTATTTTCTGCCTTATTTCTTCATTGAAGTTTCAGTTAAAATTCCCGGCAGCATCATAAATGTGTCTGATGTTGCAGCTGAAAAACAACAATAGATGATTTATTCCCTTCCTCCTGCAGATCTGGGTGCACAGCGCTCATAACGGCAGCGGCTACTACAGCGGTTACGGCGAGGAGGTTCTCCAGTCCGATCACTTCAACTCTAGACTCAGTTTTGGAGACACTCAGACAGTCTGGGCCAGGACGGGGTACCTGGGCTTCCTCCGCCGCACCGAGCTCACTGACGCCAACGGAGGTTAGTTTCCCCTCTGACTCCTACGTTTCCTCTCCGCCTGCTACAACAACACCAACAAGGCTTTTCTCTTCCTCTTGTTTCCAAACAGAGAGACACGACGCTCTGTTCGTGGTGGGAGCTCTGGAGGAGGCCATGGAGCTGAGGGGAATGAGGTACCATCCCATCGACATCGAGACCTCCGTCATCCGCGCCCACAAGAGCATCATGGAGTGGTCGGTCTCACTTACATAAATTAAGGGGTTTTCTGGTGGTGGAAATTTCCTGATTCATGTTGTGTTCCAGAAATATTCAAAGAGTAATGAAATTTCTCTCAGCTTGTCCCCATCTCCACGCCCACCTTTAGCTACGCCTGGGTGATATAACAACCGTACATTGTGATACTGATATACTGGGATATTGTCAATGTTTTGAAACTTATTCTTCAATTTTAAAAAGCATATAAGTACCCTAAACAAAACTCTGTGGATTTCATCACACTAGCGATGTTTCCATCTAATTGTTAAGCGTTTCCATCAGCTGGTTTGGAGCTAATAAACCAGGCTACGGCAAGCGTAGTTACGTCAGTAGTTGACGTTGCACATGGCTGTAATGAACAAGACGTACGGGTTTCAAACCAGAAACAAAATCAGTGGCATGAACCTGAGGACCATAGATATGAGATAAAATGGAGAGAGGTCCTCAGGAATGTGTTTCAAATGGGCAAACTGCTACCAGCCATGTCTCCGCTCGTTATGGAAATATCCGTCAAGACACCGACAGCAGAAACAGCTGATCAGAGTTACTTGTTCGCCACATCAGAACGTATTCGGCAAAAGTTTTTCCATCTCCCATTTAGCGTGTTTGACAAAGGCAAAAACCACCTCAACCGAATTTTGCCTTTTTCCGTCAACCTTTTCTAATGCGACACTTCAAAATGCGCATAAAAAAACCGTTGATGGAAACAAACCTCTAAGTGAGAGATTTTAACAGGGACAGATACTATACCTCAGCAAAATCTGATGGTTGACAAATTTCTGTTGCGTCAGTGATTTTCATCCTGCGGGACGACCCGACCTTCCACCAGTTCTGGGAATAAACATTTTTGCCCACGTAATCAGACTACCTTAATATAACATCATCAAATTTGGGCAAAGTGACCTTTGCAGCAAGAGAGAGGGCGTCTTACAACAGTGTTTATCTGCAAGTCTGACAACATTTATACTACTGATGGACTTCTCTAGGTACTGTGAAGTTTATAGGAACATGTTGACATGCTTAATTACTCTTTAAACCACCCTAATCAACATGTTATCAATTGATAAAATGACTCAGTGACGAAGATAATAATCGCCACTTTTGCCTCTTTTAGCTCATAGTTTTGGTTTTACGTGGAAGTGGAATTGGTATTCAGAGCAACTGATACAACAATTGGTATTGGCTTCAGTCGACTGCAGGGGCGGGATATATAGTCAAGTCGGACAAAATATTCTTCCCGTAAAATGCGTGAGCTTAATGACCAATCAGGCAAAAGGTGGTTCTAACTTTGTGCAGCCAGAGAGAAGCAACTGCAGCCGCCTTGCTCCTGCGAAGTTTAAATGTCACCTGACATAGCGACATTTTTGCAGCGCTGGCAAAAGACGCACAAAATTTCCAACCAGCATGCACCACGTTAAGTCAGCGCCCCCTGGTGGCCCGAACATGAATGAATGCAGCTTTAACAGTAGAAAACATAATGAATGAAATCTGTGTCCTCCTCAGTGCGGTGTTTCCCTGGACCAACCTGCTGGTGGTGGTGGTGGAGCTGGAGGGCTCCGAGCAGGAGGCCCTGGACCTGGTTCCCATGGTGACCAAGGCGGTGCTGGAGGAGCACTACCTGATCGTGGGCGTCGTTGTGGTGACGGACATCGGCGTCATCCCCATCAACTCCCGCGGCGAGAAGCAGCGCATGCACCTCCGCGACGGCTTCCTACAAGACCAGCTAGACCCCATCTACGTGGCCTACAACATGTAGCCTGAGTGTGTGTGTGTGTGTGTGTGTGTGTGTGTGTGTGTGTGAGAGAGAGAGAGGGAGAGAGAGCAAGCATGCGTTTGTATGCCGTGAATATCGCCGTTGTTGTTCATTTATTTCCCAAAATCAAGATGTACTGTATTTTTGAACCTGCATATGGTGTGGTCTTAAATCGTCCGTTTTCTTTAAAGTCGTGTTGTGCCGGTTGGTTGGTTGATTGGCTGATTGGTCGATCGATTGATTGCTCAGTGGTAGTATGATCATTTTTACACCCCCCGTTCGATTTCGTGACCGTTAACCACGAGCTTGTCACTGTAGAAAGCCTTAGGGGGAACACTGTGTACGGGGCGGACGCTCCGGTCGTCACGCCGCGTCTCGTTTTTTTTCTGAGGTTTTAGGAGGTAAAAGTAGAGAGAGAGAGAGAGAGAGAAATACTAGAGACTGTACCTGTCATCATGTTTTACTGGTCGAATCAACAAAAAAACAGACTTGTGGTATTTCAATTAGAACAGGGGCAGCCAGATTATTGTAAAAATATAAATATTGTACATAGACATAATAATCTATATGGAGAGGTACCTAAAACACGATGAGGTATAGTAGCCCCTATATGCAGCTCTCTCCACCTGCACCCTGTGTGAGTGTGTGTGCGTGTGCAGAGTGTGTGTTAATGCATTTTACATAGTTTAAATGTGATTCATGCAACAGATTTTAACCTTAGACGAACAAATAAGAAACTGTTCTTTTTTTTTTTTTTTATGGAGACTAGAAACCGTAAAAGTTAAATCAGTTTAAACTGAAAACATAACAAAACAACAACTATATGTGTTTTCAGTGTCCAAAGTTTTAGTGGCTCAGAGAAAAAAAAAACACACACACACGTTGATTCATCTTTTTCTGAATCTAGTTAAACGGGCTTTATCTCACTTGAAGTTTCTGACCACTGAACTATTTTTAACACGCAAACGTTAAGTGCAATGTCTGTCAATAAAGTAACATGCACAGTAGTCATCTTTCATCGTACCAGTCGAGCTATTTTTCAGTCAGCTTATTAAACGGCTTTCTGTCTTCAAAGCATCCAAAGCATCTGGTCGAGCAAAGTGCACTGTGTGAATATAAAAGAGGGAATATTGTTAATATTTAAAAGGGAGTTTATGGAAACAGCCTTTAGTTTACTTTAATCAGAGAGCGAAAAGACAAGCAGATGTGACAGTGTGGAGGATAAAACGCAGCTAAACATGCATGTAAATGCTGATTAACTGCGACCACATCTGGAGGCTGTCGGGGAGGAAAAGTGAACTGTAGACAAAGTTTACATGTGAAAGCTCATAATGTAGCAATAACGCCCGGAAAGGACGTTCTTCACTGCAGGGAGTCGAGTTTATGGTATGATGTCAGAGCATAAACTCTCACATTCGTTAGATATTTTCTTTTGGCACATATTTTCAAGTGAGCATCAGATGTTATTACCCCCTTTTTTTTTTCTCGGGTCCCTGCAGACGAACTCCAGACTGTGAGTTCAAACCGTCTGGCTGTTCAGCTTTCTGTAGGTTTGTTTGGTTTCTTCACCTCCAGATGAGATTTGCTGCCGAACTAATCGATGTATCTCAGAAAAGCCGCAGGATTGACTCTGTTTTCCATTTTCAGGATCAGTCTGTGCTGCGAATATTTACACCAAACTTGGCTTTTATTTTATGTCAATTTGTAACCGAAAGGATTTGGAAGGAGGAGTCTCTGATTATGAAACGAAGAAGCAAAGTCGCAGCATCGATTTGTGCCGTCGCTGATCAAAAATAAAAGTATCTGCTCAGTGTTTGTTTCCTGAAAATAAAAAGCTATTGTTTTGTGTTATCAGTTCAATCGGTTTAAACAGAAAGTCGATTTGTTAAAATATTATTTGGCACTTATATGAAAGAACTCGAGCAGCAGCTGAGCACTGACTCCTTTAACACTACAGCTGCTAGCAGCACTACGAAAGGTTAAATATGGATCCACAGATCAGACTCATCTTCGTGGTCATCGGTTAAAGAAACTATAAATGTGACGTCTCAATTCAGATCGTTTTCATTTAGTTAGACCACCCTGAAAAGACGGGATGGCATCTCTGTAGCAGACCAGTCAACACGCTTCTTTATCTGAATATTTAGAGTTTCACACATTAGGGTAAGTGTTAAATGAACATCTAACTCACTGTGGGAGAATAAAAATGCTAAACGCAACCATCTGGCAACTGAGATGTTGCTTTTATCGCCTCACAGTTAGCACATGTTGTCTTCACACCAAACCTAAGCAAAGAAACAGCTTCTTTTGGGTTGTTTTGGACAGGAATCCTCAGTGAAGAACGTCCTCTGGGCTTTGGTACAACAGTTACCACCTTATGTGCACTGCCTCAGACGTGAGGATACGTATGATTACAGATTAATATTAAGCTAAAATATCCGTTTATCCCCAGACGAGGTGCCGTAATCCACACCTGCTGGCTAGCTCTGAATTATGGGAATAATCAGCTCTGTTGGGAGCCGTCGTTTCCGGGACTCTGCCGAGTATCAACGGTATTTAGAATAATTCAGCATCGGTTGTTTGCATCCACGTGGATGAATAATGAATAATCATCTCATCGTTCTTCATCTTTGTTTCACTCCCTCGTCTTTGTATCAGAAGAAAAAGAAAAACTTTATGCATATCAGAAGTTGCTTAGTTGCTTTGTTTGGCTAACATAGCATTTTTGGTTTTGTTGGTAGCAGCGTAGCGTCATGTTTCAGTCGCTGTGTGTGTGTGTGTGTGTGTGTGAGTGTGAGGTGGAGGATGTTCGTTAAGAAGGAAACCCCATCAGAAACCCGGAGGACTCGTCTGTGTGTGTTCAGGCCTGGATGGGAGAGAGACTGCATGGTGTGCGTATGCGCGCACGTATGTGTGTGTGTGTGTGTGTGTGTTAGGTGTGTGTATATTGTATGTAAATAGTGTTGATTTTGTACGGTACAGGTGTGTGTGACTTGTTTTGTACACATGATAAAAAGATTAAATGACACTTTTATAAGAGCCTGCTATTGGCTCACCGTCACACTATACAGTGCAATAAAGTGCTTTGATTGGCTAAAACTCAGACTAGTTTTTATTATTATTAATTTTATTATCATTGTTATTATGTGTTTGTGTGTCTCGATGCTTCAGGAGACAGGATATCTACTCCTAGCTTTTTCTTCTTCAGTAACTAGCATTATGTTTTATCAATTGATCTTGTGCTCATATACAGCATCTCACAAAAGTCTCACATTTGATTATATCTTTTAATGAAGAAATGACACTTTGCCACAATGTGAACAGTGAACAGTGTAAATTTGCTGTCCCCTCAAAATAACACATCACACAGCCGTTAATGTCTAAACCGCTGGCAACTAAAGTGAGTACAGCCCTAAGAGAAAAAGGCCAAAGTCAGGTTTTAACTTGTGTTCAGTAAACATCATTAGTAACATTATTTCCTCCTCTGGCTAAAAATACATTGTGGCTGAGCAGTGGTGCTTTGAGCTAAATGCTAACATGCTGATGTTGTATCTTAGCATGCTAACATTTGCTAATTAGCATTAGACAGAAAGGACAGCTGAGGCTGATGGGAATGTCGTCAGTTTTGCAGGTAAACCAAAGTACAGACAAATTTAAAAGTTTCTGAGAAAATATATGTATAAGAAAGTTAGTAAAGCGTTGCTTAGAAGTTTGAATACTGTCACAAAAGTGGTCCAGAAATTTAAAATGGATGGACTTGTGGGTAGCTCACTGTGACATCCAGGACGTCCACGGAAGGTAACACCTCGTTAGGGGGCTTTCTGATAAGAGAAGTTGAAGAAAACCAGCATGCAAGTTCAGCACAGTTGTTATTAAAACCACAAATGTCGACCTCGCGGTGGCGCTAGAAGAAAAGTCGGAGCATCGTTGAAGTCAGGACTCATCCTCTTGAGGAACATTCAATTTTCAATTCAATTCAATTTTATTTATATAGCGCCAAATCACAACAACAGTTATCTCACAGCACTTTTTATAAAAGAGCAGGTCTAGACCGTACTCTGTGATGATATTTACAGAAGCCCAACAGTTCCCACCAAGAGCAGCACAAGGCGACAGAGGCAAGGAAAAACTTCCTTTTAAGAGGCAGAAACCTCGAGCAGAACCATGGCTCAGGGTGGGCGGCCATCTGCCTCGACCGGTTGGGGTGAGAGAGAGAGAGAGAGAAAGAGAGTGAAAGAGAGAGAGAGAGAGAAAGAGAGAGAGAGAGAGAGAGAGGGATGTAAGGAGAGAGAGAGGGGAGGGAGGCAGCCTACACAATATACACACAGAGGTACAGACAGTAAAGGTAATGTTGCTATAAACTAAATGAAAAATGGTACAGATATTTATAGTAGTGTTAATGGTAACAGTCGTAATGTTAATGATTATAATAACAATAATAACAATAGGACTAGCAACAATAGTCGTTGCAGCAG
>NC_060150.1:45071893-45097795 GCF_021292245.1 Micropterus dolomieu | reverse complement strand
TTAAGCCTACTCTTAAATGTGGAGATGGTGTCTGCCTCCTGAACCCAAACTGGAACCTGGTTCCACAGGAGAGGAGCTTGATAGCTGAACGCTCTGGCTCCTAGTCTACTTTTGGAGACTCTAGGAACCACAAGTAACCCTGCATTCTGGGAGCGCAGTGCTCTGGTGGGGTAGTAAGGTACTATGAGCTCTTTAAGATAAGATGGTGCCTGACCATTAAGAGCTTTGTAGGTAAGAAGAATGATTTTAAATTCTATTCTGGATTTTACTGGAAGCCAATGCAAAGAAGCTAAGACAGGAGAAATGTGATCTCTTTTCCTGGTTCCTGTCAGAACACGTGCTGCAGCATTCTGGATCAGCTGAAGAGTCTTAATGGACTTTTTCGAGCATCCTGATAATAAGGAATTGCAGTAATCCAGCCTAGAAGTAACAAATGCATGGACTAGTTTTTCTGCATCATTTTTAGACAGGATGTTCCTGATTTTCGCAATATTACGTAGGTAATCACATTAACATGTGGGCAAAGTTTCATGAAAATGCATTTACATACACAACCAGCAAGGCTAGAAAGTACTGAGCTGGACGCAAGAAACATGAAGAAAAAATAAGCAAAGAAGCCTTTCATTTGCATATTTAAATATATTTTTCACACGCAAAGGTGATTTGGTGAAAGTTAAAATAAGAATCTCAGTGGAAGATGTACTTACCATAAAGCTTCAGTATTATTATAAATTAAATCAAATACCCACACGTCTCAATTAGACGCCTGGGGCCGGTTTCACAAAGCTATTTCAGACCGGTCTATAGTGTTAGACTAGTCTAAAAAAAAAGGTGTCTTATTTACCCAGAATTCATTGCGGTGTAGTCCTACTTAAGAGAGTCAGGGTCTCCAGTGCTTTGTGCAACGGTCTGATTTAGATGTCTATCTGAAGTCTGACTTTCTATGTCTAAGCCATAGTCAAAGTCTATCTTTGTGAATCCGGCCCCTGGTCTGCATATATAAAACCTCTTAAAGCCCACCAGGTCACTAGTCTAAGCTGATGGTGCATACAAATATAAATGTTTAAACTTTTGGATTTGGATTTCAGTCATTTTAAAGAAACAATGAGCACCAAAGTATAATTCACTCAGATTCACCGGCATGGTAAACTTTTTAAGCAGGTTTTTAGTCCCAACATGTGGCCGTTCCTTTATTATTTATATATTCCTTTAGTCTGTAAGGGTCCACTGATCAAAATAATCAAAAGGATTTTTCATAAAAATAAATCCAAGTTGGCTTTTATCCTTTCATTACCGGTGTTTGAGGTTGGATCAGATGCTGTGTCTCGGAGGTAGATCGATGCAAGTAATATTGACTCCGGTTTAAATAAATAATTAAATAGTTCACTATCACTATTGAATTTATATTTAGATATTTATTATTTCCCATATTTGCAGAGCAGGAGTTTTGTGGGACAGGAATTAAAGGCCTAGATTAAAGCCATTAGTTAAAGTTCATTCCAGCTCTGCTTTCTGACGATGTTCCGTCTTTATGACCCTGTTGCTGCTGCTGTTATCTCCCTCTTCTCTTTTTGTTGCCTTTCAAATGCTCATTAACGCAGAATCAGGTCTGAAGGCTGAGACGGTCTAACCGCATTAATCCCTTCATCAACACCAGGGATTTCTTAAAGGCCAATATTGATCCTTCGTCCTCTATTCAAGTTCCTCCAGTTCAATCAGGCGCAGTCATCTCATGAAAAGATGTCTTAGTCCAAAATTATTTGCGTCTTTATCCCCACGAGATCTTCAGCAGTCAGTCTGACTTTAATAAGATTTCAGTCGTACAGAAAAAGCTTAGCGTCTTCCTCTCCTGTCTCTTCCTCAGTCCTTCTCCTGTCAGCGGATTCCTGCTTGTGAAAACATAACTGACCACCAAAGTTTCTGTCTTCAGGCTGTTTGATGTCTTCTTGAATGTGGAGACATGTCGATCTTTTCTTTCAGGACAAACTTCTTATCATCACACGTTTTTTGTTTTCATGGGAACTAAAAAACCGGCACTTTTCAGGAGCAATTGTATTATTATGAATTGATTAGCAGCAAGGCAGCAGAAATTGTTGGGAAACATAGTCTTCATTTAGAAAAACAAGGGTCAGATTTTAGTTTTAGTTTTTTTGTTTTCTTGAGAGAATAATAACTTGTGCTCTAGAGAAAATAAACTGCGACTCTGTTTGTAAAAAGCAGTTATTGCTACACTACATACACACATATTTAAGTCAAAGCAATAGATTTAATTAGAAAATTAGGTAAAGCAAAAAAATATACATTATAAATTTTATAAATAAATGACATTAAAATAAATAAATATCTATATTATTTATTTATTTACATTTTTAATAAATAAATTATAATTTATAATAATTATAAAATTTAATTTTAAAAATTATCTAATGTAAGTAAAAGTTTGACTTTTTTTTGTGTGTAAATGTTAAGTAAAACATTTGAATATCTACAGTTGAGGATCATGTGATATGCTTGAAAGCTCCAGAACAGTCACTAAATGGAGGCGAGCTTCTTATACCAACTTTACTCTTGCAGCACTTTTCAAAGCAATATTTGCACAGTTTGTTACAGGACAGAAAAAAGAAAGACAAGATGATATATAAACACGTGGACAAAAAGTTAAGGTCATGAAAAGGCCAAAAGTAAAGACAACAAAGTTTAAGATGCTTTTCAACAGCCGAAGACCTGATTAAGAGCTTTAACAAATATTTATCTGAATTTAATGGCAAATATGTTTAATAACTTTTCCCCAAAGCAGAGTTACAAGCTTCCTTTTCATCTCCCAGTTTTCCCAGAGTCAGACTGGTTTTATTGGCTTCATGTCCAGCGTCCTCTCTCTTGCTATTTTTAATTTGCTGTAAACAGAAAATTCACACAAGTAAAAGCAGAGTTTACACGTGCAAACAATATTTACAGCGACTGCTCAGAAAAAGAGCGATAAACGGGTAAACAGACGGAAATAAAACTCCAGTATCCCCCTTTTTACTCTAATCTCTGGCTCTGATTTCCTCTCTGGTTCGGTCTGATCAGACTGTGACTCTGCTGTAAAAGCATTCCTGATTCCAGTTTATGTGTTTAGACTCATAAATGACTAAATGATCTGTGGGGGTCAGTCGATGGTTTCAGCTGATGGACGGAGTTTCTTTTCCTGCCTCATTTCCTCGAGCACAAGATGTTCATTTTTTAATAATCACACAAACAGGCGAAGGAGAATTTATTACCACAAGAGAACTGTTGAAAACTCATTTCAGGAGGAAGTATTCAGACACTTTACTAAAGTTTCTTTTCCACCAGGTGGTACCAGCTCAACTCGCCTCGACTCTACTCGCATGTTTTCCATTGAGCAAATCTGGTACCCGGTAGTTTCTTTGGTATCACCTGAGTCGAGGTTCCAAGTGAGCTGAGGTGATCCCAAAAGATAACGTGAAAACGCTGCTGAGTACTGATGGTCAGAGAGAATCGTCACTAATCATCACTGAGCACGCTACAGCTGGACCATCCTTAGGAGAGGAAAGGAAAGATAATGCCTCCCCATAACTGGGGCATGTCTGTGGACGATGGGAGGAGGCCGGAGACTGTTTATATATTATACTGTATATTGTTCATGTTGTATTATTAAAACCCATTAGACATATTTGTATTCTGTTGGTTTGGTTATGCATCTAACTTTATTTCACATTAAAACTGAATGAAGAAGCAAACAGCAGAACTGCACACCTTCAAAATGCCAAATACTTTGTTAAATGTAAAGCAAAAGAAGTAATGATGCATCCCAGAAGCAAAAGAAAAACTGGGCATGAATATTTTGGAGGACAATCTCTCATTAGGAAGTTTTAGTCTGTCCATTCTGGATAATTTAAGTTATTGTTTATCATTCTTTTGTGGTTAATAGATATATATAGGTATTTTGTTGTGGGACCGCAGGAGCCCAACTTGAGGGCCCTCTGAGGGCCTCTGGACCAGCGGTTGGAAACTATTTTTACCGACAGGAGTTCTGAGTTCAGCCACGCGAGGTCGCTGTTGGTTTTTCACCTTAACACACACTCGTGAAGCTCCTTCAGCTCCTTCAGGTCCGCGTGGGCGCGCATCAGCCCGGGGTGCCCTGAGGGACAACATGTGACGGGGACGCGCACTGTGAAAGTGAGCAGGGAGTGAACCGGACCGCGACACTGTGAGTCCGCACACTGGACTCATCACAACACACCGTCTGTCCAGGAGTTTTACTAAGAACAGGAACCAGCTCGTGACTGTTTGGACTGTTTCAGGTGTGAATTTAGTATTTTTTTTAGTTGCTCCTTTGATTGTCCGCACGTTTTTTTTTTTGGGGGGGGGGGACATTTCACCCTTTTTTATGAGCCTCGGAGAGGTCCGAATGAATCCGTGCGTAAAGCTGCTGACCAACGTGCCAAAAAACTGATTGACATTTGCGACGTTTTGCGCAATAAAACCACAAACTTGATAGCAGCTCACCTGCACGCGTTTCCTGCTGCTGAGGATGTCAGTCAGATGAGCGCCGAGCTGCTGTTCAGGTGGCTTTAACGCTCCGCGGGAGGAGATGTGACCATGTCCTTTACGCACCGGCTCGCTCTGTTCCTGCTCGGCTTCACCTTCATCCACACGGTCAGTACCTTACTCATTATGATTATTATTACCAGGCTTAATGTGATCATTTTATTAAAATATTAATAGGAGGTGTTTATATTGGTGTTTATTTAAATTCTTTCTGCAACATTACTCCACATGCTAATCTCTTGTGGCGCTAAATCTTTAGTTTTAATTGGCTTAAAAGCGTAATTAGGCCATCTAGTATTCCTAAAATAGTCACACAGCGAGTCTTTTGTGACCTTTATTCTACTTGATTTGTCTTTATTACCCCTAATATTCCTACTGACACACTTACACTTTTACATTTCTGCCTTTTTTAAGTGTGTTTTATTTTCATCATATAAACATCTGCTCTGCTGCTTTCAGTCTCATTGCTGATTGAACTGTAAATCACCACTGATCAACTTTACTTTCTGCATCTCACTACTCTTTTACTCTTCCACTGTATGAAAATCAATTAATTATTGATTCATTTACTGGCTACTACTCATTAATTTTTAATACTCAGGTGGTGTGTTCACACAGTATGCTGGTCTCTATACTTAGACTCTGCAGCCTGGACCTTCACTTACAGATGTTATCATCTTTCAGTGAAGCTTTGAGTGTTGGACTGTTCCTTAGTGGGTTTGGATGCAGACAACTTAAGTGGATGATTAACTCATTTGTTACTGAAGTAGAAATGTTGTAAAGGTGACCTCAGTGTGCCAGAAATCCACTCAAAGTGACTCATGTCACGTTTTCAGTCTGAAAAGAAAAAGCAGACTTTTCACAGCTGTCTTATCTGTAGCTTTTACCCCAGACTTTTTATGTATATTTACATGCAGAAAAGCTTCATTTAAAGTTAGAAAACCTGCATTTTTAAACTGATAATTTAAATTCACAGCTTGTCTAGGCTTTTCTACTGGTTTTGCAGACATAAAAAAAACAGTTGAAAGCATCAAAAACATAAAAAGAATAAACGGACATGATTTAGTTTTTTTGCTTCTGAATGTTCTTCCAGTCTTATGCATTGATTGTAGGTGATTATTGACTCTTTTACTTACCCCTCCACATCTTTTCCCTTTATGTTTCTCCTTTAAGTAGCTTTAAGGTTTGAAAGAAAAAGTATTTTGTTCCATTAAGTTTGTACACATTTCCTCCTAAATTCAGCCTGATGTGTTTGGTGTCTTTGAACATTTTAGGAGCTCCGTTGGAAATTTAAATAAGTCTGAACAGGATTTGGCTGCACAGAGTTTTTAATGACTTTAAGAGGCAAGATTGTCCCTCAAAATGAGCCTTTAACGTCGCATAGAGGGAACATTTTCCAGCTGAAACTGACTTAAAAACAAAAAAGGATTCAGACTGTGACGGCGTTGCTACTTTCTGAGACGTAAATTTCACGTCAGACATTCGTAATCATAAAATAAATTTCTCAGCTGTCTGTGTGTGTTACAGTAGTTGTGTATTTACTTATGCTAAAGGTTAATGACTTCTGCTTCATATATCTTTCTGGAGAGCAGAGTCCTGCTGTTATCTGAGGCTACAGGAACATGACGTTAAATATGAAAACTATCAGTTTGACAGTTACTGTGCTAAATATAGAGATTATACAGGATATTTACTTAAAAAACACGAGAAAATAAGTGAGCCAAACATCCTACCTGTGATTATTGAAGCTAAGCTGCGATGGGCTGATTTAATCCTAGTTTTGTGTTTTTAATGTACATATTGTCTTGTCTGTTTAAAAGTCCTGCAGAGTCAGTACGCCGCTCTCATGTTGACCAACCCGGCTGATCTGTTAAAAGGCTTTTAAAGAGGAGCGAGAGACGAGGAGATCACTCAACTCGCTGCCGGTTAGGAGACAGGTTGATTCACTTTCTGTGTGTTGACACTGAGAAGCGGCGTAATTTGATTTGCTCAAGTCGGGCTATTACTTGCAGCTGAGTTATTCCTCTTTGCAGCCTCTTAAGAGTTCAGCTGGGGGGCGTTTTATAGCGGAGTTTAAATGTCCTCTTCACGTTCCAGTGAGCACTGATTTAGTGATACGCAGGTGAAAAGACGTTCCCGCTGTTTTAAAACAAGACGTGTACCAAAGCTTTTATTAAGGACACACACACCCGGTTCAAAAAACACACTAAATAAATAGAAATATAGAAATCAATAGTTGATGACATCTCTAAATCAATATGTAAGGGGTTTCAACTCTCACCCAATGCATGCTGGGATATGTTCCACCACTCCTTAGATGGGATCCGTGTATGTGTGTTGCTTCTGACAGGTGGATTTTTCAGGCTGCTGCATCAAGGAAACATGTTTCTTCACTTCTTCAGTGACCAGTGAGCATCAGTCTGGTGGTTTCAAGGTGAAAAGATGTTGAGATGACCCTTCTTTCAACATTTTAAAAACTGTCTGCACGTTGAAATATAATCACTAAAATGGCGTAAAATGTAGACGTTTATAAAGTGTTAGACCTGCAAACCACAAAATCAGAGCTCACTGGTGTCCGTTCCTCTTCTTTCTTGCGGTGGCCTTTTCTTTTTTAAGGAGGAAAAACTGAAGAACTGACGGGGAAAGATGGATCTCAGTAACAGAAATTGATTATTTCCATACGTCTCCTTGTTACCGTTGTGTCCCAGATTTATTCTGGAGACTGATTCTTCTTGTTCTGAGCAGTGTGGTCACAAGTAAAAAGAGTTTTTAACTAACAGAGGTCTTAATCCCCGAGTTGAAATAACTGAGATGGAGCACATCTCCAGTTTGCGTCAGAAATCGCACTCCTTCTTAGAGTCATTTGTCGATTCAGTGTAATTTACACTTTCCAGAGATATCGTCTATAAATCTTCTTGGAAATCATAGGAACAAAAGTTGCTTCAGAACTTCAGTGAGAATCACCACGTTTTTACGTTTTCTTCAGTATCAAAGTGATCCAGTGAGAGTTGTCTGTACATCTGTGGGTAAACTGCAAACAGGACGCGATAACAGTTTGTCCGGCGTACCTTTATTTGTGCCAATTAATTAAAAAATATGAAGAAGTTGTAGCCGACAGCTAACTCACAGACTCATTATACTTCCTGTTTATATTCCCGAAAGAATTTTTGGAACTACGTTTTTCAAACGTTAGATCATGATTAATAAATTAAGAGAAAGAATAACAATAAATATGAAAGGTGCATGGAAAAGTTTATTTTCTTCTTTGATTTAATTCAAAAAGTGAATCTTTCATTAATTATAGAGTCTTTACACATAAAGTGAAATATGTCGAGCCTTTTTTTGGTTTAATCTTGATGATTACACCATACAGCTCATGGAAATGAAAACTCCAGTATCTGAAAACGTATTTTAATTTCAGAATAAAGACTTTATAAAACAGAAATGTCAACATGAGAAGAGCTCTAATCAGCTAATTACCTCAAATCGCTCGCAAAGCTTTCCTGAGCCTTTAATCTCTTGCCAGCTTCCAGATGCTCACTATGAACTTTTCCACGATATAAATTTTTTTGAGATGCACCGGTATATTCATTGACATCACTGAGGCTCAGAAGGTCGTCAGCTGTTGTCTTGATTTTGAGTCCCACAGTGTCAGACTTACCATTCAGTGCTTCATAAACCAACTGTATATATTAAAATCAATTTGACTCAAAAGAAACCAGCGCAAAGATTTGAGAGCTGGAGTCACAGTAGGTCAGTTTTGTTATCGTCTCAATGTGGATGTTAGGCTTTGTTTTGATTGGCTCGCGGTCAGTTTGAGCTTACAGTGGTCAGCGGTGCAAAAGGCCACGGGGGGGGGGCCAGAGAAAAACCAAATCCATTCAAATATGTCTTTAAACGTGGCCAGGCAGACGTGCCAGAGAGAGATTTCTGTTTTAGTATTTCAACACAGCATCAGTGACCGAGAGAAACTGTGGTGCTTTTATTGTTCTCCGTGAACGCATCGGGTCTAATCTGTGGTTTTTGGACGCAGTCGAGGTCAGACGAGGTTCAGGATTACAAACATCCTCTTGTTTTATTTAATCCAGAACATTTCATCCGTAATGGATCTGCGTGTTTCTCTGTGTGTTTGTATGTATTAGAGCTCATTAGATGACGGAGATTATGTTGTTTGATAGACAGCGGTGGGTTAAATCAGGTCAAACGGTTTAACCTCTGCCCTTTGCCACTTTCTTTTTATAGTTTGTGTTTTGAGAAGCAGAAAATGCAAAGAGGAAAGACAAATTTCCAATGAGATGTAAAAGAATGAGGATCACGGCGCCCCCATGAGGCACACCTGGAGCTTAACGTCAGTATTTATCATCCTGGAAAATGTATTTGAATGTTCAAGTTTTAATCATTAAAGCTTTTTTCTTCTGAAATATCTCCAGCCGCTTCAGACAGGAAATTAAATTTAAAACAGAAATGTTCACATTAAAATTAAACTGCAAATGTATCATCTGCTTACCCGAATGTCAGCGTAAACTTAATTAAAGTTGGCAGAAAACCAAACACACAGCTAGTTTACTCTTGGTGACTGTAAGATCTTCCAGAGGAATGATTCATCAGGACTTAAAAGTCAGGAGGCTCAGTTTCCTACTTTGAAGCCTTAGTGTTGCAGCAGGATTTATAGAGAAGGAAGCAGCCGAATACACATCATCCTTTTCTAAGATGTTCATATTTGACGTCAGAGGTTGATTTTCTGATCAAACAGCGTTAAGGTGGAAGCCTTCAACATCAGTTTTCCCACCAGTCCCTGAACGCACCAGATGAGCACCATCAGACTGTTTTCAGTCAACACGTAAAACAATACAGCAAAAGAATTATAAAAAACAAACAATAATGAAGTCACTTAAAGGAAAAACTGGTTCCTGCGGGATGTGAAGTCAACACAAACTAACCGATGGAGGCAGCGGGAGACGCGAGGAGTAGAAAGACGAGAAGAAGTTTTTGTCAGTGGTGTCTGGTGGCTTTGACTAGACCGACATAGTGTCTGTTTCTGGTTAAACGAAAAGGATCTTTATAAAAAGGCCCGACTCTGTAGGGATCCTTTCCAGAAGGTTGTCAGACACTTCTAACAACAACTTGAGCCTGTCAGCGGCAACAACAAGCGCTCTAGTGGACGTACTTTGACAGGGCGCAATTGACCCCTCGCTAAGCTATGCCCTGAATACACAGCTGGCCGATCACAGCGCAGTATAGGACTCGCTCTAACTGAAGTCCGACACTTTCATGGATGCGCTTCACTGACTCTGATGTAAAAGTCGTTTTCTAACTTATTTTGGCTGTTTTTTCTAAGAAATGGTCAGACGGCTGTGGATTGTTCCTAATGTAATGTTAGTTAGCTAACGCTAGATCGGTAGGTTTTAGCTTCTGTCATTTTTTGTCAGTTTGACGGCCTGAATACAATCTTCAAATGTATAATGCAACTGTAAAACTGTCTGCTTCTTTCTGAGATCGCTTTTTCCAACAAATGTGACAATATTTCTCCAGCGCAGCCAGTTTGTCAGACTTAGCAACAGTAACTAAGGGAGGCGGGGCTTAGCGAAGGGTCAATTGCCTGCAAGGATTACTTTGCAACCCTGTTTCACTGTTATTCCACTTAATCATGGAAAAAACATGGAAGTCCCAGTTGAAAAGTATTAAAGTTACCCTACGGAGAGCGGCAGGGTATCTCAGCGTCAGACCTCCCAGCACACACATACTCGCAGTATAGCAATGAAGTGAAGTTGACACATGGATTTTGTTGATAGTGTTTGTCTTTGTGTGGATTGTTCACGCTGCCCTTTGTTTACACTGTGTTTGAGTGTGTGTGTCCTTGGTTACCGTCAGCTGTACCAGGACACACACACACACACACACACACACACACACACACACGGCAGCAAGCGTTATCATTTATCAGCCGCACAAAAGTTTGGGTTGTAAGTTCGTCACACAGCGGCAATGTCGGCACAGCAGGCGCTAATGAGGTGAGGCTAATTAACAGTAACGAGCTGAGTGTGTTCTAGATGAAAGAAAACTTGTTTTTCACTTTCTTTTTTTCTAACAGAGCTGAGCCAGTTACTGCTGAGCCACACTGGCATTATGGGCGTGCCGTATCTGGCTGCCGAGTGCAAATAGGTTTCCAGGACTCGATGTTTGGGTTGAGACTTTTGAATTGGGTCAGTGTCGACACCAGAAGTCAGATCTGGACATTACATCAGTATCCGTTAACCTCGAGTCCTGGGGGGGATAATTTTTTGCAATCAAAATATTATTCTTTTAATATTTACTTCCAACTGATAATGAAGTTCTGCAGCCTGAGAGGAGGAATGAAAACTATTTCGGAACAGCCTGAAATTCAAATTGATATCCATCATCTGCTCTCAGGACACATCAGTGTAAACTTTTATTAAAGTGGGTAAAAAGCCAAGCACACCGAGGTTACGCCCTAGAAGGTCCAATAAAATGTTCATTAAATTTCAACAAAAAAACAAGGTATGAAGCCAAATAACTGCAGAGTGGGAACAGAAGTCTAAAAATAAATTTGTTAGCGGCTGTTTTACCCTCGCTGACAGTATCCAAGGATGGTTTAAATCAAGAGCACCTGGAGACTTTTAGCCTCTCATCCAAGCGGGACGCAAATCCAATGCGGAAGTCCTTCAAACCTGCATTAAATTGAAAATCCAGCAGGGGGCGACTCTTCTGGTTGCAAAAAGAAGTCCAGTTCCATTTGAAATAATGGGAAAATGTTTCTACTTCTCAGCGGATTTATTCCCTCAGTAAACACTTTCCTGATGAGTTTACGGTCTCAGTCGCTAGTTTCAAGTCTTCTTCAACACAACATGATGTTCATTTAGTGAATTATGGTCCCATTTAGAGGAAAATAGACCATAAAGCAGAATATGCTTCAGGGTCGGATTACCTATGATTCACAAGTCGTTACCATGGTCACCAGTCAATCAGGCTACAGTGACTCGTACCCTCGGCGCTGTGCAAATTTAACCAGCGCGGTTGAAAAAGCGTATTAGGAGTTGGTTGTTCACTTTCTCTGGTGAGAACATTTAGTTTTAAGACTGTTGTTCGCTCGACAAAGTTCTCAGCCCGGTTGAAATGTTTAGTTAACGTGAATTACAGCTGCACCTAGCTAAGCAAGCTAGCTAGCTCCGCACACGGCCGTTAGCTCCACCGTCTCGTCCAAATATGGTCACGTCCGGTGCTGCTGGTTGCAAAAACTCAACATGGCGACGCCCAAACTCGAGGTTTCAAAACGGGAGCCGACAAACCAGCAGGTGACGTCAAAATGACTACGTCCACTTCTTATATACAGTCTGTGGTCTCATCCAAGGGGCTTCTTCTTTAGTTCTGATTGACTGGGACGGGAATCCCAGCTGTTCAACCTCTGCGAGGTCGTTATCAACGTGATGGATACCACTCCCTTCAAATGTATGTAAACAGTGAGTCTTGGCCTGAGGAGTTGGCTCTTCTGTGCTTTGGCTGTTGTTGGGCTGAGCCTCTTGCGTTACTCTGAACTGTCCTCACTGCCAGGAAACACCAAGAACATAAAAGCTTTGTTGGGCATAAGAGCTCATTCTTGTCAACAAAAATCTTCAAGTTTCCCCCAAATCGGTCGCAGTCACTTTGGTTAAGTTACTTGATGAAATTTGGTCTTTTAATCTACACAGTCAGCAGAAGCAGCAGAGGCAGTTGTGGTACTTCAAAACCAGATTGCCACGATTACCGTCAAAAATAACACACCGTCTGAGTTCTGCAGATCATTACGATCGCCGTGCATCACGGACAGTGTTGGGCACAAGTTTCTAGTTAAGTAATAATATTACTTTGGATTTTGGAAAATAATCTAATAGCAATTTTTTTTCAACCAATATTGCGATTACGATTTAATATGCGATTCATTTTTTTATCTCTTTACCGCCTGTATTATTCAAAACGGACAAGCAGTAAATCAGTGTACAGTATGACCAACACAATATTAGATAGATTAAACACACTCTGTTGTGTTTAATCTATCGGGCCTGTGTTGTGATGAAATTAGGTGATGCATGAATTATTATTATGAGCAATGGTGGAGTATCAAGTAAGTATCAAATTTTAATAATATGAGAAAGATAATTTGAATCAGGTCATGGCATTGAAAAATATGATATAATATCATCAGGTTGGGCGGCACGGTGGTGCAGTGGTTAGCACTGTCGCCTCGTGGGTTCAAACCCCGGTTGCCCCGGCCTTTCTGTGTGGAGTTTGCATGTTCTCCCCGTGTCTGCGTGGGTTCTCTCCGGGTGCTCCGGCTTCCTCCCAGCATCCAAAAACATGCAGGCTAGGTTGATTGGTGACCCTAAATTGTCCTTATGTGTGGCCCTGCGATGGACTGGCGACCTGTCCAGGGTGTACCCCGCCTTGCGCCCGATGTACGCAGGATAAGCGGTTGACGATGGATGGATGGATCATCAGTTCGGCCTACACACGACAAGAAAAACTAAGTTCACTAAAGTGCGTAATACAGTAAGCGCTCAATACAAAACCCACAGTTCATCCACCAATTAATGAGTCTATCTCAAAAACCTCCAAAAATACTCAGTTTGAGGTTCAATTCAAAAGTTGGCCAATGAAAATAAAACCAAGTGACGCCTCTCGTGTTTAATAGACCACCGGAGTCCAGCTGTCAAGCTTAAGGCCATTGTAAAAAACAAGTCATGGGGACAGCGTTACGTGCAGACTGCTGTACTCTTGGGTGTCATGTGACCAGAGTGTAATCGCAGCCTTTTCATTAGAAAATCTCATTTGATCACATCGCGATAATATTGCTAATGCAACTAATCGTTCAGCCCTATTAGTGGGTGATAAAAGTAACTAGTTACGTTACTGTATTACTTTCGTGCTTGCCCCACGACAGCAAGCAGTCTCTCCCGACTCCCACTTTTTGAACTAATAGCATATTCATATAAGCAGCAAGGATTAGGCTATTAGGCTGTGGTTTTTACAAAACATATAATGTTTCTTAATGCCACCGTCTGAAACAAAAAACAAAGCAGGTAAATTTTTAACTACTGTTTTGTTGCACATGCATTTATCAGAGCAGTATTCAGGGTTTTTACAAAACTTAAAACGTTGCTAAACGCCGCTCTCTCCCATTGCTGTGCTGCTTTAGCAGATGCTTCACTAAATTAAATACAGATTTGTTCACGGTTGAAAGCTTTTTGCTGGTCGCACAAAGTTTACCACGGACGACAATGTTCTTTGCATCTTAGATTGTGACACAATAATCGTGATACTTACGGCTGTGGAAAGAACACCTCTCCCCCTCGTTTTCCTTTCATCTTTTCTTTTTTTTACCTTTATTTAACCAGAAAGAAACTCATTGAGATTAAAAATCTCTTTTCCAAGAGCGTCGTGGCCAAGACAGACAGCAGCACAATTAACAAGGTTGCAGACATTAAAACATATAACATAAATGTAAAACATCTAACAATTGAGGATGGGAATAATTAGTGAGTTACAAGGTCATAAAATAGAAAAAGTTCATAAATATTTTAAGTAATAAACATCTACAGCCAGTGTGAACAGCCTCCATGTCATTTAAAAGTACAGTCAAACCAACCCGCTCATACAAGGAGCAATGATGAGTAAGAGCTCTGAAGTTTGTGATGAACCTCAGAGCTCCGTGGTAAACAGTATCCAGCAGTTTCAGGCTTTGAATGGATGCATGCATGTACATAACATCGCCATAGTCCAGCACTGACATGAACTGACATGACCACTGAACTGTGGACTGATTGCAAAGTTTAACCATCACAGTATGAGAAATTTTGTTTGAGAAATCCTTTTTGTTTCACTAAAAGGATTCAGAAGCGGACTCAAGGCAGATGATCAGAACTCAGGCAGGGTTTATTAACAAAGCGCACAGGAAAAGCTGACAATGTTTTTCCAGAGCACTGTACAGGGCGGACAGATCGGCCGGCGGGTGACAGGCTAGCAGGCAGGCAACGACTCAGCACACGGGAATAACTGTGTCAGATGGAAACAGGACGTTAGGCACAGATCACAAAATACTCCACAAAACTAGGAGAGTTTGGCCCAGAGCAATTTACCATAGGAGGCAAACAGACAAACTGGCGAAGAGTGGGAGCTGAACCAGAGTATTTCACTGCAGGAGTTGATTGTTGATGAGCCACAGGTGCGAGAAGCTGCAGGTGGCGATGAGCCTGGACCGGACGCGCCCACGCACACACACACAAACACAGGACCTGACAGACAGGACTGACACCAGGGGAGGGAAAACAGAGAAAACACAAGGGAGGGGGAGGAGGCGAAGCCTAATCATGACAGTTTTACTGCCACTGTTACTTTTTAAAGTAATAAACATTTAACGTTACATCAAGTTGCAGTGAAAAGAAGACAGATGCATGCTGTGTTTAAGTGTGTTTAAGGGGAGAGCGACTGATTTAAAAGCCGTCACTTTCAAGAGTGACTTCAGGCATGTTCACTGGTGTAACACGGACACTGCTTAATATTTTTATTGCACCTTCAGTCATATCGCGACTTGTATGTGGTGCTGTGGGTGGAACGTTCAAGCAAAAATCTAAGCAAATAAATAAGTAAATATATACATATGTCAGTTAAAAAAGTTAAAAAAATAAATATATATAAATATATAATATATATACATATTTTTTTTAACTTGATCTGATCACAGAGAAATTTCCATACATGTGCTCAGTCACAGAAAAAAGACGCACCTGCGCCGGAGGATCATCACGTTTTTAGATTTTCTTCACCATCAGAGTTATCCTGTGATAGTCGTCTGTACATACATGTGTACGTTGCCAACAGGGACGGCTAATAGCTAATTCAGCTACTTTTAAAGGTGCCAATTTGCCAAAATGTAAACAAATATAAGCTTAAAATGAACAATGCTTAAGTTGTAGCCCAGAGGGGGTTCAGTTATTTTTCTCCAGGCAGGATTGAATGATTTAATGAATGAATGAATTAAAACTAACTTTTCAGCACAGGCTTGATGGCTATATGGTACCCGTTATAATTTTAAAGTAAAGCAGTGGCACAAACAACTAAAATGAATGAATGAAATACGGCCTTTGGGCTTACAGGGGCAAGAATTTCTCATTTATCTGCAGTTATCTCCCTGAAAAGTAGCAGATTACAAAAACATGAACTTTAGTCCAGAAAACTTGAAGCACGTTTATCAAACACGAGCGTGAAAGCCTGAGACACGTAGAGCCTGAGAGTGAACTTCTGACTGACGCAGGAGGTTTGTTCATGTTGGAGATAATACTCATAATATTTATTTCCTCTCGTCCCGACAGGTTAATGGAAAGTTTCCTCACTGCCAGTTCCACTGGGAGATGCAGCGAGCCAGGAGAGAGTGTCAGACACAACTGCAGCAACAGACGCCTGCTAGCACAGGTACACACACACACACACACACACACACACGTTTGTTCCTCTGTCCCCGTGGGGACATCTCATTGACACAATGCGTTCACTAGCCTCTTACCTTAACCCAATTGTGGCCTGAACTCTAAAACCAAGTCTTAACCCTCAAAAAGCAAGCTCTACCTGTAGGGACCTCAACATTTGTCCCCATCGGTTAGTGTGCATTCAGGCAGATGTCCCCACCCAGATATAAAAACATGAAACACACACACACACAGTAAAGCTCTTAAGTGATATGAATGCAGGACCAAGAGTTTTACAGTGACTAACACTATTGGCATGTGCAAGCAGGCGAAAATACTCAGAATAAAAACACACACACTCACACCTCTTGGTGTGTGTGTGTGTGTGTGTGTGACTGAGGTCAGTTATGTGTATAAAAAGGTGTGTCTGCACGCCATTTCGGCCTGTGTTGCAACACACTCACTATCAGTCACTTATTTACCTCTCAGGTCAAATACTCCAGAGTCGTGAGGAAGTGCACACACACACACACACACACACACACACACACACACACACGTGCATGCAATACTGGCCTGTTCTGTTTTTTCTAAAAGGTCATGTATGATTGAATGTTTCTCCTCAGTGATAATAAAAAAGCGTTTTATCTGTGTGATCTGCAGCTTTTGGACTTTTTTTCTCATGCATGTGTGGGTGTGTTTGTCTGTGTGCTAGACTCAAAGACATTTGACCTTTTTAAAAGACAAACCACCATCTGATTCCTCTTTTAGACTTCATCAGGTAAATCAGCTCATTTAAATAGCAGCTTATTCTCATCGGTGGTGGAAAGTAACTGTTTTGAGTGTTGGTTTGTGCTCAACTTGTATCACAGTATCTCTGCATTGCTACTTCTACTTAAAGGTGAGGTAACAGGAACCTGTGGTCAAGATGAGGCAACTGCAGGATGCTGTATCCTGAAACAAACAAAGTGAAATATGTGCGACCTTTATGTGACAGCCCTATATTGGTGTATAAAAATATGCACATGAAGGTCTTTGCTTTTTGGCTGTGGAGACACTTGATCGCCTTGAGCAAATGTGAAATAAGCGTACTCAAAGACAGTTTTGGTTTGTCAGCTTTATTTTATACAGATTTCCCTAAAACAGTCTTTTCTTATACGTTTGACTCTTGTGCTGCTGTAACCAGTGTGGGATCAGTAAAGTTTATCTTACCTTATCTTAAATTGTAGGGATGCACTGAAATGAAAATTCTTAAATAAAGAAAAGATTTGCAGAACAATGAACAAGTACATTCACAGTTTTTCCCCTTTATTTTTCCAATTTCTTTTCTTTTACCATAGCATAAATTAAATAGTCAAAATGTGCTTTTTCCTCAGTGTTTCCCACAGGATTTGCAGAGACTATGGTGGGTGGGTCTGAGGCACGAGAGGGTCCGGTAAAGTAAATTACACGTGTCCATTTACTTTTAATGGACACAATTTGTTTTATACTTTCTGTGAATTTTAATCCAATTAATCCTGTATAGACACCTTATTTTGAAAACCGGACGTTGTCAGTTTGACAAAAAAAAAATTGTATGTTGTTCTCGTACGGCGTAACACGAAGACTTACAGCCTCTCTTCAGGTAGGACTCTCATACTGCAAAACTTGTCTTTGTAAAGAGAGAAACTGACAGGATAAAGTCTCTAACCTGCCTTTACCGTAAAGGCTTGAATACGTGTGCACTCCAAATGTAGGTGCGGCTGGCTTTATTGCCTTCTCAGAAACGAGTGACAGAAACACTCAAAGCGGTTCTTTTCTAAGAAGTCAGCCACAGATGGAGTGGATGTGCTAGGAGACAATTCAGCAGAACAGCGTCTCCTAACGGCGAGTCTTTCTTGGGCACTTTAAAATGCTTCCACACTGCACGACATGTCAACGTAATTGTTCAGTAAAATTTAATTGGTCTTTTGACTTATTGATTCGAACACCCTAAGGGCTATTTTTACTATTTTCGTCCAATTAATTTCAGTGGCCCAACATTCGGTGCATCACTATTAAATACACCTTAGATTAAGTTATTAATGGCTTTAACAACATTTAGAGCTGCACTTTGGTCTTTTAAGCATAAAATGTTGATGTTTTACCCCCCAAAGTAATCTTAATTTCAGTCTTAGTATGAGAAATAAGTAAGTAAAGGGCATGTAAGGTGTTAACTTAAGGGTTTCTGTTCCCTCCTGAGTGAACACGTGAGCCAAATGTCAAAACTTCAGAGGATTAAGATTTGCTTTTATGTTGATTTATATGCCGACTGTTCGCTCAGCAGCAGGCACAGGATCAGTGAGTTTCAAACAAGTAGCTCAGCCAAACAGGAAGTTGTGAACAATATAATTTATACCTCCAGTGTGTGTGTGTGTGTGTGTGTGCAGGATGTCGCGGCGAGTGGGACAGTGTGTCTTGTTGGCAGAGCGCGGCGGTCAACGAGACGGTGACCCTCCCCTGCCCCTCCTCCCTCCTGCACCTGTTTGGAAAAAACGGTGAGTTTTAGGCTTCAACACACACACACACACACACACACTCTCTCTCTCCACTACGTCATTGTCATATCTGATGTAAATGTTCATATCAGGGAAAATGCAACGCTCAATCTGTCACGGAGCAATTTTCAAATGGGGCTCTTATTTTGAAAAAGTGGTAAAAGGTTGTATCGTTGAATAAAGCCATTTAATGAAGGTCTGATCGTTTGTTTAGTGTCAGTGACTGTCTTTTGTTGTCTTGTCTTGTAAGTTGATGATTGTGATCTAGTTTTTAGCTCCTTGGCCCAACAAACAAACTTAAGCAGTGTCACGCTCTTGTTTGGTTTGCGGTTGTTCAGTTTCTGGTCCAGAGAGAAACGGGTTGTAGCAATAATCGACGGTAATGCGCTGCATGTGACCTTTGCCAGATGTTTCCTTCCTCCCAGCAGTTTCCTTTCACAGCTAATTTCACAAACTCTCGTCTTTCAGTCGACTCATTCTGCTTCATCTGTCACGTCGATGCCTCTTGTCCTTTGATCCTCTCGAGCTTCTGTAATCTGGACAGGTCTTTCATCCCTCCGCTTCCCTTTCCTCTCGCATCATCCTCCTCTGATCGAGCAACCTTTCTCACCTGCCATCCCTTACTCCAGGAGTCTGCAAATAAGTCTGGCATCGGGCTAAATTTTTTTCAAGTCATTAGATGTCGGGCCAAAGATCGTCAATTTATCATTTATAATCATTGTACCTGTTTAGCTCAGTCAGCAGTACATAGGACTCCCGTTTGAAGCGTTGTGTGTTCACTTGCTGCTGGAATTATTTTTCTCCCTTTTTAACAGATTGATTATGAAGAGATCAGTTTACAATTGGTCCACATATAGGTTTATATATATACATATAATCTTATTTTCGTTTCCCCAGTGTCTTTGAATGTTTCTCATTCAGGGGAATCCAATCTCACGACTTTTTCAGAGGTGTGTCAAGCAGATCTTTAGAACTTTTCAAAGTAAAAGCTCTCAATTTGGCCCGCGGGCAGCCTGTTGCTGTCCTCTTACTCCCTCTGTTCTCTGTCCTTCCAAACTAAAATATTTAGTTTGAAAAAAGACAGTTTTCCCAGAAGTGTTAACAGTTGCTAAATTTGTTTTGTTAAGAAAAGAGTTATTGAAATTGAAGCATTTTTGTGGGATATACAACTTGTTTTATGTTAATTCAAAACAGCTGAAAAGTGTCTTTGGCCACTTTTGTTTATAGAATATCTACAAACAAATAATCTGCCTTGTGGTTGTTCTTTGTTATTACAGTTTTGACAAAGAAAGTGATTAGGTTAGTAAATACATTGGCGGGGCTGTGTGATTATTTCATGGTGCAATACAATAAGGTCAGGTTTGGCCAGGACTCTCGAAAAAGAGCAACTGCGTCCTACAAAATACATTTACTCATTTGGCAGACACTTTTTATCCAAAGCGACTTACATTTAAGGAACAACATACAAGCATCAGATCTACAACTGACTAAACTAGTAAGAGCTAATAGCGCTTGTCACATTAATTAACATAGGGAAAGAAACAAAAAGTGCAATCAATACAGGACAGAAGTAGAAGAGCACAGGAAGTGCGTGTTAGAGGTAGAAGTGTTCATGGAAGAGATGAGATTGCTTTGTAATCTCAGGGGTGGCGTGCGCGGTGACCAAGAAGGAACATGGGCTTGTATTATGGAGTGTAGGTAGATGGTGCAGACCTAGTAGTAGCTCTCCATGCAGCGTTACTGACTTGAAACTTAAACCTACAGCTCTTTATCAATCATGAATCTCACCACCGTGGTTGGAGTGATGGTTGAGGAGAAAATTTGTAGTTTGATGTTATGGTGGATAGATTGCTTGGCTGGAATGACCAAGAGTTCAGTCTTAGAGAGGTTTAGTTGAAGGTGGCGAGCCTTCATCCATGCGGATATGTCCGAGAGACAGTCCATGAGCCGAGACGTTCATAACCGCTCTGCTAATTCACCTTGTTAAATACAGTCTTGGTAAAAACACAATCGCTGCCTGGATTGTGTTCACTGAATGTGTTCAGTCCAGGAAACGTGACTGGAGATTTTCATGCATCCTGCGGTTCACCTGTTCAGTTTTAGGCAACTAAGATCTTGGTTTTGGGTGAAGATCACTTTGCAGAGATGTTCAATATAAATGCAATAGGGACGGTACGTGTTTTTTGCCTGCTGCTCAGTAGAGGATTTTCAAATCTTTACTAATTTTAAAAATGTGGGACACCACAGACATAACGACAGAATGTTTTTTTGTTTGTTTTTTAAACATAAGAACGCACACCAGATGATTCAGTCAAGATGCAGGACCACACACCGGGGACTTGGTATTTCACATAACTTGCGTGGTCGAACGTCACTTCAGACATAAACACACATGGAGGCAGACCGTCCTCGTCAGCTAGTTGCATTTGCGTGTGCTATGTTTTGCATAGAAAAACAAATAAAGACAATGAATCTGTGGATGAACTTGAGGCTGAGAAGAAGTAATCAGCACGGTTTATACAATTTATAGTGCTAGCAAATACACGTTGGTGACGCTTCAGGTCAGCTCGTTCTCATTGGCCGCTGTGGGTTTCTAATCGGAGGCAACTGATCTCAAATCGTAAATACTTGTTTGAAATCAGGGAGCCTCCCATCCAGTCAGCGACTTTACCATTATGTTTGTAAGCCCCTCACTCTGCAGCATCATTTGGGCCGATACATATAAACGAATATGATCTCTGTTCACATATAAATACTGTATATATAAATTGTTTGGCAGTGTAACTGTGGCGGAGGGGTTATGCCGAATTTTGTTTGCCTGCCGAGAATTGCATGAAAATGCATTGTTGAAGTTCTGCTTTTAAACGCTATAATATTCTTTGTGGGGTTCATCAATTGTGATAAATGATCTGCATGTATTTAATGAATGTTAACAATTGTTAACATATTATTACACTTAGTAAAAGTAGGCCATTTCTTGAGATTCAGCGATTCAGATGCGGCGTTAACTGCGTTCAAACAATGTCAAAAGCAAAGTGTCTGAAAAGGACCTTAATAAGTGAATTTCATAATTCAGCAAAACGGATGTTGTAGGCTAGCTGCCGAAATTTGCATCCACATCTTTTCTCAGTATGAAAGAGCGTTACCTCCCGCGAGGCTGTTTTTATTCCCCTATCTATCAAGTCAGCGAAAGTCAGCCAGTTATCTCGAACGCACCTGTTGACTACCAGTTATACAGCGTGGTAACTTCGACAGCTGTTTTCCAAACTTAACATAGCTCTCCTTATTAGCTAAGCTCCTTACATGCTTGCTATTAACTGCTTTGAAGATGGGTCTCCGACATTGACAGCGTTGTGTTGGACAGATTTGTGCAGCGGTGTTTATGATACCAACCATTCATTTACAGACGTCTGATGTCCGTGTTTGCGAGAGAGAGAGAGAGAGCGACCGAATGAGAGGATGTGTGGAGCGAATATGTGCTGCACAGCGCTGCAATCAAAAACAATTTTAAAATGGGGCGCCAAATTTACTTGGGCGGCTGTTAATCTACCTGGGCGGCCCGCCCAAGTAAAGCCTATGTGTGGGAAACACTGTTGTTTGGTTTCAAACCTGCAGTGTTTGTTTCCTGGTATTACAGAATATTTTAATAAAAGTACCAACTCAAAAACTCTGTCAGTAGCATCGTTTTTCTGCTTTGCATGACTTATACGACCCAATCAGAGAGCCGAGCGTGAGCGTCTGTGTCATCGTTTCCAAAGTCCTCCGTTTTGGCCCGTCTTCACCCGTCTTCGCTGTTTTAGTCTGGACGGGCGGTGCAAACGTAGCAAAAGGTCTCCGTTTTAATTTGAAAATGCAGCAGTGTGGATGGGGCCTAAGTGGGAAATAGAGAAGTAGTCGTTATCGTCTATTTTGAGTAAATATGTTGTAATCTTCACAAGAAATATGTAATGAAATGTAATGAAAGTAAAGTCTAATACAGAACAAGCTTGTTGTTGTATTTCGAGAACTGTAAGTGTTGAATAGGTGGGCTGTATAAGAGGGTTTGTTCTTGTCTTTGTAAAATGAAAAATGACAAATGAGCTCACTGAGGAAAAAATAACTCCTGATGTGATTGTTTTTTCATGTTAAGGTTCACCCCTCCCCCCTCCCTCCATCACTGTGTTTTCCTCACCTCCCTCCATCCTGCGCTGCTCACGATCTTTCAGTTAATGAGTCTAATTATTCGCGGGGCAGCTGATGACATCTGGGCTGGCCGACTTTCTCCGTGATTTCCCTCAGCAGCATCTGTCAGCAGCTCGGTTTATCCACCTCCCTGCTGCCCCTGCAGAGGTGGGAAGCATTAGGTCGGTTAAAAGATGAGGCGTGTGATCGGCACAACGGCGGCTGCTCAACATCAGAAGTCACTGACTGAGACTGCGACTGTTAAATATTCTGTCAACACATTAACATCTGTGCACGAGAGACTGTGAAATTAGCTGGCCAACAGCAAAATCTGCTGTTAAAGTTAAATCAGTTGCATCTTCACTTTTCCTCTGAGTTTTGCCTCCTGTAGAAGCAGTAACAACAGAAATGCGTCCCATTTCTGATATATATAAAATATAATACGAGGAATATATATAGTTTAGAAAATCTATATCAGGCGGTGAAGTACTTTGCTTTGAGCAGTGTTTGCAGGTCATCCTGAAGTCTCCATACAGCCCCCAACAAACGGTTTCTTATAATTTCAAAGGAGCTTGTTTGCTTATTTTCTCTCCGTATTTACAGTTGTTCATGTCGGCTTGATTTGCAGTTTAATCAAGAGGAAGTTGTGTAACGTGCTGCTTGTTGTAGCTGATGTGATGTCGTGGGGTGGATGATTACATTTACACAGCACTTTATCTTGATACCCACAGCGCTTTAGAGAGAAACTCACCTTAACCACCACTGATGTGTAGCATCCACCTGGGTGATGCATGGCAGCCATTTAGTGCCAGAACTCTCACCACACATCAGCTTGAGGTGGAGAGGCGGGGAGCGAAACAGAAATCCAGTTACCCTGGGGGTTAGGAGTTTTCACTCTGAACTCCCTACTCATGGGATCTTTAGACCTCGGTTTCACATCCCAACGATGGTTTCTCCTACAACAGAGGCTCAGTGAATGGATGTGAAACAATATTACATTAGTTATTGCGTTTGTTATCAAAGGGAGATCACATAGAGTAGCCTACATGTGTGTGATTTGGTAAAAGAGATACAGTAGTTTTGGGAAACTCTTACTTTTCCCACTTTATCAGAAACAATAAATGTCTCAGGACAGACCTTTTTTATGAATTTAGTGTAGTCTGAAGTTATGTCAAATAGTAAAATTAGGCTATCTTGGCTCATATGTTGTGTTTCTACGGGATCAAACAACATAATCATGATCCCTGGAGGAATTGAGTGAAACTAAGGGGGTGGTAGGAGGGCGCCTTTTCCCAAGCTTTGTCTGAGGGGAGGCCCACAGTCTCAGAAAGCCCTTGTCCTACAGCATAGCAAAAGATGTTTTTTTGTTTGTTTAGTAAGACCAGAGGGAAGACTGCCCCCTACTGGCCCACCAACACCACTTTCCAGATGCAGATTAGTTTTCCCAGTAGGTCTCCCGGTCAAGTACTGTACACCTGTATAGCTTCAGTCATTCAGCAGCTGCTGTAGCTGCTGGCAGTTCACATCTGTAAATCTAAATGGTCTGGCTTTAAACTTTCAGGAACAACAGAACCCTAATTTGACTTTAATATAAACTTAAATGATTGTACTTTAGTGTTTAAAGGCCAATGTATTAGTCTTTGTGAATGGGAGCATCGTTAAGACATACAGCTGTCAGTTTTCACTCATAAATACTTTATTTAAACGTGTTGTCTCTTTAGAGCTGGTGCCCTCTTTCACGAATGTTTTTCCTCCACAGAAAAAGAGTCAACCAGAAATAATAATAGCCGTAATATGTATGTTTTTGCAGTGTGTTGGTCCCTCTTTGCCACCTTACTCGTCTGTTGAGAAGAGTTCAGCACAGTTAACGTTAACAAACTGTCAGCTAGCCAGCAGCCTCATTAACAAGCTCGCTGCTGTAGAGCACAAATCAAGTGTATTTACAATAAGACAGTTAAGAAACACAATCTGCTGCAGCCGCTGCCAACAGCCGAGGACCTCCAATATGGCCGACCTTTTCCAGTCCCCTGCAACGCTTCCGCTTTATTTACACTGAGATTCCTATTAAGTAAGTAAGCAAGTTGTTTGTTGTTGTTGTTACGTGCGGTTCGGACAGTCTTTGTGAATTCTGTAAAAACTAAATTAAATAAACTTGCCATTGTAGTTTTTAAAGTTAATATACATTTTAGTGCCTTCATAGTCTGGTTTCATCTCAAATATTTTTAGAAACCGACAGGTGTGGGCTGTTAAGAGTGGGGGAAAAACAGGGAAAAACTCCTATTATTCTTTATTCCAAGTTTGTTGCCCCATGTTGCAAGCTTTTTAAACACACCATATACATATAAAAGCCTAGATGTTGAAATTTGACTTTGTGGTAGCTGGTTATTTAAAACGCCATGAAACATGAAGACCAGAGATTACAGTTTATTGTCCTTTTAAAGGATTTCTACTGAACTAGTTGAACTGCTAAAAGGCAAATAAAAACATTATTTAAACAAAGGTGCTCTAATAAATCTTAGTCAAAGCACTCATTCAAGACTGAACAAAGAAACCTCAACCACTTTAACAAATAATGCATCCGGTGCAACTGGAAAGGACTGACTGACTGTATTCGATACCATCTGCTTAATAACTAAATGTACTGATTTGGCCAAAGTGTAGAACGCAGTATGCAAGCAAAAGCAAAAAAACTGATTTGGAATAAATCTCCAGTACACATCGGACCGCCTTTACCTTATATACTGTGTCCCATTATGCAAATTACTCTTTACTTCTTTATTTAATCAGGCAGTCTCAACAACAGGTCATCATTGCTTACCATGAAACGCAGTAGGCAGTACATATGTAGTGCAAACAAACCTGTTTGTCTGTCTGTGGGTGTCGATGGCGCAGTGGATAAGACACATGCCGTTTGTGTGGGAGACCGTCGACCACCGATGTGTCTGAGCAGGACTCTTAACCCCTGGTTGCTCCAGAGGTGTGCGGCCTTTGACATATATGGTAATTGTAAGTCGCTTTGGATTAAAGCTTCAGCTAAAAATTAATGTAATAAAATGTCTGTGTGTCCCAGGTGTCCTCAGCAGGAACTGCACAGAGAACGGTTGGTCTGTCGTCTACCCTGCCATCACCATCGCCTGCTGGTCGAACAACACAGATGAACCCAGTGAGGTGAGTTCAGCGTCTGTATGTCACTTTCTGTATGAAGTTATGTTTGTGCT
>NC_060150.1:45042639-45071873 GCF_021292245.1 Micropterus dolomieu | reverse complement strand
AGTTTTTCTTTTTTAATAAATTTGCAAAAATTTCTACATTTCTGTTTTTTTCTGTCAAGATGGGGTGCTGAGTGTACATTACTGAGAAATAAAATGAACTTTTTTGATTTTTGGAAAATGGCTGCAATGAAACAAAGAGTGAAAAATTTAAAGGGGTCTGAATACTTTCCGTACCCACTGTATATGGTAATTGTAAGTCGCTTTGGATTAAAGCTTCAGCTAAAAATTAATGTAATAAAATGTCTGTGTGTCCCAGGTGTCCTCAGCAGGAACTGCACAGAGAACGGTTGGTCTGTCGTCTACCCCGCCATCACCATCGCCTGCTGGTCGAACAACACAGATGAACCCAGTGAGGTGAGTTCAGCGTCTGTATGTCACTTTCTGTATGAAGTTATGTTTGTGCTGATGATTGGTGACCTGGAAAGGATAAGCTTTGTGTTCTGATCTGAGCTCTGTGTGTTCGGTTTCATATCCATATCATCGTATTGTTAGTTAGTTAATGCAAAATAATCAGTAACACTTTATTTAGGTAGGAACCAGTGGGTCATAAAATAATAATATAAAAAGGGGTCATGGGATAGAAAACAACCAATTAATTTTACTCTAATATTTGCTTCTTGTGTGAAATATGGGATATTTTTACTTCTTCAAGCCTCATCCAGTTATTCAAATAAAACCATCAGAGATGTTTAAAAGAGACATGGAGAGACAAAGGGTCGCAGGTCAACATGGCTTCATTTTCACAAGCTAAAATGGTACTTGTCTAATTTCCTAGGAGGTTTCCTTGATAGCATTACGTAATTTTGAAACATGACAATCTAAGACAGTAACCAATAGAAGAAGAAACCAATTATCTTTTTGAATTTATATACAGTTTTTGACTTGAAAGGAACCTGAATTTTAGCAACAGACATCCGGTTATTTATTGGAAACTTTGCATTTCAGTTGACAAAGCAATCTCACCTAAAGGACCGTTGGGTGTGTTTCCTGGTTAAAACAAAAATCTACAAAATGCTGCGTGCAGGGTTTAATACCACAATGGTTTCCTTTTGTGTTTTCAATCGGAACAAGTTTACATGTGAAGTCCCACGTGCGGAGGAGAACGTTCTCATAAGTGCAAATCACAGATGTCTGTGGTGTAGGCACATTAGAGGATCTTATCTCCGTTTCAACCCACTTTCAATGCAAACCAGCCACAGACCCACTTTTGAAACAGGCGATGCTTGGCTGATCTGTTTTGAAAAAAGCCGACCACGAATTAGTTTCAGTTTGTTTGTTTGTGCAACTTGTGTGCGGTGCAGAAAGAAAACCTCCTTTTGACAGGTCAGGTCAGTATTACACAATTAGGAGCAGGTTTCAGTTTTCTGTCCTCCTGAACTCATGACGCTTCAAGAAATCAGGAGTCTGAATTAAAATAATAAAACTACTAATCTAAACATTAATCCAGCAGATATCTCCTAGCTGGATTTAGTTTGTTCTCACGGGCAAAATTAAAGGTTGAGAAAGAAACATAAGCACCAAAGATGCTCACAAGTCTCTGAGCTAGAGTCCAAGTTATGTCTCAAGTCTCTCGTGGTTATAATGAATGTTGCCTGCTGCATTCAATCCAGGCTGCTTAAAAATCTGCATAGCTATAAGTGATTCTGTAACTGTAACCTGTTTTTCCACTTACAGAGCACAACCATGTAATGTGCAACGCAGTTAATGACAGAATAAAAGCTTATTAATGACTGTAAGTCAACTCCAACTGCAGGCTCTCAAACCAGTGTAACGTTAACTAAATGAAACTGTAACGTTACATGATCAACAATAAACCTGTAACCTGTTTTCCACTTACAGAGCACAACCATGTAATGTGCAACGCAGTTAATGACAGAATAAAAGCTTATTAATGACTGTAAGTCAACTCCAACTGCAGGCTCTCAAACCAGTGTAACGTTAACTAAATGAAACTGTAACGTTACATGATCAACAATAAACCTGTAACCTGTTTTCCACTTACAGAGCACAACCATGTAATGTGCAACGCAGTTAATGACAGAATAAAAGCTTATTAATGACTGTAAGTCAACTCCAACTGCAGGCTCTCAAACCAGTGTAACGTTAACTAAATGAAACTGTAACGTTACATGATCAACAATAAACCTGTAACCTGTTTTCCACTTACAGAGCACAACCATGTAATGTGCAACGCAGTTAATGACAGAATAAAAGCTTATTAATGACTGTAAGTCAACTCCAACTGCAGGCTCTCAAACCAGTGTAACGTTAACTAAATGAAACTGTAACGTTACATGATCAACAATAAACCTGTAACCTGTTTTCCACTTACAGAGCACAACCATGTAATGTGCAACGCAGTTAATGACAGAATAAAAGCTTATTAATGACTGTAAGTCAACTCCAACTGCAGGCTCTCAAACCAGTGTAACGTTAACTAAATGAAACTGTAACGTTACATGATCAACAATAAACCTGTAACCTGTTTTCCACTTACAGAGCACAACCATGTAATGTGCAACGCAGTTAATGACAGAATAAAAGCTTATTAATGACTGTAAGTCAACTCCAACTGCAGGCTCTCAAACCAGTGTAACGTTAACTAAATGAAACTGTAACGTTACATGATCAACAATAAACCTGTAACCTGTTTTCCACTTACAGAGCACAACCATGTAATGTGCAATGCGTCTACAACTAATGATAGCTTATAAACTACTATAAGTCAACACATCCGCCAGACTCTCAAACCCGTTACGTTAATCGACTACCACAAGTTTGGCAAGTAAACGCTCATTCATAACGAACGACAGTCGGAGTTAACCTCTGGGAGGTCGTAGCTAAAGCAACAAGAAAGCTAACGTTAGATGGCCAATGCTGAGCTAAACTGTCAGGAATTATACTAGAACCCAGATGCAGACACGGAGACAATGCAGCCGTTTATTGACTGAAGCAGAGTGAGCAAACTAGGCAGGGTGAGGTGGCAGGGAGTTTCCTTCTAAGCTGTCTGGACTGTGGCTGGAAGGGTTGCATCTTGGACTTCGAGAGACTTGGAACTGGCAGGCAGGCTGAGCAGGTAGAGCAGGCGATCTGGAGACAGGCAGAGAGAAACTAATTAAAGCAAACTGGTTACTTGATTAACAGGCTTAAAGCTAGATGCTAAGGCAAGACCTACGGTACACGACTTAACAATCCGGCAGGGAATGGAAGTCCGGTCTCTACTTAAGAAGAGGGAGGGATGGCAGATCAGGAAAGGTGCGCGATTACCAACAGGTGCAGCTAGTGCCAACTAAGGAAGCCCGACACGCCCAGGATTGAAAAAACTGAGAGAAGGGAAGGAAGAAAAACAGAACAAAAACACAGGATAGGTTATAGGTAATGCCGGGAGGGGAATAACAGCAAGCTCATCATTTCCTAAAAATAAACATTGTTAACGAGTCCCGCACCTCGAGTCTCAAGTCGAGTCTGAAGTCACTGCGTGTGCGACTTAAGTCTCAAGCCTGAGTCTCATACTCGAGTCCCCATCTCTGATAAGCACATCTTTGTACTTTAACCAACACATTACCTCGTTCACTGTCAGTGTTGGTGAGTAACTAGTTACATGTTATTTAGTTATGCAGTTTAATTTCAAAATAAATGTAATTTGTTAAGATTACGAGGAAAAAAATGTGGAATTAAATTCAGTTACATATGAAAAGGTTCATGATTACATTGGATGTTACATCTAAATATTTTCTGTAAAAAGCTCGGCTATATGTTTCTCATGTGCACATTGTCTTCCTTTGCCGTTTCCAGCCACAAAGTTTGATGCTGTTCTGATGCTTCTGATTGGTTCTCATGTTTGAATTTTCAGCGCCACCCGTCTGCCAGTTAAATTACCTCTCAAGCTGTCTTGTAAAAATGGTTAAGAGTAGAAAACTTTGAAAAGGAATCAAAAAGTAATTAAATGTAATATGTTACATCACTAAAGTAATTAAATTTTAAATAGGGTAACTTTTTATTGGTAACCTCCAAAGCAACACTGTTCACTGTCTCTAAATTGTTATAAATTGTTTTGGGCCAGTTTGGGCCGTATGCACTACATAAAAGTAGATGTTTATAGTATAGTCCCAATGAAGGAAAATTTTATGTGTCAAGGATCAGATTTCATCTCCCCAGTTTCTGTTGCATCGCTTCTTATCCACCAAACCCGTCAAAGGTCACACACTGTGGTGTATTAACAGGGCTGATTTCATATCAGCTCAGTGTTTCAGCATCTCTGCATGTGTCTTCATAGATGACACTGTGACCGATAAACCGAGAGGAAGCTCAGGGTTGAGAGAGAGTATATCAAATGCGAGGAAAGAGAGTTTTTTCCTGACCCCAAGCGACCTCTTTCTCTCGTCAGGCCACAGAGAAATTATCGTTTCCTCGTTGTGTTTGTGTTTCTGCACTTACAACATCATCAGGTCTAAACTTCAATCTTACCTGCCTACATGAATACCACCTGTAAAACTCCATATCAACCTCACGTCCCCAAATCCAGACTAAACACTAATTCTGAGCAGGTTTTGAGTTTGTTGGGTGTGAAAAAATGACACCATGCGAAGTAAATACAGTCAATGTCTGAGTGTGTTGGTGATGGATACTATTTTACCACAACGCAAAGGAAATGGAAGAGCTTCACAAAGCTGAAAGAAAATTAAATATACTGCGGGTGATGGTGAAACAGCTCCAGAAAATATTAGTTTACAAAGAAATAAGTATTTTTAAATTTTAAAAAAACCTTTGATGTCTCTTCGGTGAAGTTTTCTTGCTTAATTAAAGTTGCAGTTTGATAACATCTGACGTTGCATATAGCCTTGTATCATTTCCTGTGGTGATATTTTTTTATATTACCTTCTAAAACAGGATTTTATGATGATGATGATGATGATGTTTGTAGTTTATACTGTATTTAAATTATTATTATTGAGTGTATGGATTTTGGGACGCAGGACGATAAACATGTTAAATATTTAAAATTTTTGGGCAAGCAGCGAATACACAGGTCACAATACATGGACTACTTCAAGTAGATAAATAAATAAATAGATAATAATAATAAGTAAGTAATAAATACAGAGGTTTACGATGCCTGGCACATGTCTAGTTGCCGCTGTCAGCAATATTTAAAAGCCTGATGGCAAAAGGAATAAAATAATTTGCATATCTGTTAGTTTTCCTTGGGGGGGCGAGGTAGCGCCGTCCTGAGGGCATTAAACAGAATTCCTGACTAAGAACGTGGTCAGGATGACTCACGACCTGTCCAGCCTCCTGGAGCACCCGTTTTTTCCAGAGGGAGCTCAGGTCTGTCAGCTGATCGCCACTGATGTTGGAGCAGATTTTAACAAGGCTGCTGAGGCTGTTCTTGTCCTTCACAGACAATCCATAAAACCTGCAGATTAAAGAAAATGTTAAAAGACTTTCAATAAATGAATAATAAAAGTTGCATAAGATGCTCTGGGAAACATTAAAAGAATTTAGTTTAGCGATTGACTCTGTGTTTTTGTCAAACTTGAGGTTGGAGTCTAACATGGTTCCTAAGTACGTCTCTACAATTTCAACATTTTCTCCATGAGTGATGCTGGCTTCTGGGTTAAAACGGTTCTTCCTAAAATCAATGATTAACTCCTTAGTTTTTGTCACATTAAGGTCCAGGTAGTTATAATCACACCATTTCACAAATGCTGATAAGGCACTCCCGTGGCCTGATTGAGCCCCCTGGTACTTTTTGCATCAAATAACGCTTTGTCAGCCTTTCTGAAAGCGTCGGTATCTGACGCCCTGAGATGAGAACAGACAACAACACACGAGTAATTAAGAACAGGCACATTAGTGGGAACCTTCTTTGACAGACAGGACCGTTTGGCATGTGCAGATAGGGATCCGGCAGGCAGCACGGATTTGGTACCTACAAGGAGTTAGAAGTTTTATAAGAGACAGTGTTCTCTGAAGAGATGAGGTTTCAAGAGGTTCTTGAAGTTAGAGAGGGACGCCCCTGCTCTGATGGCGTGTGGTAGCTCGTTCCGCCATCGTGGTGTCACAGATGAGAACAGCCGGGACTGGGATTGCTTTGTGTGAAGGGATGGCAAAACATAAATTATAAGAAGAACAAGATGACCTGCATGGCTAGATTTGTGTGAACCAACCCTTTAAAGAAAGAGCTCAGGAGGGCAGTGATGTGGACTCAAGACCTCTGAGTTTATGTTCCTAAGCTTTTAAAAAGGTTCCTGAGGTGGAAAAAGGGCATTTTCTGTTTTCACATTGAACAAAAAAGAAAATTTGGGGTTTCACTGCTGCCAAAAACAGTGTGATCAGCAGACAGAAAACATCCACGGTACCAGGATTCAGAGTTTTACCACGCTGACCCGGTCTCTTGTTGCGTGGACTTGTGGCGAGACACTGGCTTAAACTCTCAGCTCCTCCAGCTGAGTTGTGGGGGGTTCAGGTTCTGGTCTTCTTCTCTCTGCTCTCTGATCCGCCCTCGGCTGTTCCCATATCTGATTCTTCACCAGATGAAGGCAAACAGGAGGCATTTCCCCCCCACCTCTTACTCCTTAGAGGATTACAAAGCAGAATGACACAGCTGAATATTTAACCCTGTGAATGTTGCAGATGGTTGTAGAAATTAAAAAACACCCCCCATTGTTTTCTTTACTGTCTTTTACTCAGAGCCGTAAACCTGTGTTATCTGTCTACTCCGTTAGTGTGTATATGTATGTTTAGACCTTCCCGTCGCCCCGAGGCGTCCTGTTTGATGCCACAGAGCTTATTTTCTGACCTTCCCAGTTATTGCTTGTAGTCACGGCTGCATTCCAGGTTTATTCTGAGCTTTAAATAAAGAAAGTAACATCCAGGTTTAAGAGAATATCCAAACCATTATTGTGTCCACACTGCGGCACACACTCCTCTTGCTCTCTCGTTACATTTGACATGGGAAGTCCGAGTTCAAAGTCGGAAACGCCCCTCTAAGACGGATTTCAGGAGAACCGCACTACCCCGACTTTGTGATCCAAGATGGCTAGTTGTAAACAACGGCTGGCCGAGCACGAGGTTTTCCGACTTGTTAACTGGAACGCCGTCAACTCTGGTGTGCCGTCATTCCCAGCTCCGACTTCCGAGGTAAATGAAACGCACCGTAAGTGACGGTCCTCCATCAGGCGTCAGTGTCTAGTGATTGTGTGTATGTCTCTTGTTTTGGCGACATAAGTAGAGGAAAATAATCTATTTTATTTCCTTTATTGTCAAAAAAATCCCATCAAAAGACCAAAATCAGCAATCTGTTTGTCTGTCTTTCTATATTTTCTGACTTCCTGTCTGTGGCTCTCAGCTCCAAGGCCATTGGTTCCTACTGAAGATGTAACTTTCAAAGAACAGGTCACAAATATATAGTTATTTCTGTGTTTACACTTTTATATACTTATCAAACAAACAGGAGGAAATGGTGCATTTGTTTGGGACTATTTTCAGCGGCCGATGAATCCACATGTATGTGTGACCGAGTCAGAATAAACTACAGTGTGTGTGTTCATGGTGATGAAGGAACATGTGACCCAGTGCAGCAGTGAGGCTCACTGATGGGTTTTTAATAGTGTTTGGACAACAATGGCGCTCTACGGCTCAGAGGAAGAAGGGATATCAGTCTGTGATAAACACAGGACTTGTTTTCTCCGTTTATTAAGCATCAAGCAAAGAAGAAGAACTCACTATGTGTGAGTCTGACCTTTATAGCGACTCTGTCTTTGGTCAGAAGAGTTCAGTGTAGGTGTGTGTGTGTTGTTGTGTCCTCAGCTACTGGAACATTCGGCCTGTTTTTAGTTCTCGTTTTTCTTGCCTTAGTTACTATTTTCTTAGATAGGCGGCAGACACAGTTAAACCGCACTCCATCCGTCGACACAGTTAGCGTTTATAAGTAATGCATCTTTTAGCGAAGTTAAACTCAGCTCATAAGCACAACACGGGTTTTATTGACAAGAAGAAAAAATATAGAATATCACAAGACCGATCCTCTAAAAGTCAAAACTTTTCTGTGGATTTACCAGGCAAGGTGACAGAAATCATACAACTTCACAAGTGATTAAAAACATGTTGGTGGTAAAAGCAGCTAAATTAAATAAGCTAGAAAGCACTTTAATATGGACAGAATTACATAATTCATTTGAAAATCCACAACTCATCAGTTATCAAAACTTTTAATGTAAAAAAAAAATGAATGTGGCGCGTTTAGCTCAGTTTCCTCGCAGTCCACTGTCCTGTCAATAAAGTCCAAAAAAAGGTCCACAAATATCTTTAAAAACAAAATAAAAAAATGAATCATAATGCGATTTGTATTTATGTCACAACTGCGTACGTAGCTGTTGGCTCTGCTGTTAAGGAGTTGGTTTGAAAAAGGGACTGATTTTTTTTTTACAGAAGTGTTTCAGTTATAACAGATAAAACAAATAAACACTAACATGCACGCAGAACAAAACACATCCAGTCGGGTGCAAGGAGAGGCGGAGAAGTGTGAGGAGAGCGCACGCATGTAGTTTTTTCTGTTGCTGCAATTTACTAAACAACTAAATATTCCGAAGATAAGGAAGGCTCATTAAGTAAAACTCTGAAAAGCTGTGACCCGGAGGTCGCCGGTTCAATCCCAATGAGGTGCCCTTGTGCAAGGCCCATAACTCCTCCAGTGGAGCTGCTCAGCGGCCAGCAGGACTGGGCAGCTTCCAGATGTGAATGTGTAACAGTGTGATGGTGATCAGGGCCTTCCTGCAAGTGAAGCTTCCTGAATAAATGAAGGTTAAATAAAAAAATAAATAATGAAAGTAACGCATCAAAAATTACCATCCATAATCGCAGCAGCAAGAAACCCTTAAAGTCTGAATTTATTCGCCACTTTCACTCACTCGACACTAGGAAGGAAGAAACGTTTGAATGATGAAGTGCTTCAAGCTCTTAAACTGTTATTTCTTTGCTGTCACAAGCTACAAAGTGAAATGACGTCTTAAATCCTCTGCAGACAAATGAAGTCTGCGATAACTTTCCTGGTCGAGCATCTTAAATGAGAGCAATATTCAAATTTGACCATCAGGTCTCTTAATTTAGCATCTCATCTAAGCTTTCTGTGGGTCTCTGTGCAGTTTCCTTTCCAGAGCCATCTTTCTTTTTAACATCTCTCTGTATTTCTCTGTTTACAGAATCTTTTTCCTCATCGCCGGACTGTTTTTCTTTCCTCTGTGTGTGTAAACATGCACACACACATGGTTGTTCAAGACGTCAATCTCTTTTATTTCTTTCCCCGCTTGCTGCAGTTTTCAAACTTCTGCTTTAGGAACAGGATGTGTGCATATCGCAGTCTTGCTTTCATAATCTTCCCCATGTACAATAGTTTAGATAAACATTTCATATCTTGGTTTATACTAATTAAAACTGTAACGACGCTGGAACTTAAAGCAAGATGAAGCGCGATGCGGCTGACCTACATCATCTGGCTGCCTGACCGAGAGCTGACACTGCTGATGCTGTGGAGATTTACTGAAGCTCAGAAATAGATAAGGAGGCTGTTTGTGCGACGTTGCCTTGTATAGAAAAATGTACCAATGCTCCGTTCGACAGTTGTGCAAAGAAAAACAAATGAACTTCCTTTTATAAACTGTAGTGACAAGTGCTGGGACTTTGGCCCAACTGCTGCATGTGAATCTTAACATTTTTATTGTGTTGATTTGTTCTTTGCACATGTGGATGTCAGTAAATTCTCGTCAGGCACATTGTTTGGCTCGATTCATCCACATCATTGTTGTCAAATGTATTTATTTCCACTGCCACAGTCAGCCATACATGGATGTAGAGGCACTCACAATCACGTTTGCATATCAATGTCCCCTTCTTGGTCTTCATCTTCTTCTACTTAATCTTCCTTCTTCTTCTTCTTCTTCTTCCTCTTTTACTTTGTCTTCTCCCTCTTCTTCCACTTCTTCTTCTTTTACTTATTTATTATTTCTAATTGTACTTATTATTATACATCTTCTCTTTATTCTTCTTCTACTTCTTTGTCTTCTCCTTCATCTTCCTCGTCTTCTACTTCTTCTTCTTTTACTTCTTCTTCTACATCTTAGGTGCGTTTGATTTCATGCGACGCTGCGTAGCGCTGACAAGAAATTGTGTCCGACGTTTCCCGAACGCCACCATGTCACGTCATTAAAACCTTACGGGAGCAAGGCGGCTGCACAAAGTTGAAACCACGCTTTTGCCAGGCCTCGCGGCACACAAGAAAAATGCATCAATCAGTCATTGATCTCAGCTCACACTGGTAGAATGTGTCCGACTTGACTGCGCCGTTTTTATTCCCCGCCCTTGCAGTCGTCTACCGCTCACGTTAGACTATGAAGTCAGCGAAAGTCAGCCGCAGTCATCTCGAACGCACCTCTTCTCTTTATTCTTCTTCTTTTACTTCTTTGTCTTCTACATCTTCTTTTTCTTCTTCTACATCTTCTCTTTATTCTTTTTCTTCTACTTCAACTTCTTCTACTTTGTCTTCTACATCTTCTTCCTCTAGTTTTAGTTATTCTACTTCTCCTTATTCTTCTTCTACTTGTACTTCCCTGTAATTTCACACTTTGTATCGCACCAGCGAGGTTCTCCAACAACAGCTGCTGTCATTACGCTGTAAGGAGCTGTCACAAACACACTTGCGGCTGTGGCTATTTACAAAATAAACTGCAGGGAATTTGTTACTGGAGTATTTCACAGCTCATACTCAGACTCAGTGTTGTGATAAAAGTAACGCTGTCTTTTTGTCAGCATTGTGGTTGTCTTGTCTGAATAATGGACAAACATGCTCATGTACCGTGTGAGCATGAAAAGTGTATCGTGAAGATCGATATGAACGCCAAGTTTAACAAGAGCAGCGATATCTTGAAATATCTGTTTATTTAAACTCACTGGAGGACCCAAAATCAAACATAATTTAGGGTTGAATGTTTAACAGTTTATAAAGAAGCTGCAGCAGACATCGCTTTGTTTTGCAAAGGAGGGACAGTTTTACTCTTGTGAGTATAAATTATGGTGTTTGACAATCAAAGTAGCATCTTGTTTCCAGCCTGTGTTGAATAGACAGACGCAGGATGAGCAGCATATTTAGGTTCTTCAGTTGAATAATGGCTTTGATCGTTTTGTTTTTTTAATTGCAAAGTTTAAAATAGAGCAGCAAACTGATGAAATAAGAGAAAACAAAAACAAAGGGTTTTTGAGGAGGCGAGTTATGTAAGAATAACAGTAAAGCAAAACAGAAGCTCGTGAATCATGCATTGTACACACATCTGAGCTGTGTGACAGAAAGCAGTTGAACATAAAGATGGATTTTAACAGCACACACACACACACACACACACAGCTGGCTTGTGATCCTCTCCAGAGCCCTCAGGTGTGGGATTCCACCTCTTCGACTCTCAGTAGAGCTTTCTATTTGTTTCCTGTTGAAGAGACAGAGGTTTTCCGTCTGGGAAACATTCAGCTGAGACCAGGCGTCACTGCTGGCACTCAGATACAGATCCTCACACAGCAGACGCAGCTGATCGTCTCTGATCACTCTCACCGCCAGACAGAACTGATCACACACTTACTTCAAACACTAGTTTTCAAACCAACTTTGATGCCACGTGTGGACTCAAACACAAGATGACATTTATTTGTGAAGTGAACCCCAAACAACATGCTGGCATCGTGTCCTTATGGAAAAGACAACTTGTTTTCTGCTCCACTCAACTATGTAAAAGAACTCCAAACAACATGGTGGAAAAGCTCAAGCCTAACACTAAGACGTGCTATGTGTGGAAACACATCGCTCAGGAGATGAACTAATATGTCCTGCAGCAGCTTAACGGCAACGTGAGATAATAACTTCCCAGTGTGAGCGAGAGAATGTAAATTTCGTGCACAGTGCTAAACGTACCTGCAAGCGTCTGGTTTGTTGGAGAGAAGAGACTCCCACATCATTCGTCTTTTCTTCTTCACACAGCACATCTGCTGCTCACATAACGAACCTCTGTCAAATGTCTGTGACACCCTGGAAAATCCGCCTATGTGTCTCTTTGGTATTTGTCTCCGATAAAGAACTGATAAAACTGATTTTTTGGCCTTTATTGCCCCTGTGGATTAGGAGTTAAGATACCGACCATAAACCAAAATGCCCCTGGATAAATTGGGGGTTGTGGGCCTTGGACCCTCTCACCGGGGGGTCCAGGGGCATGCCCCCTGGAAGAACACTTTGTACATTTTAAAGTTTTCTATTTCTAATGGAACCAGACTTCTTTTTGCAACCAGAAGAGTCGCCCCCTGCTGGCCGTTCGATAGAATGCAGGTTTGAGGGACTTCCGCGTTGGCTTCGCGTCTCAGACCGGAAGCTTCCCGCTTGTGCTCTACTACATTTTGGAAGCCAATGTTGTACTTTTTACTCCACTACATGTATTTGACAGCTTTTTACTGCCGTAGTTACTTTGCAGATTTGTGTTATTAATACAAAAAAGTAACCAAGTAGTAAATTATGATGTATTAGTATAGATTACGCCACTTAGCAGTATGTAAAGTTATTAAAATTAGCCCCCACCTTTACCAGCTTCACTTCACTGTTTTAGAAATTAAAGTTTTTAACAAATGAAAAATACACTTGCAGGTTCCTTCATGAATTTGTAACTTAATTGTGTGACAAATACTTTGAAATGTATGCTTTTACACGTCTAAAAATTTTTCTACATTTTAAACGTACAGCAGTGACCTCATTTGTGTGCACATACATTTTGCACGGGGGCATTGTCACAAACAGGAAAGGGCCAGCCCCAAACTGTTGTCACACGGTTAGAAGACCACTTAAACACCAGAAACTGAACCCAAACCCCTCTGTTTTAACTATAATGATTGTGCATTTCTTTGTAAATAATTTTTTCTTTTTGTTTGAAAGATTACAGAGAAAATTGTGTAAATTTTAAATCCTGGTCACAAAAACGATTTCGGTCATGGTCTTCCCATTCCTCTGGTCTCTGCCATGAGTCGGTCTTATTTAATACACAGCGCACAGGAGCAGAAGAAAAAGACAGTGCACCAGATTTAGACTTCTATCATGGCCAGGAAGCTGTTCAGCCTAAAGTTCAACATCGCTTTAATTCTTTGGTGTCAGAGAGGAAGACAGAAAGAGCGAGCGAGCCAGAGTTTATGGACAGAGGTGTGTTTGGACATAGAAGGCAGTGAGGCTGCAGCAGACCAAAGCCAGCAGGTCATCAGCTCCCAGCCAGACGGCCTGACAATCAAACTCAGGAATGAGACACTGATGCCAGGCTGTGACTGTCTGTTTGTGTATGTGTGTGCGTATTTATAGCGGACAGACCGAGAGTGGAAGACGTACTGAACCTCTTTATACTTAAGTAAAAGTAGTAATGCCTCAGTGGAAAAATACTCTGTTACTCTGCGTTCACTTCTTAAAGGCCCTTCTTAGAAGTTACAACAGATATTTCACATCGGAGATTTCTGCGGAAAAGTTGATGCCACATATTTCTGTTGCTAAAGAAGGATTTGTCAGTGTCAGACAACAGTTTTTTGATTATTCATGTTGCCAGGCCGCTGGCATGTGTTCTTGAATCACACCACACACACACACACACACACACCCCTGATGCAGCAGATTAGCTGAGTTTTAACCTCTTAATGATTAACAGCTTAGGGTGTTTTCTTTCCAACTTTAACTATAATTGTTGTGCACTCACTGTAATAATGAATATTTAATGTTATAGAGAATATCAGCAGCTTTAAAGTTAAAGAAATATGCAAATGTGTGGAAATTAGAAAGCAGTCGGGGTCAGTTGATGTACACCGATTAACTTTACGACCACCTGTTGGTCATAATTGTCTCCCTTTTGCCGCCCCAAAACAGCCCTGACCAGTCGAAGCCCTGACTCCACTGTGTGTGCGCTGTGTGTTCTGACCAGCATCAACGTTTTCCGCAGTCTGACCTACAATAGCTCGTCTGTTGGATCGGATCACGCGGGCCAGCCTTCGCTCTCCCCCTGTCAGGGGTCATAATGTTATGGCTGATCGGTGTACATTGACATGAAAATCCCCAAATCTGAAGATTGATGGATTTTTGTAAACCTTGTGAGAAGGAAGGAAAGACTAAAGCAGGATAGAACAGAGGGAACAAATGAAACAGATAAAAGGAAGAAACAAGGCAAGAGTTATAAAACAAAAACAAAGGACAGACAAAATGGGAGAAGGAAAAGCAGAGACAACGAAGGACAAGACAAAGGATGAAAAAAGAAATATGGAAAGAAGGACAGAGAGGAGAAAGTCTCCAGAAATGGAAATATTTAAGTAAAGTGTCTCGAGATGATGTAAGTACAGCAGCTGCAGAAGTGGATGTACAGCACTTTCAACTTCACTGTTTGTGTGTGAGTGCTCTTTGACATCGATCTTTATGAGGACCAGTTAAGAGTTTGTACCTTGCGAGTCACGATATCATTGCAAAGAGAGACATTTTGGCTGGTCCTGCTGTTTGAGGATAAAAATTTGGGGTTAAAGTTAGAATTAGTTTTAGATTAAAGGTTTTGTGTCAAATCTATAATGTCACGCTGTCGGATGTTCATGTTAAACATGGCCGAAGCTTCAAATAATGAGGTAAATATATTTAAAATAAGGAGACAGTTCTCCAGGGTCAGTTGCACGCAGCTCTATCCTCCTGGCAACCGCTACGCTCAGTCTGTCTATACCGCTCAGCGCGACACGCCGGCCTTTTGAAGTAGAATTTAAAGTTGTTCAATATGTCGCCAAGAAAGTGCTGCGTCAAACAAGTTTGGATATAGGCAGTATAAGATAGAAAATATAGAACTATAATATAAGGCTGGAAATGCAGCATTATAGGTCCCCTTTAAGGTAACAGCTGCGGTTTGTAGAGGTTTGTTTTTATTGTCAAGGTTAAGAATGGAGTTAGCTGCCGGGGGCATGCATGATGTTAATGAGGCTCCTCGCATATATAGAAGTACAAATGTGCTTGTTTAGAAATGAACATGTCAATGTGTAATAAGAGACTGTCCTCACCAGAAAAAAGACGTGTTAGGGACCAAGCAGTCAGGCGGGAGGAGTCACGAGAGAATTTTTATTTTCCCGAAAAATTTATGACAAGGTTTGGGCCTGTAAAAAAAAAAAAAAAGGTCAAATAAACGGAACATAACTTAAGCTTTGAACATAAGAAACTCAAAAATACAACTGACCTACTACAAGAGAAACAAAGGGGGCTTATATACTGGCTGATCAGACCAATTTTGACACACAGGGGGAGTCTGAAGAAGTATATAAACCCATCCTAAGGAAAAATGACAAACCACAGCGTTTTCCTTGACCTCACCAAACTGCGACCGTTTCACAACGTTAACCACTCACTTAACGTTGGTATGCATAGTTTTGGGAGGCATGCACAATGTTGACACATGCAAATGTTTCCATGCGAGTGTATTTAAATGTGGTTAACAGTAGGTGAAAAGGTTTACAGTTGGTGTACATTAATGTGCGCGTGCTCATGCACGGTCTAAATATATTTACTGAGAGAGTGCGTGAGTGTGTGAATGTCCAGTTAATCGCCAGATGGTGTGTCAGACGGGGGGAATGTTGTTTATAGATGACGAGAGAGCGATGAACGCCAGGCACCGACACACACACACACACACACAGAAATAGAGCAGTAATACACAACTCTAAAGTCCAGATCCATCTCTGTGTGTCGGCCTGAAGAGTTTATGGAGAGTTTGTGCTGTTTTGAAATAGACCAGACTCATCCTGAATCCTGCTCTTATTGTAAAAAAACGTCTCCACTCTTAAAAACCAGAAGCTCAATGAGTGCTGCTGTCTCGTCCTTCAGTCTCCTCGCTGTTGGGCGGTGTGGGAAAATGTGCCTGGACTTATGTGTGCTGTTTTAAAGGTAAAAGGAGGTTTTCAGGTACACTGAGAATACTTGTTTCTGATTGGCCACAGGGTTATTATTATTCCCTCCTCTTCAGCTCTCGAAATGACCACACAAGGCTCCTCCTGATCTCTTCAGTTACCAGGCTGCAGCTTTGTTTGCTTGTTGGAGAAGTAAACAATAATTGTTCACACAGCCATTTTATTTGTTTAATGTGTAGATTAACAAAACAGAGAGCAGCGCCTCCAAGTGGCTTCAACCGACTGCCTTTACTGAAGTTTTCTACTTTTACTCCATGACATCTATTTGACAGCTTCAGTCACCAGTTACTAGTTAATAGAAATCAACTATTAAATTACGATATATATTATTGTATTAGCTCCACCTTATCCAGCTGCACCATTAAATTGATGAACACATTAATGCATCTCTAATAATAATCCGGTAATATAATATATGTTCTTCTAAAATGGGCCATTCTGCATAATGAGTTTGTTTACTTTTGGTACTTTAATTTTGTGCCTATACTAACAGACTTTTACTTAAGTAATGCAGGAGTTTTATTGTAACAGAATATTTTTACACTGTTGTTATTACCTCCTTTACTAAAGTAAAAGTTTGAAGTACTTATTCTACCACTGCCTACAGTGTGTAGCTGTCATGTTAAGACCAGTTTAATCTGGAAAAAAGAGTTTGTTTACTTTTAATTTTTAAAAATTGAAGCTTGGGTTCTGTCCAAACACACTCCCAGGTTCGTCCATGAATTTGCGACTTAATTGATTGACACATTCACTATTTGAGCAGTTAGGTAAACATAGAAATGTGTACATTTACATTAAAATAAACATTTTTATATAAGTTTAGTTTATTGTGATGCTGAGCAAGTTTGAATGCTAGTAGTCTCTATTATCTTTTATGACCTGTATATCTTGTTTATTTCATCATTTTTATATAGGTTTATGTCTAATAAAGCTGTTTCTGATTCTGATGCAGGTCTTTCACTTGTAACAGAATAGTTTTACACTTTAGTATTGTTTTTACAGAAGTTAAAGAGCTGACTACACAACAGGAAAATATTGTTTGATTTGTATTTAAAGTGCTATTTGTATGTAATAAGATAGATTAATATAAAATTAAATCAAAGAATGCAATTAAAATGGCGAGCTTTGACCGTTAAGGAGCCTTTCAAGCCTTAGCTTTTCCTTCAACATTTATTTTCTGTGTTTGTGTGTCCAGCTGGTCTTCTACAAAGTGGTGAAGATACTGTCCACTCTGGGCCACAGCCTGACCCTCATCTCTCTGCTCACCAGCACCATCGTCATCTGTTTGTTCAGGTAGACACACGTACACCACACACACCGCCCGCCATTCACACGACCACGCCGGTTAAACAAGTGAGACAAGGTGTTCAAACTGAGATTCTTTTTCGCAGATGCTCGGTGCATCTTCAGGTATCTCAGATAAATAAATACAGTTTGTGTGCACACAGACAAACGCATCTTTTTCAAATAAGCCAGAGCGACGGCTTTGTGTTCTAACAAATTAGGTAAAGGTTAATGTCCTTTGTTTATGCCTTTATAGAACCAATCGCAATGTTTGTTTACAAGAACTTCCTGGTAGAAAATATACAATTTAATTGCAGCGATATGATGAATGTTTTCTTTTTTCATGATGTTATTTCAAAGTGTTTACATCTCATTCATCTAAAATGCATGTTGTATGCTTTCATATAATATTAATAACAACACTTTCACTCAAATGAATTTGGAGACCTAATTTTCCTAAATGAAAGCTTGAGCTTATCCAAAACTAGATCATGCTTTTGGGTGGATTTGATTTATCAGGGACGTTAGCAAAGCAACATAGTAAATACGTCAGATAGGTCGGATCACTGTGTTTAAATGTTGCAGTTAGGCTCAATCCCCACCTCCCCCAATCTGCATGTCTAAGTATCCTTGAGCAAACCCTAGGAGCCCCAAATTTCTGTGTGGATATGTATGAATGTTCGGCTGTGGATCACTTTCTGTCTGTAATATAAATGTATACTCAAAATATCTTTTATTGCGGTATAAACTAGCTATATTTTCATATCTAGCTGTGAAACTACAAAAAAATTAACACAAACGTCTGTCTTAAGTCTGAAAACTAATAATAATAATAATAATATAATCTGTTGAATGGATGTGTTCAGTGCTCCATGGTTGCTCCACAGTCTGCAGAATAAGAGGTAAGTCATTATAAATATCTTCCCCAACAACTGGTTGAATGTTGCCGCAGATGTGATGATTCTGTCTGGGAAAGAGAGTTTCAAGAGCATCGATGTCAAGGTTGCATCAAGAATGGTTTCAAGATCTGCTCGTTTTAAACATCCCTCACACGTAAGACATCAAAAATGACCAATTATCATTTAGTTAATTATAACTCACCTGGCAGAAACAGTATCTTAAGCTCACATGTGTTTCTCCCCCATGTGAAGTAAATTAATTAAAGTATTTTTTTTTTCTATGCAAACACAGATAATTAAGGTTATTTTAATGAAAATGTATGATGATGGTCGACAGTTTAGAGTCGTCTCCCACATTTACTGAGGAATACATCAGGCTTGCTGTGCAAAGGTGTTAACCTTAGAACCTAACACTTTCAGGATTTGTTAAGGATTTACTCAGGATATATAATATAAACCTCAGTAGACTCTCTTAAACACATGAATGTCTCCTAACACACAGAGTACTCAGGGAGATAACAGCGTGTTGTAAAAATGTGTGATGAAAGCTGCAGCTCAGTCTGGATCAGCTCCAGCGGTTCACTCGGCTGCTATCAGCATGTTTAGATACCACATCTTTCAGTGGATTCACACCCCGACACCCTCTGTAAACACACTTCTACACATTCCTCTGTGTGTGTGTGTGTGTGTGTGTGTGTGTGTACATGCAGGAGGCTGCACTGCACGAGGAACTACATCCATCTGAACTTGTTTGTGTCGTTCATGCTGCGAGCCGTGGCCGTGCTGGCCAAGGACACGCTGCTCTTCTCAGCTGATGAAAACACAGACTGCAGCACGCAGCCATCGCTGGTGACTTCATGCACACACACATTTATTTTTACCGTTCCTAAGAGGAGCTTTCCTAAAATGCAAATAGACAGTCTAATATGATCTAATACAATTAGTTTGAACCATATGTATATGTATTAATATGTATATGTGTGTTCGTATATATATGTAAATATAAACACATACAGTGTACATATATGTATATAGATATATGCATGTGTATATGTATATACAACGGACAGTATATATGTGAATATATTGTATGTATGTATATATATATATATATATGTACAGTATGTATATGTTAATATAGATATACAAGTATGTGTATCTGTATGTATTTACATACAGATACACATAACTGTTTAGCTTGCCTTTTTATTTCTTCCTATACGGCTGCTTGTATTCACTTTACTACTTTATTATTTTTATTCTTTTCTAATTGAAATTATTGTTATATTATTATTATATGAATATTTGTTTATGTGTACTATGGAGGGGCCTACCACTGAATTTCATTGTGCAAATCTGTATAATGACAACAGTTCCTTCAAGCTTTACTGTGTTCTCTATAAAAACCAGGAGAATCTTTGTCTTAGTATCTAAATTCAATATTTAATTATTCGTCTTCTTGATTCATGTCTTAAAAAACATTTCACATCATTACATTCAGCTTTACTGTTGTTGCATGTGAGTGTAATGAAAACAAATATGTTGTTGTAGGTGGGCTGTAAGGCCAGTCTGGTGTTCTTCAACTACTTCATCATGGCCAACTTCTTCTGGCTGCTGGTGGAGGGTCTCTACCTGCACACGCTGCTGCTCGTCATCCACAACTACTCCATCCGCCTCTCCATCTACATGCTCATCGGCTGGGGTAGGCAGCTCAACAGCAGGAGCTTGGGTCTTTCTTAGTGTGGTTCTGAATATATTTCTCTAACCACGTTGATGGCTGAAATCAGGGGATTCGTACAGCCTGTTTCCAGCAGGGCGAGCACGATTTGTAGAAAGTATTTGAAATCATGGAAGTTATTCACAAATATTCTGCAACGCATACCAATATTTTAATTTTTCTTTAATTATATATTACAATAGTTTAGTTATGAATAGTTAATTAGGGCCCGAGCACGAAACGTGTGAGGTCCCTGTTGTTAAAACAGTTATTTATATGACTTCAGTGTAAATGCTCAGATCTGTACCAAACTCTACATGGTCAATAACAGCCCCATCCTGAAAACATCTACATGAAAATATTCACTCAACGTCATAGCGCCACGCACTGGTAAAAGGAAGTAAGCTGTTTCTAACAAAACATGGCCGCCTCACACCTCGACGCACTACACGTGCAAGGGCCCGCCCAACGCTGCTTGTTGTTATTTTTCTTGTCTTGATCATTTTTTATATGATGTACAGTACATCATATATAATAGTACATATATAATAAGATTTAAAAGATTAAAACCGTCTGACTTTATTTCCCACCAGTGGCAGCATCAGAAAAAAAACTAACGGCAACTAACAAAGGGAACACACAGACTAAAATACACAAGTGATAACAAGACACAGGTGAAAAGAGAGGCCCAGACAATCAAACAGGCGGGGAAACACACAAAGACAGGAAGTAAAGTAACACAAGACTGATGAGGAAGGATGCTTTCAAAATAAAACAGGAAATAATAAACAAAAACCATGACAAATATGAAGTTATAGCCAGCAGCTTGTTAGCTTAGTCTAGCATAGACTTGAAACGGGAAAACAGCAATCCTGGCTCGGGCTAAAGGTAAATTTATCCTCCTACCAGCAGCTCTAAAGCCCACTAAGTTATATGTTACACTTTGTTTGTTTGATTTGTTCTACGCTAACTAGCTGCTGGCTGTAGCTTCATCTTTACCACACGGGGACATGAGAGTGGTACCGTACAAAAACACTCTTACATTGACACGTGCACAGACAGACAGACAGACATCATCATGCTGGTGAAGCAGATCAGTGTATTGCAAGAAAAGTCTGGTCTTAAACAGTCTCCTGGCCTCTCAGTCCCGTTCTGTCTCAGCTGCTGCCACCTTCTTCCACCATCCATCACCACTTAACCAACGCTTCCTCTTACTAATGCATTTCCATTTAGCGCCAGCTGTTTCATGTACCTGTGTGTGTACAGTAGTCGTCATAGTTCCTGCGTGGCACCTTGTGTGGATGTTCTGTGTCTGGCAGACGGAGAATCTAAACAGACTTTTCTCTCCTCTGTCTCCCAGGAATCCCTTTTGTTTTCATGGTTGCGTGGATCATATGTAGGATAAACATGGAGGACACGAGGTGAGTGTGCACGTCCTGCTCTGCACAGCTGCAAAATGTTTGCATTTTAATAAACAACCTTCTTGTTTATTAAAATGCAAACACTGTTGTCAGCCACTAGAGGCTGACAACCTCTAGATTTCATGAAATTATATTAAGTGTTGCTTCCCTTCACAGTATAAATAGGATTACAGTATGAGTATGTTCATATGTCTGAAAGGGATCTTTGATTCTTTGTAATATTATCTTGACTTTTCTTCTAAAAAAAATCTTGCTAACTTGAACCTTTGCTAGCATGAATGTACTCTCATTCATTTGTGGCTCCCACATGAATCAGATTTACTCGCTCACCCTTTTGCCTGCCTTCGAGTTTGACAACCACTAATTTGACCAATGAGGCCCATTGGTTCCCCAAAAGAAAACATTTTTGGGGAACCTTTAGACAATAGACATTTGGTGTTTTGAGACGGTCCTTTGATGGTTGTTGAAGGCATTATAGCAGCTTGTTAGTTTACTTATAGAGGAAGCCAGCTCTGGTTTTACAAATACTAAAAAACTATAAAAACTTCACAGATTTATTTTCTTATTTTCAGGTGTTGGGAGATGAACGACAACCCTGTCCCCAATAGACTGATCGACTGGCCCATCGTGGCATCTGTCATTGTGAGTTTTGCTCCAACATCTTATCATAATACTGTAATTTTTTAAAGAGTTCAGTAACTTTTTTTATTTAAAAAATGCACATTTTATATTATCAACTAAAGCACTTCATTGCAGTTGGAATTTATAATAATAACTATAACTATAAATAAATAACTATGAAACATATACAGTAGATTCACAAAACTATATAACAATTAACATTCAGCATCTTTTTTTGTGTGACTTTAATCAACCAGCTGTGTAAACTCAACAGTAACATCTGGAGACATTTTAATAACTTAATATGATATCTCAGTGCATGTGCGTCGGTCTTTGGCATCACATCTAAAAACAGAGATAACGTTTAGATACCGTTCAATCATTCAGCAGTTTGTTTCTAAACATGTTTGCAAGCAGATGATTAGTCAGAACACCAAAGCAAGATGTGGCGCTTGTGCCGCGGTAATAATGACGTATGTCAATGTCAAAACACTTTTATAAAAACATTATACATTAATATTTTCTACTTTCAATTACTTACAACATCTGCCCTGATCATAAATACCAAATAATCATTAATTTTCAGAATTTAACCCTTTAAATAACAGTTTGTTTACACAGTGCCCTTGTTTTTCTTAATGGCGAAAACAAAAACAAGTTTTAAAAAATGTTTAATGAATGCAAAGTGGATGTTTTAGAGCCTGGTATATGTCAAAGATTAGGACAAACATTGACTTTCATGCACTTTTTTGTGCTGTGTCATATTACAAAGAAATATAGCTCTGGAGATGTTAAGGGACAAAAGAAAACTGCAATAAAACAATTATACATTAATATTATTTTCCACTTTCAGGGACTTAAATCTTTTGACCAACATCTGCCCTGATCATAAACACCAAATATTCGTGTATTTTTCATCATTTTAACCCTTTTAATGCCAGTTTGTTTACATGATGCCACTGTTTTTTTAAAAATCAGTTCTCTAAAAAGACGTCACTGGGATAAATTTCGTTGTTGTACTTTTACGATTTCACGTATTCTAAATTAGATCTTTGTGGTGTTGAAGACAGACATTTACTAACGGGGCTCTTTCTCCCTGTTTTGTGTTTCTCTACAAGATCAACTTCATTATCTTCATCAGCATCATCCGCATCTTGGTGCAGAAGCTGCGCTGCACTGACGTCGGAGGAAATGAGCAATCGCAATACAAGTACGCTCCCAGAACACCAGGACAGATTTTACCTTTTATTTATTTGATTTTTACATTACGTTAGGCAACCATGGTGATAGCGCAGTACCTAAGACACATACTTTTGGCATGGGAGACGTTGGTTTGATTCCCGCTGCGACACATCCACCATGTGTTTCTGAGCAAGACACTTAACCCCTAGTTGCTCCAGAGGCGTGCGACCTCTGACATATATAGCAATTGTAAGTCGTTTTGGATAAAAGCGTCAGCTAAATCACTAATTAATTATCAAATATAAATAATACATTTAAATAAACATAAAGTCCACCTCACTCAGTCTTCGTTCTATGCCAGATGTGACTGTTACTAATCATACAATAAGCATGAAATATTCTGACATACTTTGGCTGTAAATGCAGTTTTTGGTTTTAAAAATGTAAATGTAGTGTCTTGTTTGTTGCTACTAGAGAACACTGTGGGTTACAATAAACAATGTCCTGTTACTGTTAGCAAAGACCTGAATGCTTCTGGTAATTAAAACCAGATTTTTTTTTTTAATAAACACAGTTTCCTACATTTTTGAAAATGCACTAAAAAAAAAAGTCAATAACTGAAGCGCTTGAAAACACTGTTTGCACAGTACTGTGTGTTACTTTAGCTGTGGGTTCCTGATGTCTGCGCACCTCTGTCTTGTGTTCTGTAGACGCCTGGCTAAGTCCACCCTCCTGCTGATCCCTCTGTTTGGGATAAACTACGTGGTGTTCGTGTACCTGATGAAGCCGGCGGACAAAACCATGAAGCAGATCAAGATCTTCTTTGAACTTGGCCTCGGATCATTCCAGGTAAACATATTGTTGGGTTGTGGCTTCTGTCCGCAGAGCACTTCCAGATATTATTACAGTAACCAAAGCATACTGTGGACCTCTTTGTACTTTCTGAGGTATGTCGAATAGATCGTTTGTTGTCTTGGAGGTGAACCAGGAATAAAGACAGAACTTTTACAATATTTAATAGACCGGATCCTCTTCATTGATTGTTAAAGGGTTTTATTTAGAAGTCGTAAAAGTAGATGAACAGTATGATCTGTAAGACATTTCCTGAAGCAGTTTGTCCACATTTGGACCGACATGAACTCTTTTTATTGTTTGTTTTTGTCTTAATTTGTTTTTCATTTGTGTTCATCTCTTGGTCACTTTGAGGCTTTTAAAGGTCTGACTTTAAACCAAATCTGATGCTCAAATGTTCAGTTTTTAAGTGCAGATGCCCTCTAAAATGTTAATGTTTTGTAGGTAATATACAGTTGAAAACAAAAACTTGAAAGTTATTGTCAGGAGCCTTTTTGTTAGTACAGAATGTGCCGTTTTATTTTCAAATTGAAGCTCGTTTTGCAGAACTATAAGATGATGCTTAATCAGTAACAGTTGTGAATGTGTGTGTGTGTTTTAGGGTCTAATTGTGGCTATCCTCTACTGTTTCCTAAACAGCGAGGTGAGTCTACTCACACAGGTTTCCAGACATAATTTAGTGAATTAAATTCTCGACTTCACAGACACTAAACTCTTTGTTTGTGTATAAAAAGGTACAGAGCGAGCTGCGGAGGACGTGGAGGAGTTTATCTCTCAAGCGTTACGTGGGACGGGAGTACCAGCTGCACGCCATGTCAGTGAGCCGAAACGGCACCGAAAACTCTTCTCAGTTTCCCAGGAACTCCAGAGCCCAGTCCATCCTGCAGACTGAGACCACCATGCTCTGACCAGGGAGAGAGATTGGCCTGTTTAAGTAAAGACATCCACAACTGATGCTCATATTTAGAGCGACTCAGACGAAGTTCAAAGTCTTACTCTAGGACACTTTTATTGACATATCGCAGAAGTTTCTGAGGACTTCTGGTCGGACGGTGTATGCCTCCTGAAGATTTTTAACATCACTGCCCTTACAATGGTCTTCAACATTTTTTCAGTTCGTGACACAAATGAAACAGTGCCTGTTGAAACAATGCAGAACAACATAAACATAACACAAATATATATTCTCAGTTGTTAGATATTTCTAGGAGACAGCTGAGTGTATCAACTGCAGCGCTGTTGTTTTCATGCCAGCAGCAGATATATCATCTTTTTTAGGAAGGTCTTCAGCATTTACCAAAAAGATTACAAACATGCCCTAAAGAATTTATGCACAAGTATTATGATTTTACAAATGACTAAAAAAACGACATGTGGTGGAGAATTTTTAGATTTTGATGATTGTTTTTGAATTACAGTAAAGTGCAATTTATACTTCTGTGTCAAATCGACGGCGTAGCCCTGTAGCCTACACCTACGCCGTCCCCTGATGTGCACCTCCTTCAAAATGTAACTACACGTCAAGTCGACGCAGACTGTAAGGTCTTTGATTGGTCGGCTGGGTAGCCTCGCAATGCCTCCAAGCCGACCGGAAGTACCCCGCGCTTTAAAGTAACATTTACTAACGGCCAAAACGGCGGCTGTAACACAGTGAATCAATATATCTGACCGTCACAACCCGGGCAAAATGACTCATTTCGCTATCAGACTTGTGATCCATTCGGCCAGTAACATTTGAAAAGACTACACCAGCAGCTAAACCGGAAGTTAGCCTGCTCGACCAGCAAAAGTCAACACCGTGGACGCTGTAGCGCTACTGCCGACTAGCGTTTGGGGGTGTAATTGCAGAATGACGGACAGACCTACACACAAGTATAAATGCATGGATGTACCTACGCCGTAGGCTACGCATGTAGACCCTACGCAGGAGTATAAATGGGCCTTAAGTCCAAGGGTGCAGACTAGGCAGACCTGATACCACGTTTATTTCACGTTGGATATTAACTACGGATTTGGAATTAAATGTTCCTGTCAGTCTCCTGTTGGTGATTTTAAGTAAGACATGATGCCACAGTGGTTCCCAACCTTTTTGGCTTGTGACCCCTTAAAGCCAATTTATACTTCTGCGTCGAGTCGACGCCGTAGGCTACATGCCGTCCTGAGCATTTGTGCGTTGGTGTCTGCGTCGCTCTGCAATTCCAACACCAAAACGTTAGTTGGCGGTGGTTTCTATGTTCCACTGTGTTGAGTTTCTTCTTCTTCGTTGCTGTAGGCTACTACAAACAATGGCGACTGAAACTGATCGATGTTGAACAGCAGTCATTTTTTACCAAATTACCAAAAACAGAAATGAGCATCGGACTTAATTTGGAAATGGCGGTGAAGAAGGACAAGCTGGAAATTCGTATTAGGAAATGTGATGATATCAAGCCGCCCAATCACAGTTCTTGCGGTCTGTGTTGTGTAGTTACATTTTTGGGAGGTACGTGTCAGGCTATGGTGTAGTGTACGTAGCAGATGTATAAATTGGCCTTTAAAATAAGCTACTTGTTTTTTTTTAACAGTTGTTACAGTATAAACAATCCAGTTGTTCAAGAAAAAAAGCTTTATGTAGCAGAAATACATTTCATGCTTTCCTCCGCCGGTCAATCATCTCACAACCCTTCAGATTTAGTTTGCAATCCCTTGTTTGCGTCCCGACCCCCATCTCCAGATGATAAAGAGCATTTTCATCTTGGAGTTGGGACTCATGTAAATAATGATTGTCCATTAATGTTTTTGTTTCATTGTTTATTTTATAACATGTATGTTTTTCTGCCAAAACACCACTGTGACCACTGTGTCTCTTGGGTCTGGGTGTCCAAAACTGTAGAACATTATGAACTCTTCAATATAGGAGAATTATTGCTTTTAAATGAATATACATGAATGAGTTAAATGCACTTCCACAGTCCACACTTTAATTAGGGAGCATCTTCCATCATATCACAATCCTGAACTATAAACTGACGACATGTGAAATTCAGTTACATGAAGAATATCTGCAAACAGACAGATCGGTCTGACCCTTTTCTGGGTTTCAGTTCTACTTAAAAACAGCCAAAAACATACCTGCCTTGTACAAAGAATGATTGTTTTGTCTTTTCTGTCTTGTTATTTACACAGTTGAGTGCATTAATGTTGATTATGTACATGAGAGGGAGATGTGTAAGCTTTTGAACACAACTGTAAACCTGGGACTCCGTATGTTTTATGTATAAAAGCTTTAATCAAGGAGACTGAGTCATATTTGTTCTTTCTCCTGCATTGTGCAGTATGCGTATATTATAAAATATGTTTGATGAATATGTCTATATCTATTGCTGTTTTTGGCAATTATTCTTTCGCAACATGTAAAGAAATAACTGAAGAGTTGGAGGCAAAGAATGGGACAAGTTTAATCACCGCTCTAAATTAATGCACAGTAGAAACAGTACTGAATACGTCACCAGTCAGCTCTTACAGTCTTACCTTTTTTGTCCGGTTTTAGTGGCTGCGATATGAAGATATTGCTCTAAAGTTTACTAATAAAGAAAAAGAAGCCAGACTTACTCATGTATTATGATGCATCATGCTCACATAATTAATTAAATTTCAAAAAGTAATTGCCAAATATGGATATTTATGTATGCCTTGCTAAATCTAAGGCAGTCTATTCTAAGATCCCTGCAATAAATAGCTTCATGAAGGTAATGTCCTGTTTGAGGTGCTTATACTTTAGCTTTATGATTATTTTGGAGGCTGTAGTTTGTGGTGCTGTCAAATAATTGTGTGTTTACTGAGAGGTGTTTTTACATCAATGAGGGTAGACTAATAGATTCTGAGAAACACACATAAACGTTTGTCCAACATACATTTTTACAGACTACATATCCTTTAAGTATGTAAAGCTGGGCTATCTTTCTTCGTGATAATTTTGGTCTTTACTGGAGTAAGATATGGAGTTTATATATTCAGTTTTCTAAATCTACCACAAACTGAAAAGAAAACCACTGGTTTAAACTCTGCATCTACGCACACACTTTTCTGTCCTTATCTAGTGTTCTTGTTTCCATTGGCAAGAGTAAGCGCTGCTGTGTGTGTTTATCTGCAGTGGACAGCTCACACTGACCCGCGCTATCAGACGCCGGAGGTCAAAGAGAGAGCAAGTTGCTGCACTTGTAAATAGAAGAAAACAAACTCAAGTGTGAAACTAATTTATTGTTGGTAGACTGTGTTTTTCTTTTGGAGAAGGGGTGATATTTACTTTGGAGAAATGCAGAAATGCGAAGCATTTCTGAGAGATATGCGTTATCTGGTCGTTTGTAAAGGTAAAAGTCAGTCAGCAGAGCCACAGACAGACTGATGACAGGCTAACTTAAATGGGAAAAGAGGAAATACTTAAATAACAACGTTTCTTTTCTCCTGGGAAATGTTTTATAAATTCATGTAGTCGGTGCTCACAGGTCAGTATTAGCTCAGGGACTGAAAAAAGAGCACTGTGATGTTAATAGATGAATTGTAGTCCACTGTAACTGTTCTGTTTTGACGTAGTGATAATAATATACAATGGTACAGTAATGTGAGGCATATTTACGCCTAAGGCCATATCTTCCATTGTTTGCAAGCAACTTTATTTAACAAGTCAACATACAGATGACTTTTAGAGCCAGTGTTGAGTTCACACAAGACAAATAAGAAAAAAGGTAAATGGGTACTTTAAACAGTGGGGGAATAAGTACATTTATGATGGTGCTGTACTTTTGTGGTCAAGGTGCTTGTACGTTTCTTGACTTTACATGTTATGTGACTTTATACTTCTACTCCACCACATATCAGAGGCAAATATTGTTCTTTTCAATCCCCTACATTTATCTGACAGCTCTGGTTACTTTACAGATTACAAGTAATTTATCCCCTTCCTGTCCAGTGAAAACCATGTAGGCATATCTCCTGATGTAGTGATTTTGAATGTTTGTGATAAACTGCAGGATGAAGAGAAAATCCTCCTCCTTCTTAAGATAAATAAATTATTTAACCCCTATTTAACCCACCCAATGCATGTCTAGTCCTATGAAATGTGGCAACGTTTAAAAGCAATTCTCGGCAGGCAGGCAAAACTCAGCATAACACCGGCGGAGGCAGAATCAAGGGAGCTATGTGTCGGCCGTGACAGAGAGATGCCGGCTGTCTTGGATATCAGCCGTCGGACGTACAGACATCGAGTTTTCCAGCATCCCAAGATCGGTAAAA
>NC_060150.1:45040135-45042619 GCF_021292245.1 Micropterus dolomieu | reverse complement strand
CATTTTCATTCAGGTGAGTGTCAAAGTATTAAATAAAATAAATCAAACTAGACTCAACACTGTCTGTCTGGAGCGTTTCCCACAGACAGACTTTAACATTTGGGCGGGTCGCCCAGGTAACGACCCATTTCAGCATTTTTCAGAGAGACACATAGAGAGCTGTTAACTATTATGTTTTTATATAATATACAACCAACAAGACTATAGACTGTAAGTTATATAAAAACAAAACGCGGACACAGTGGAGATTTTATAAGCAGGGCTGAGGGGGCCGAATCAAGATGGCGGTTGGTGGTGACTTTATACTTTTAACTCCACCACATCTCAGAGGCAAATATTGTTCTTTTCAATCCCCTACATTTATCTGACAGCTCTGGTTACTTTACAGATTACAAGTAATTTATCCCCTTCCGGTCCAGTGAAAACCATGTAGGCATATCTCCTGATGTAGTGATTTTGAATGTTTGTGATAAACTGCAGGATGAAGAGAAAATCCTCCTCCTTCTTAAGATAAATAAACCATTTAACCCCTATTTAACCCACCCAATGCATGTCTAGTCCTATGAAATGTGGCAACGTTTAAAAGCAATTCTCGGCAGGCAGGCAAAACTCAGCATAACACCGGCGGAGGCAGAATCAACGGAGCCATGTGTCGGCCGTGACAGAGAGACGCCGGCTGTCTTGGATATCAGCCGTCGGACGTACAGACATCGAGTTTTCCAGCATCCCAAGATCGGTAAAACTGTGTTCCAGACATTTTCATTCAGGTGAGTGTCAAAGTATTAAATAAAATAAATCAAACTAGACTCAACACTGTCTGTCTGGAGCGTTTCCCACAGACAGACTTTAACATTTGGGCGGGTCGCCCAGGTAACGACCCATTTCAGCATTTTTCAGAGAGACACATAGAGAGCTGTTAACTATTATGTTTTTATATAATATACAACCAACAAGACTATAGACTGTAAGTTATATAAAAACAAAACGCGGACACAGTGGAGATTTTATAAGCAGGGCTGAGGGGGCCGAATCAAGATGGCGGTTGGTGGTGACTTTATACTTTTAACTCCACCACATCTCAGAGGCAAATATTGTTCTTTTCAATCCCCTACATTTATCTGACAGCTCTGGTTACTTTACAGATTACAACTATTTATCCCCTTCCTGTCCAGTGGAAACCATGTAGGCATATCTCCTGATGTAGTGAGTTTGAATGTTTGTGATAAACTGCAGGATGAAGAGAAAATCTTGCTCCTTCTTAAGATAAATAAACTTTTTAACCCATCCAGTGCATGTCTAGTCCTATGAAATGTGGCATTTCTGCACAGACTTTTCTTAAATGAGCCACTTGTTGCCAAAGTAAGTGGATAGATATCTTTGAAGAAGACCTTTCCCCCTAATAATTCACCATTGTTTACAACGATGGAAAACCCGGGCGAAGAGGAGCTCCTTAGGCTGGAAGATATGGACGTGGCAGTTATTAACCAAAAAACGAAACATAAGAGAGATTCACTCCTCTGAAAATTATGAAGAATGCACTTCTTCTCAGAGCACGCCGGTGAAACGGCCAACTAAAAGACCTGAAGGTAACCAAAAAGAGAAGGCTGTAAACGAGGAGCCAACACTCTGAGCTAACATACACTATAATTACAGCTGTCTTTGGGAAGATAAATGAAAGAGCTGACCAAACTGATAAAGCTGTCCACTACAATACTGTTAAGATAGACGGTCGCTGGACTTTTGCCATAAGGAAGTAGTGGGTTTGAAAAAACAACATTGCTCTCAGAGACAAATGTGAGCAACTCCAGAAAAAAGTCAGAGATAGAACTTAAAGTCAATGAAGTCTATTGTTACAGCCGACGTTATAACCCCAGCCTTCACGGCGGTCCTGAAAAAGAAGAGGATAACATCCGATCACGAGTCCAAGACATCTGTCGGGCCGTGCCGAGTGTCTCCGAGTCCGAGAAGGTAGTAACTACAATAGATGTGGTCCATAGAATCGGCAGACCCAAAGATGGAGGACCCAACCAGTCGGTGCGACCAGTAATCATCAGGTTCCTGTCACGAACGGCCGGAGATTTGTTGTGGAGAGGATCTAAGAACAACAATGACCTGAAGAACAACCGGCTCCACTTCAAAGAGGACCTGACTTCAGATGACAGAATCACCCGCTTATGGCCAGCTGTGGAGGCAGCAAGAAAGAGAGGAGAAACGGCATATTTTGTGGGAAATAAGGCATTCATAAACGGGAAGGAAATTAAAATGGACTGACAGAAAACCACTCAAAGATACTAAGCTAATTGGATAAATATATTACTGTGCTCTGGGTAAGCTGAAACACTCTGTTTAAGTCATAGTCTTTAACCTTAAGGAGTACAGTATATTACCATGGCAACAAAATAATCAATTGTGCAGTGATGCCTTAATTAACCAAAGGGTTTAAAAGTTTAACAAAAGAATTGTTCCTGAGTTGTTCATGTTCTA
>NC_060150.1:45024931-45040035 GCF_021292245.1 Micropterus dolomieu | reverse complement strand
ATTAGCCTTTGATTTTTCTATAAAATAATTTTTTTGTTGAGGAGAAGGGACTGAAAAAAGATTTAGTAATCATATTTGTTCATCCTAATAGTTTTGAATGTTTTACCTCAGATTTGGCATCAAGTGTTTCTGACCATAAAGAAAAGTTTAACCACACAATTAACCATCTGGTTTCTTCAACTTTCAGTCAGGAGCAAAACTCCGCCTTTAAACTTGAAGGAAATAATGATCTGACATTTATCCCAATAACATTTTTGGCCACATCATCCAGCCCTACCGTCGTAAAGCACGGTGTGGCCAGTTCTGACCCGCCTCAATGAAGATGGTTAAAATGCTTTATGCTTGGTTTGTTCACCTGATTCCACTTTAATTTTTTAGATCCTCCCAAACGGCAAAAGATACAAACTACACAGGAACACTGAGATACTATAAACCGTTTTATTTTTACACTTGATTCGGAGCAAATCTGTGAAGAATCATTTGTCTTCTGCTGTGTCTGCACTCATCCCACAGGATTGGCTCTGTGGAAAGGAGCGGAGGAGTAAAATAAACCACATCCAAGAAGCTATTCCGGGGGTGCCGATGACATCCCCCCCCCACAATGCATGATGGGTGAAAAAAAAATAGTGGCAGAGAGAATGAACAGGTGTTGAAGTCCGCTACATGGTGCTAGGTCACTCTCAGACACACACACACACACTCAAAGAGCGTAGTTCAAAATACCCACCGAGCATGTCTCTTAATACCTTGCTAACATTCAATCTGCCCAGATAGAGACAGCGTTTCTCTGAACACAAGCTTATCATTAAATCTAATCATTATCGTTATTTTAACAAGTAATAGTGAGTCAAAATTAAATTTGGTCGTCTTTGCTTATATTTACAATGAACATCATTAGTGCTGGACTGCATGGGCCCCACTAGCAGCTGGGCCCCAGAACGCTTTCCCCCCTTTCCCTCCACTTATGGGCGGCAGTGCGAGTGTCTGACAAAATTATGTAAAAAAAAAAAAAGAGAGAGAGACCTTTGTTAAACCAGAAACAGTTGCTATATCACTCTCATCAAAGCCACCAGACTCCCTGAATAAAAACAGTCATTTTATCTCTCTGGTCTACCGCTGACTCGATCAGTTAGTTTGTGTTCTTGTGTGACACCAAAGTCACACAAACAAACTAACTAACTGATCGAGGCAGCGGTAGACCAGCAGCACTTTCCGTGTTCTGCAAGGTAAAATTACCATTTTTATTAAAAAGGAGTCTGGTGACTTTGATAAAAGCGTTATGACCTTTTCTGGTTTAAAAAAATTCCCCCATCTCTGACAGACACTTGTAAAATCAATCTGAGCCTGTCAGTAGCTCTTTAGTGGACGTTCTTTGGCAGGACTAGCCTGCAAAGTAGTACATTATTGTGTGATCACAATTTAGTATGCATTCATGCACTACTGACAGAACACTCAGTGAGCTAACAAAACTAAAGTCTACTTAACACACAGCCAGCAAATTGAGATCTTGGCTCTGGGTAGGGCTGGACGATAAAAAGTTTCATATCGTTCGATAGATAAATATCACGACAAGCTTCAAATCGTTATTTCTTTCAAGTTTAAAGGCTGATTTCTGCTCCTGAGTGGAAGTTGACGAAACCTGATGGTTAATATTGGTTTTCAAACTTTTCCTTTTGGCCAGAACAAACACTTGCTGATGCCAAACAGTGGATCACTTCACAAATCTGAGGCAGGACATTCAAAACAAGTATGATAAAATCTTTGTCAACAAATATACATGAGTAAAATTAAGTAAAAAGCTTCTTTTTTTTTTACTCCTTTTTCCTTCAACAAAATAAACATTTTAATAAAAACTTAAGTCCTAATTTGTGTTTTATTCAAGTGAATAAAATCAAAAATAAAGATTTGAAATTAAGATTTGTAATTGAAAAAACCTTATCTCACGATAGTTACAGTTTTATTGTCCAGCCTTAACTCTGGGACAAAAGGACCGGAGCTTCTAGGATGCTGTACCGGCTCTCAGACCTGCACCTCGACTCTCTGGCGAGAGTCACTCAGTCCTTCGCCCTGCAACCAAACAACGGGGGCCACACAACGACCTCCACACTGCATCGTCCTTCACAGCGCACCGAGCGGAAGCTGTCCTCACCTTGTGCTTCCCCAGCCGTCACCGTGGGGGTTGCCTTGATGACAGGAGAGGTGGGGGACTCGACCAGGGTTGCTGGATCACCCATACCTGCCGACTGATGGCCTGGCTTGCCGACTAACCGGATGAGTTAACTGGTCACAGACGCAGCTAAGGGGACGGGGTAGCTCTGCCTCCTGGTCTCTTTCAGTCCCTCTCGTCTTTCTCTCTCGCCTGGACTTTGTTCTCGTGCTCTTCTGTCAGTAATCCTTGCTCTTTGTCACTTTTTTCTGAGCTTGATATGGCTCTGGAGGTCAAAGACAGCTATTTATAGTACTGTTAGACCAGCTGGGCCTGACACGCAAAGAGAGGGAGATCAGACTGGCCGGGCCCTGCCCCCTTTCCTCTGCCTGCTCTGGAAGCCTTTATACTTCATTTTCTTAAATTAAAATTCACTCTCACTTTGCTACCCTCTGTGTCGCCAAGTGAGATAAAACAGGGATCAACCTTCATTTTGCATTTACAGTTCGTAAAATTTTATTTAAAGGTGTTTGTGACCTACAAAGCTCGCTCTATATGAAAGACCTTTGATCTATTGTGACATTAAAGTGACACAGGAGAGGAGTGAACCGGTATAACATCCTGTTGCCATGGAGAACAAAACCAACTACAAGGACACTGAGAGCGAAGACCTGCACCAAGGCAGACAGTCCAGTCCTCTATGCCAATCTATAAATATGTATTTTCAAAACTTTTAGAAATACAGTCAAAATATTAGACCATCAGAATCGTCATCTCAGCTGTGCAAAATCCAGAACGATCATCCTTGATTGCTTCTTTCTTCAGCAGTGGCGATGCACCGAATACAGACACTGGTCTCTGTTATGTGCTCACCACAGACTGTCAGGGCACTACACCCCGCTCAATACATTATCAATTAACATTTATAAAATCGTTGTTGGCATTTGTAAATCGATTCAGAATCGTCTGCATCTCAATGCAAGAACCCACAAAAAAATCTATTCTTCAAAAAGACTGAGTTGATATTTGTTACATTTCACAATAAAATATCCACACTAGGGCTGAACGATTTTGGAAAATAATCTAATTGCGTTTTTTTTTTTTTGTGCCAATATTGCGATTTAAAATGAAATTAATTTTTAATCTCTTTATCTAATGTATTAGATAGATCAAACATCCACTGTTCTTTCTTATGGGTCAGGCCTGTGTTATGATGAAATTACATGAATTATTATGAGCAATGGTGGAGAAGTATCAAATTTTAATAATATGAGAAAGATAATTTGAGTCAAGTCATGGCATTAAATAATATCATATCATCAGGTTGGCCTACCTACTGACCACAAGAAAAACTACGTTCACCACAGTGTGTTATACATTAAGCACTCAATACAAACCAATTATTGAGTCCTTATCCCAGTTCAAATCTCCATCTTTCTGTATCCCAGTAAGCAAGCAAAAAATACTCAGTTCAATTCAAAAGTTGGCCAACGAAAATAAAACCAAGTGACGCCTCTCGTGTTTAATAGAAAAGCTTAGTAATTCTCCAAACACTCTTTTTTCCCCCCGCAGCCGCCGATGCTGGTCAGCAGCACACAGGCTGTAACTCGGGACAGACTGCGCCTCTTTCGGACTTGTGCGTTTAGTTTGAAACGCCGTTTTACAGATTTTTCCTGAGCTGACTGGAGGCTGTGTGTGTGACGCAGGCGTCGATCGCCACAATACGCTTAGCTTACTATACGTGTCTTTCTGCTGTGCGTTTTTCCTGTCCGCCAAAGCCGCGGATGGCCTGAAGATTTCACCCACCACCAAGTTACCCGCGGGTGGCGGCTGCTACTTTCATCCCCTGTGCGACACTAAAGTTTCTGTGGTGTCAGCTTCTGTCAAACTTAAGGTCGTTGTACAACAACAAGTCAAGGTACGGCGTAATGTGCAAAGTTGATGCTTCATCTGCAGACTGCTTTACTATTGGGAGTGTAATCGCAGCCTTTGCGATTAGAAAATCTTGTTTAATCACATCGCGATAATATCGCAAATACAATTAATCGTTCAGCCCTAATACACACATTATAAAACTCAAATACCACCAGCTTTTCTTACCTGAACAGACAAAACTGCAGGGTCCTGACCAATATAACTGTCATCTGCCGCTCTCTTTATCCCTCGTCATGCCGAATGCTCTAACAGTGCTATTCTAGAAAAATGTAAACAACAGGGCCGATAATCCAGCTACTGAAGGCTGTTCCTGTATGGTGACATATTTGACATAGCAAGAAATTCATGTTTACACATTCAGGTCATTGCTATGACAAGCAACACCGAACGAGTGAAGTGAATGAGGCTTAAACTGGAGTTCTTGTTCTTTTAAAATTCTTACAATCTGCACTCAAGTCAATCCAACAGCAAACACATTCTTACATATAACTAATGAGGCCGCTTGTTTTTAAGAGTGCAAAACAAGCCTACTGCCTTTAAAAAAAAAAAGACATATCACACACATCACTAATGCAAATTCCCACTGTGCAAATCAAACAACACAAAGAAAGAAGCCATCCAAAACCTGCACACACACAAAAAAAAGACACACAGTTGTGCAGAAACATAAAACATGCCAACATACCCCTTTGTTCTTCCATAGCCTCCATTCTCATATGACGACAGCGGCTAATTCACACGTGCATACACACAAACTTCTTTTCCAACCAAGTGGAAAACTCTCTCTGCTCAGTCTCTTCTCTGTGACGCTCAGTACACATTGTTCAGTCTGAGCAGCTCCTCTTAAGTCTTATGTAAGCGCTGCTGTGCACCGCCTTCAAACGCACTTCTCTTCCCTCTGGCTTTTAGCGCCCATGCGCGCACACCCACAAACATGCAGGTTTGCGTACCTTTGACGACATCCCACTCCCTGAGCTTCGACGCTGCTGACTAAATGCTTTGGGGGAAAGGTCTTCAATCCACCGTTAGGGCAGGGCTCCAGATTAGTTGATAGTTATGTAAATGATTTAAAACAGGAACACCCGACAGGCAAATGTTGAATGTTCAACGGTTATTGGTCAGCTTGGTAGCATCATATTTCCTCCAAGCTCCCAGGAAGAGCTCAGTCGCACAGTGGATAGAACGCATGCACCAATGTGTCCCTGAGCAAGACACTTTACCCCAAGTTGCTCCAGAGGCGCGAGACCTCTGACATATAGTAATTGTAAGTCGCTTTGGATAAAAGCGTCAGCTAAACGAGTGTATTAGTGGCCAAAACAAGCGGCTGTATAATGGTGGATACTTTCTTTAGAGCATCACGACCCCTTTACATTTACTCATTTAGCTGTCGCACAACCCTCATCAGAATTTGATCCATTTGGTTGATAACATTTGTAAAGTCTAGAAGAGTCGCACAATTATTATTTTACCCCACTTCAAGTCAGCGCAGGGATAAACCAGAAGTTAGTTGGCTCACCGGCAGAAGTCAACACAGTGAAACACAAGTTGCTTTCATGCAGAGATCCCGCAATAAACACGAAAAGAATACGCGCCAATATGCCGCACTCCCTCATTCAAACTAAACCACAGTTTATAGCATAATCCTGCAACCATGTGTGCTTTCACATAGAAATCTGGCTTTCCGGAACCAGCCATGTAGAAAGAGAAAGGTACGGAGCTCTTTCCGTACATCCGGCATACTGGGGTAATAATCCCGGAAAATAACGCAGTGTGAAAGCAGCTATAGAAACGACACCTCCAACTAGCGTTTTGGCGTTGCAGCCACATTGGTATCTGCGTCGAGTCACAGCAGGAGTATAAATCCAGCGCCCCTTCTCGGCTTTTGATTTGCTCTCACCTTCTTCCACGATGGGGGGAAAATAGAAACACCCACAAAGATTGACAGAGATGCGTCCGACAAAAACTTGTCCTGCACCAGTGCGACCAAGAAAAAACATTTAGTTGCACTCGACAGATTTTTGGGGCACTCTGAGTCCATGTTGATGGAATCAATGTGTTATGGCTCTCATGACACCAGTTACATCAGGTACATTTCTGACTGAGGGGAACAGCTCGGCTAAATCCGCCTTCCAAACATGTGACTGACAGACGTTCACTTAGCAGCCAATTACATCCACTCCTTTTGACAGTGGACCTGGATGAGTCATGATTTCATGGCTCCAGGATCTGTGATGATGCAGATTACATTCCAGTGATGGTGGAGGCTGCGATCTAGGCACAACAAACAGGCAGGAAACGAATCCCATGTCTGGCTTTGTTGTGAGAAATCCCCAGAAAGTCACTCGTGTGAGCCAGAGCTGCTCTTTGTTGAGCTAGCGTCAAGCTTAGTAGATTATATCACTGGCTCACTGCATCCAAACTGGTCAAACACAGCACGGTAGTTTCAGCTTTTTCAAAGTTCAAACCTGTCTCCATCAGCAGGACAGTTTTTTAAACTTTATAAAAGAAACAGACTCCAAGCAATTATCTTGTGCCAATACTTATATACAGTTACGCTGCAACAGCAAAAACTGGTTTGTTGGCAGGCATCCATTCAACCTTGGCCTATATAGAGACACCACAGCTCCAGTCAGCAGTTTGATCACAATTATAAAAACAACCCTCACTGTAGACTGCGGAGGGCTGAAACAGCCAAATCAAAAAATAACTGACTCAATAAACTAATTAATATGGCTTTAAATAAAGATATTAATTTATAAAATGTGACATAAATTGATATTTGTTTTAATTTGCTTCTTTATTTTTTATTTACCTTTGTATAAATTGGCATATTAAGTAGCAGAAGGGCGTTACAAACTTGATTTCATTTTAAACCCTGTTGTAAAGTGACAATAAACCTACCCTATTTACTTTCCATTTAATTTATTAATTTTACAGTTATTTATTCATGTATTTATTTCTGCAGTATTTCCCCACTATTTCTGTATTTTCTTTTTACATTTCTTTGTGCGTTTCTGCCTCACTGTGCAAATGATGGGGTCATCAAAGTATGTCATGGGGTCCACTTTTCACCGGGGCCAAAACTGGCAATGCAATAAAATCTGGCCTGCAGTCACATTACTTTGATAGAGTCAAAAATAAATAAATAGGCCTACTTTGATAGCGGCTGGTGCTGAAATAGATGACAGCAACAGTTACTCACATAATCACTTCCTCTTTAGTGATTTTGCCTACAAAATAAAAGTGTGAGATAATTTTTTTTGCGGCACTGGTTTATTTTGAGTTGAATTGAGAGCTTTTACTTTGAAAAGAGTCTGTGGCTTGCTTGACTCGCCGCTGAAATAGCCGTCGGGGGGAAAAGCAAGACTGCGTTCCCCTGAATAAGAAGCACAGGAATTTCCTCTGCCTGGAGATGCTGGGGAAATAAAAGTAAGCATCTGTAGGTTGATGGATGTGGACCAATGGCATGGAAACACACACACACTGCAGCACATGCTTTATTGTGAGCATGTCAAACAGTCTCTTCATAATTAATTTGTTGAAGAGGGAGAGAAAAATGATCGCGTAATATGGGGATCAAACACAAAACACTGAGGTATAGAGTCATGTGCTCCATTTGACTGAGCTAACCCAGGCCCTTTGAGTGAAAAGTCATCATTTGACCAAGTTCTGGCCAAATGTCACGATACTATGGAAGCTCTGGCAGACTGTGTTTCAGTTAGCAGCACACATGAACACAGAGGTTGGCCCTTTGGTTTTCAGTAATTTGGAGGAAGTGGCTCATCACCTGAACATGTCCCATATAAATACCATACAAATAATGCTGAGACAGCTGGTGGCCCTGACAATAGTCTCCCTTTAATAACCACCAATAAAGATACTGCTCTTACATTTGAACGAGCGATGCAAGTTTCGATTCAACAGCAGACTGCATGATGCAGCACCAAGCCAAAACTTATGACACAAATCCACACAGCACTGCACTTCCATGCAAGTTTACATTGTGACGTTTCCATCTAGAGGGTTTAGTTTAAAAAAAAAACAAGCGCCAACACAACACAGGATCACGCATCAGTCCCAGAGGTACAGACATGGCTGTTACCCTTTCAGCTCTGCAGGGGGGAGGAGGAGGAGGAGGAGGAGGAGGAGGAGGAGGCAGCCTGAGGGACTGAAATGACAGATAATGAACATGTGACAGACAAGGAAAAACAAAAGGAAAAAGGTACGTGGGAGAAATATGAAGGTAAGATTAAAGTAAATGGGAAATCAAGCAGAAACGAATAACAAAAACAAATAGATAAATTTACTCTCTGAGATCAAACCACATGATCAGCACATTGAGATATTTCAGGCAGAATACCTCTGAACACTTTAGTGGCATGTTCAAAACATCTGGCACACGATTCGCTGTTTACACTCCCCTTTCAAGCTCGACTGCAGGAGCCAAAATCAATATTTGACAAGCCACTTTTCAGTGTTTGATCATATGACGTGACTCAAATAAATACAGACAAAGTGCACAGGCCTCTCTAATGTCAGTGGTGGCTGACCCATCACTGGCCCACGTTCCTCATCAGGGATGGACCAAAGCTAAAAAGGACATTTCGTCATATGTGTCGCAACAATAGGTCGTATTATGAGCCCACCTTTAACAGTATTAAAGATCCACTTATTCTAATGTGTCACACAGGCCAGTGTGCATAATTAAAAGCAGGACTCTGTTGCTGTATGCATCTGTCATTCTGGATCCCTTATCTAATAATCAAAATGCACAATATCCGAAATCTGACCCACTGTGCTTGTAACTTGTGTTACTGTCAATCACCAACATGGGCTGTGGATCCATACATGCATAGAGACAGTGGTGGGCGGGGTTATGGACACAGCGGTGGGCGGGGGTTAGGAGAAAAGGCACGAAATAGCTGAACATTTTGTTCCCTGCGCTTTTCTAACATCACATTGCCCTCTGAATAGCTGCAGCATGTGGCATAATGAACCCCGCAGATCAAGCTACAATCAGTGTAAGAAAAACAGTGCGCACTTTGCTTTTGTGATTTTCACTATGGGGAGTCCTGTGCAGCCGGTGGAGGACAGAGTGTACTCAAAAGTTGCACCATACCTGCCTCCTTAAGTTTGCATTAATATACAGAAACATGGACTCGCGCATCTGGCAGCAGCCACGTGTCAGCGTGGGGCTGAAGGTTACTACTGCATCGGTCATCCAGAGTACAGTAAGAAAATGTAAAGCAAACCCAAGCGGCCCCTTTTCCATTTACCCCCACCAGGGACTTTTTAAAAGCTGGAGAGTATTTGGTGGAATAAATAAGATGAGTCTGTTTTATTGGTTTTAGAGCCGCGTATTGTGCGCGCCATGCATCACTGCGCTTTATCTACAAGGACAACAATGGAGTTTATACAACAACAGAGCCCGTGATAGGAATTCCCCTGTGGGGTCCGGGTACTTAGGGAGACCACCTTGGGCCACGTATAACCCCACCCACAGCTTCTCGTGCTGACACGTGAACATTCAGAAGGGTGACTCGACTGATCCGGGGGCGCGGTGCCTTTGCGCCCCGGGGTGCGCACCGAGCCTAACCACAGAAGCTCACGACGAATAGGCCTACGTTTCTGGCTATGGGGCCTACAAATTACAGGCAGGACTCCGATGGGAAAACATCTATAACCCCGCACAAGACACGGCTAACGTTATCTCTCGCGTGCGAGCCGGTGCTCCATTGTAATCCCCCGAGTTGGAGTCGCCATGGCCAACCAGCCCGGGACACCGGATAAACAGCTGGTGGGTCCCTGAACGGCCGCGTTGATGCAACTATGCAGTTTAAACCACCGCAGCACTGAGGCGTAACGTCGCCGATGGTAATAAGGTTACAAGATTGTGATATATGATCAAGCGGAAGTCAGAGATAACGTTGGTAAATCCGTGGCGACGCTGGAAGCCCTGTGCGTTAAAGGCCGACGGTAACGCACAGTGTTGACGTGTTAGCGCACTAATAGGAGGCTTATGTGAAAGCGTGTTTACAACATGCTCCAGAATAAACTTGCACGGAGCAGCGAACAGATCCACAACGTTTTCGTTTAAGATAAATTAAAGCAGCCATCCAGGAGCCAGGCCCCTGCAAGCTTGACGCCAGATTAACTTTAAAAGGCCCTGCCAGTGAAAACTGAAAGCTGCAGCGCATCGTTCCCACCACAGCAACCAATGAAAGCATGAGAGAGAGAAAAGCTGCAACGCACCTTTGGATTTAACGGCCACTTTGGCGTTTTTCTTTGAAGCCATGGAGAGTCTCTGGAAGTCTCTGATGGTAGATCTCTGGAAGTTGGGCTTGAACCACCGGAGTGTGTACTTGTAGCAGTAAAAAGGAATCAAAATCGCTTCTCCTGCCTCATAAAAGTCAGAACCATAGAAACCCCGTCCACCCTATGACCGACAGCGCTCTCCACCAATGACAGACTTGCTACGCGTAAAAATGGGCGTGCTGTAAGCCTTTTCGGACCAATGGGATTTGAGAGGGGTCCAGCTTATTCAGCCGTGTGGATAGTCTTATCTTTGCCCCGCCTCATCCGCTCTTCTGGAACGTGGCAAGATGGTAGATCCCTGGCATCGCAGTGTTTTCCTTTTTTCTCTCCACACCATTTTTTATTTAAATCTCAAAAGTGAAACAGCAGACTTGATCTTGGCTTTTAAATGCACTTCTTCTGACATGCATACATATTCCATATGGTATATTGTATAATAGGCGTCATATACGCTGGGGACACGTTTTTTTGAAATGGCTGATTTTGTCCCCATCACTTTACTTGGCATTATTTGTTAATAATGTTTTGAAAAATAGGAACAACAAATGTTAACTAACAAATGAAAATACTTTGAGTATGGTTTATTTGCACAATAAGAAAAAAGGCAATTTTAATATATAAAAGACACATGTGCATTGTCCAAAAGTAACTTTACAAACAAACTGATTACTGCATTATATTCCATTATATTTTTATATTTTGAATTGTCACCTGCCACATGAATTGTGTTTCCCTTCATATAAATAAAGACATTTCCACCATAAATTGCTCTTATTTTGTTTAAATTATTTAATGCTAAAAACATTGATCCGGATGTTTTAGCCAACTATAGACCTATATCTAACCTTCCATTTCTCTCTAAGGTTCTGGAGAAAGCAGTCGGCAAACAGCTGTGTGACTTTCTACAGAGCAATAGTTTATTTGAGGATTTTCAGTCAGGATTTAGAGCTCATCATAGCACAGAGACAGAACTGGTGAAAATTACTAACAACCTCCTTATTGCATCAGACAAAGGACTTGTCTCTGTACTGGTTTTATTAGATCTTAGTGCTGCATTTGATACCATTGACCATCAGATCCTATTGCAGAGACTGGAATATTTCATTTGCATTAAAGGAACCGCTCTAAGCTGGTTTAAGTCCTATTTATCAGATCGATTTCAGTTTGTACATGTTAACGATGAGTCCTCCATGCATGCCAAAGTTAGTCATGGAGTTCCTCAAGGATCTGTCCTCGGACCAATCCTCTTCACTTTATATATGCTTCCTTTAGGCAATATTATCAGGAAATATTCCATAAGCTTTCGTTGTTATGCAGATGATACTCAGTTATATCCATCGATCAAGCCAGATGAAACTAATCAGTTAGCTAAACTTCAAATGTGCCTTCAGGATGTTAAAACCTGGATGACCTGTAATTTTCTAATGTTTAACTCAGATAAAACTGAAGTTATTGTTCTGGGGCCTAAGCACCTCCGTGACGCATTATCTAAAGATATAGTTTCCCTGGATGGCATCGCCCTGGCCTCCAGCACCACTGTAAGGAATCTTGGAGTTATCTTCTGATCAGGACATGTCGTTTAAGTCTCACATTAAGCAAATTTCAAGGACCGCCTTTTTTCACCTATGTAATATTGCAAAAATCCTGTCTAAAAATGATGCAGAAAAACTAGTCCATGCATTTGTAACTTCTAGGCTGGATTACTAAGGCTAATTCCTTATTATCAGGCTGCTCGAAAAAGTCCGTTAAGACTCTTCAGCTGATCCAGAATGCTGCAGCACGTGTTCTGACAGGAACCAGAAAAAGAGAACACATTTCTCCTGTTTTAGCTTTGTTGCATTGGCTTCCAGTAAAATCCAGAATAGAATTTAAAATCATTCTTCTTACCTACAAAGCTCTTAATGGTCAGGCACCATCTTATCTTAAAGAGCTCATAGTACCTTACTACCCCACCAGAGCACTGCGCTCCCAGAATGCAGGGTTACTTGTGGTTCCTAGAGTCTCCAAAAGTAGACTAGGAGCCAGAGCGTTCAGCTATCAAGCTCCTCTCCTGTGGAACCAGGTTCCAGTTTGGGTTCAGGAGGCAGACACCATCTCCACATTTAAGAGTAGGCTTAAGACTTTCCTCTTTGATAAAGCTTATAGTTAGGGCTGGCTCAGGTGAGTCCTGAACCATCCCTTAGTTATGCTGCTATAGGCCTGTAAATATCTGTACCATTATTGCCAAAGCATCATACATACAACATAAGAACAATCAACCCCATACATTTTATTAAACAAGTTATGAAAGCGTATGTGTGTTTGTGTTAAAAAAAAAAGAAATATTAAATTTAAATAAAATAAATAAATAAAACAGTAAGTGTGTGTGTGTGTGTGTGTGTTAATAAAATAAATAAATAAAACGGTAAGCGTGTGTCTGTGTGTGTGTGTGTGTGTGTGTGTTAAAAAAATAAAAATGTATTAAAAATAAAATAAAAAAATAAAACAGTAAGCATGTGTGTTAAAAAAATAAACATCTATATGTATTAAAAAATAAAAAACAGTAACGTGTGTATGTTTATATTAATAGACAAATTATTTTTTTAATTGACTAAAAAAAAGAAATAAATTAAAAAAAAGAAATCAGTATCAAATGTAAAAACAAAACAATTACTAAAATATCAAACGATCAAAAAAATAATTTGAAAATCTGTACAATTATTTGTTAGTCTGAGGTTCCACTGGTTGTCCTCACTTCATGGCATGAGGAGACATATTTTGCAGCAATTATTTCACATTTGGGTATTTCTCCCAGTAAATAGGGGAGTTTCTGTGTGTCTGATATGAATTCGAATTCGGGGTATATTTGGGAAGTTTTTGCAAAGTGTTTTTGTCTTAGTGTTTTATATTTAGGGCATGAGGTTAGAAAGTGCAGCTCTGTCTCTACCTGTCCTGTGTCACACTGGGAGCAGAGTCTCTCCTCTTGTGGTAGCCAGCTCTGTCTGTGGCGACCCTTTTCTATGGCCAGGCTGTGTTCACTCAGTCTGTATGTAGTCAACATTTTTCTTAGTTTGGGGCATTTTATTGTACTCAGGTAATTTGCCAGTGTGAATTCTCTTTTTAGGGTCAGATAACATTGTAATTTACTTTGTGTTTTGGTCGTTTCTTCCCAGTATTCAATATATTTTTCTTTCTGCTTGCTGATAATTTGTTTGGTCTGCTTGAGTTGGTGTTGCTGTCCTGAGGCTGTTGGGGACTTGTTACTGCAGAGAGCCTCAGGACCAGCTGGCTGAGGGGACTCTTCTCTGGTTTCAGCTCCTGGTATGTTAGGGCTTTGTGATGATATGTCTGGGGGTTAACTGATTTTAAGTGATTGTAAAATTTAAGTGATCTTTTCTGTATTTTTTGTAGGAGGGGGTTTTGGCCGAGCTCTGCTCTGCACAGGTTATTTGGTGTTTTTCTCTGCACCTGCAGGATGCTCTTACAGAACTCAGTATGGAAAGATTCTATGATTGTTTTGTCCCATTTGTCAAATTCATTATTAAGTTTTGGCCCCCAGATTTCGCTACCATAAAGAATTATTGGTTCTAGTACACATTAGAAAATTTTAAGCCAGATTTCAATTGGAATATATATTTTAATGTTTCTTTTTATTGCATAGAAAGCTCTCCTTACTTTGTCGCTCAGATCTTTCACGGCCATGTCCCTGTGTATGTAATGTTGAGGCCAAGGTAAGTGTAGTTTTTTGTGTGTTGTAATTTAGTGGTGTCTAAATAGAAATTGTGTGTAACCTGATTTCTGTATTGTTTCTGAAAGATCATTATCTTAGTCTTGGCTGTGTTTACTGTCAGGGCCCAGGTCTGACAGAATCTCTGCAGGATGTTCAGGTGCGCTCTCTCTCTCACCCCCAACCGGTTGAGTTTTCTGCCTCTTAAAGGAAGTTTTTCTGTGTTACAGCCCCTGTTGGCTCCCCCAAAACCGCCAAAGTACTTCCTGGGGGGCTAATAATTTTCTCAACTGTACATTTGTGTTACTGCGGGGGTGAGTTGTGGCAGTTCCTGAACAGCAGCAGGAAAATCTTTTGCTCAGACAAGCAGCAATGATTCACATCAAAGTAGTTTTCATATTCGAAATGACTACAGAGCAGAAAAATAAACAAATCAGGGCATCAGTGTAGAGAACAACTGCAGAGTTTACTCATAGAACAACAGGACGTGCGATAGACCACAGTGGCCAAGTATTTTACGGACACCGCCGGTGAAGTGCAACGCATGTCCTGTTGTGATTTCATACTGCAAGTTTTGAATGTTTTAATGCATGTGTGCACTTGTTAGTGCGAGTAACCTGCGCCTCTGGACCCATTCAGCACTAGGATCATGGATGAAGACTATATGAAAAATATAAAGGTGTTGTGTGTATGTGTGAACATGTCTCAACCAGGGTTCCCGCTGCTCCTTAAAAAGTCTTAAGAGGTCTTAAATTCAAGGACATTAAGGTCATAAATTGTCTTACATTTCCCTCAATGCTGTAGGTATTAAATTTGCTAATGGTGTGTTTATTGCTGGTGGGAAAATTTATCACACACAGTGGCCTATTGTAAAACATCTAATTAGGGTGTGTTTGTTTGCTTGACTTACTATTAGACAATGTGAGACCCCACCATTAATATAAGTTTTGTGTTATGCTTACATTAGCTGCCGAGGTTGAAGTCTGAATGCATCATATTTTG
>NC_060150.1:45004501-45024911 GCF_021292245.1 Micropterus dolomieu | reverse complement strand
GTGTAGTTTTTTGTGTGTTGTAATTTAGTGGTGTCTAAATAGAAATTGTGTGTAACCTGATTTCTGTATTGTTTCTGAAAGATCATTATCTTAGTCTTGGCTGTGTTTACTGTCAGGGCCCAGGTCTGACAGAATCTCTGCAGGATGTTCAGGTGCGCTCTCTCTCTCACCCCCAACCGGTTGAGTTTTCTGCCTCTTAAAGGAAGTTTTTCTGTGTTACAGCCCCTGTTGGCCCCCCCAAAACCGCCAAAGTCCTTCCTGGGGGGCTAATAATTTTCCTCAACTGTACATTTGTGTTACTGCAGGGGTGAGTTGTGGCAGTTCCTGACCCGGGATAACGACCCCACTGAGGTTAAATAGCTGAGTTTCCCTGCCAGTCAGTCAGAACTGAAGAAGTCCTTTGGATAAGGGACAAAACGTCTTCCAGTAGCTTCAACCAAGTCCAGTTGCCCTTCATTTTAACCTTCGTTGGATAACTATGACCTGGATGACTGAGAATCTTCATAGACATATAAAGGTGTTGTGTGTATGTGTGAACATGTCTCAACCAGGGTTCCCGCTGCTCCTTAAAAAGTCTTAAGAGGTCTTAAATTCAAGGACATTAAGGTCATAAATTGTCTTACATTTCCCTCAATGCTGTAGGTATTAAATTTGCTAATGGTGCGTTTATTGCTGGTGGGAAAATTTATCACACACAGTGGCCTATTGTAAAACATCTAATTAGGGTGTATTTGTTTGCTTAACTTACTATTAGACAATGTGAGACCCCACCATTAATATAAGTTTTGTGTTATGCTTACATTAGCTGCCGAGGTTGAAGTCTGAATGCATCATATTTTGTTTTCGTCTTTTGTGGCTGCAAGATGGGGAGATGCAAGTTTAATGAAAAGCGGTTTGGAGGTAGACAGGTTTCAGAGGTTACGTGTGAGGCTGTGCTTATGTCTGCGTTGTTAGTACGTAGCACACCTGAAAGTCCTGACTCCTTCGCAACTTCTCAGCTTTGAGTGCTGAGGTGACACTGAGCAGGCACCATTCATTCATATCAAATGATGACATATTGCAGCAAGTTTGCCGCTATTCGGAATATGCATAGTAATTTACCTGTTTATAGGAATTGTCTCTATCGGTCAAAGATATTGTTTCAACACTTTTTTGGGTCTTAAATTATATTTTGTTGAGGTCTTAAACAGTCTTAAAAAGCATTGAATTTGACTTTAAAATGGTGCGAGCACCCTGTTAACTCACATTACAGCCTGCACACACTGTGCGTTGGCCCACTGGATGCTGTTCAGGGTATTTCTGAGACAATGATATTCTTGACGATGTGAAAAAATACTGAAAAATATTTTGGGTGTAGAACAATAGCTGTTGAGCTCTCCTCGCGTGACTTTTGGCTCCACGTACTCAACCAGGTGCTTCTGCTTCTTGTGGCATTGCCCATTTTGCTGTTTCAGTCTTTTTGCACTTGTTACATATCACTGTGGTTTGTTGTTTATCTGATCTTTTGTAACCAAACCACTTCGACACTACTGAATTTGCCCCCTCTTCCACTGTGCAGACGTTGGCAGTGTTACTTTCACTTTCAGCCATGCTTGTTGTTGCAGCGTGTAACGGTGTATTGTCAGTATGCCCACAAGTCAGAATATTGCCATTTTCACAAATGCAATTTTTTTGAATGTATTAAAAGTTATACCAATATGGTATGGCGTGCACTTTCCCAGGATCTCATGACATATTATTCTTTCTCTAAAAAAGATATTTACTTTAAAGAAAAAACAATAATTTATCACAGTGAGCGTAAAATTTCAAATGAACTCTGACTCTGCATTGAACTTTTTTAAACCCCAGTAGTAAAAGGTGATATCGGCTAGATCACCCACGCTGGTAAACATTGCCTCATCTCAGTGGTACTGAAACATAGAGTACTTATGTCCTCTGTGTTTTTACTTCTCCTTTGATGTTTGTAGTAGTGGTATCTGTGTGTTCTTACTGTTTTTTTTTCACTGCTGCAAAACTGGTTTGACTTGACTTGATTTCAAGGGTTAGCTTTGGTGTAAGAAATTAGGAAACGACCTTTTTAAGAAGACAGTGATCAGCAAAGTACTTATTAACTTCGAGAAATCAAACAAAAACATGTACTCAGGGACACAAAATGTATTTATTGCTTCATCATACAGTTTCTGCAGAGACATATATGTTTGAGCTCAGTTGCAGAGGCATGGAGGTATGTGCATTCAGGTGGATTATTACAGTAAGCTATATCAGTGTGAATACGTGTTGCTCTGCGTGCATAGTGGGGGCTTTCAAACAGCAGCAGGAAAGCAGATTTGCTCGGACAGGCGTGCGATGCTTTACTGCTGCTCCATATTGGAAATGACTAGAAAGCAGAGAGAGACAGAACAAAACAAACATCAGGGTTTATGTGCTTAAACTGTTGTATGTTTATGTGTGTGAGTGTTGGCACAACTTACAATTCTTGACCCAGTGAGCCTTTGGATCAACACAGACCTGTCCCTCTTGTGTGTTGAGACTGGAGGGGAGGAAAAAAGCCATCACAGAGTGCCTATGTGTGTATATTTAAAGTGTTGGACAACATGTCTAAACTTACATTATAGCCTCCACACAGGAGTTCTCGGCAGGTTGTTTTTGGTATGTGTTCCCAACCACGATTTTGCTGACATCAGCAGTGGAGACCTTAGTGCAGCATGGATGTGACAATCTTCGGTTAGGGTAGCGCCCTGAGAAGGCCAGAGAGGACGTGAGAGATTGATATGTATGTATTTGGCCAAAGCAAATTAAGCAAATGAATTTGGAGGAAGATTGACAGGCGATAAAGAGAATAAGCATAAACAATAAGCTTTGCTGTTGCTCGTTCAAATCTCCATTGAGAAAATGTGTGCAGCATTTTTCACTGTGAAACAAAACATTATTTTATCCATTAAATCCTTTTTAATGCATTTTGTGCTGGTTTACAAGGTAATTAATGACCCGGGACTGATGCCTTCAATTGTACATTTTCTTGGAAAATAAATGAGCATTTGCAGCTTCTACTCTTCTTCTAAAGGGAACATAAGTCAACTGATGGAAGATTTTACCATCAGATGTCATTTCTAAGCTTTGTTATCTAAAATATTATGATTGTTTAAGCTAAAATAACAACAATCTCACCGAAAAATAAAATCTATTTGAGAGTGAGCATCAGCAAGAAAATCATAGTCGTGTGATGTGTGACAGTTTGGAAGGTGGGAGATGAAAATGAGATTAAAGTCACAAAATAAAATCTAGTTTGTTTGTATGTGTGGATATTTGCAGATAACAGGATGAAGGTAAAGTTTTTGATCCAGAGGTGAAACGTAGATTAATGAACTAAATAAAATTCATGCTGAAGTTACTGAAGTACTGAAGTCTGTGACATTTTCAAATAAGTAAATGTTTGAGTTGAGCAGGCAAGTAATTTGATTTTGAATTGTAACGTTTGAGTTGATTTTTCTTGCTTTTTGCAGGAATTATTATTATCATGTAGACTGCAAGAAGTACACAGGACATTATTACACAAATGATTCTTAACTATAATAATAAAACAAACAGGGTCTCCACAAGGGAGCACTATTTCTCCAGTCTTATTTCCCCTCTATGTAAACAAATGTAGAAGCAACACATCTGAGCGTGTACTTTTCAATCGCTGGTTTGATTCAAGGTGACGATGAAACCAGCCACCGGATGTGGGTAATCAGTTTGGTGCAGGTCAAGTGTTCTTCAGCTGAACATCAAGTAAACTAAATAAATATTTTTAGATTTTAGGAATATTAATAACACCCACAAACAAATGGCTGTTAAAATGGTCAGTGATTACAAATACTTAGAAATAATAATAGATGCTAACCTGTCCTGGAATTCTAACACAGACGTTATTTATAAGAAATGTCTGCAGTGCAATGTTTGTGTTGTATTGCATCATAGTTGTGTGTATGTTGGTTTGTTGTTGGTCCATTGCTGTATGGCACACTAATAAATATCTTAACCATAACCCGCACAGAAGCCATGCAGATGAAACGAGATTGAGATGAAAGACAAACAGAGTCGCTCCAAACAGGCCGTGCAAAATGGAGAAGGAAGACAATAATGCGGCAGCAGCTTAAAGGACAACTTCTTCACAAACAGCAGTGTAGTATGATCTGCTGATGGGAAATAACAGTTACAGTTTAATATCTGTTTGTCTGTAGCAAGATAATTTAATACTTACTGTTGCCTTCAGAGGGCTGGAAGCACAGACTCACTGAGAGCAGGAGGAGAGTGATGACCAGGATCTTGGAGGACATTTTGACCAATGGGCTGGCTGGTGGACAGGTCGACTGATCAGGCTGTAAATACACAAGCTGATGGACGTTCAGATATTTATTGCCATATGCAAGATCATTTTCGGGGGGTGGGGGCGTGTTTAGTTGAGGGCAGTACTAATGACGTGCTTTCCAGTGTACATGCATATATGCGAGTATGTGTGGTCCTGGTACTTTCACACCTCCGCCCCTCATCAGAAAAACTTTTAGCCCACTGTGAAACTTTAAACCACCAACATCTCTGTCTGAGAAATAACCTGAAACCTGTTTGCTCACACTGCACACAGGCAGAAACAAAGTGTGAAAAATATGCACTGCATGGTGGGCCATGCTACCTGTTTCACACTGTCATGAGTGATATATTTATACTGCAGATGAGTTTTTTTTTTTTCAATTATTACAGAAAACAAGAGACTATAATTATCCACTGCTTCACTGGAGGTTTGAATGAAAATAAATTTGACATATTGTCTCACACATCCTCCTAAACCATCTCAGGTTATCAGTGACTCACATTCTGCAGTACAGTGGTATATACAAGTGTTAAATACTTTAAAATACACTTAAGTAAAATGTGCATGGAGTAAGTAGAAGCACAGCACCTTAATTTGATCAGTAATAAGGCCTAAATGCTTATGCTCCTCAATCTGAATGAACATAAATCTATGGTTTTGTGCTTTACTACATAATTAAGTGCATTTAAGCAACCAGTACCCTAAACTTGCAAAGTTCTGGATGACGAAGCCATGAAATTAAATAATCCTGGGTCTGTGTTAGGCTGTCATAAAAACTACAAAGAAACACTCACCATTCAAATACAATAAGTGCCGTTGCAGCACATCTCATTTTATTTAGTGAATAAAACAATGTGTTTGGCAGATGATCATGTCAGACAAGTAACAACCTGCTCTGGAGGAAATGACACATTTACACGCACATAGATAGGGACTTGTGACATGCTTTCATTTTGATTATAACTAGCATACATTTGAAGTCTTAGTTACTCTGAAGCATCGTAATTATTCTTTTGTCTCTTATAGCTTGTATTTTATGTATGTATATATAGATATACAATGTAATTTATATGTATATTTTTTGTGTTTATTATGCACCAACACACCAGCAAGCAACTTCCTTGTATGTGTAAACCTATTTTGCAATAAAGCTGATTCCCCTTCTGATTAGACATACACAGAGCAGAAGTTTCAGTCATGAATATCACAAAACTTCTCAAACCAAAGCGAATGTATCTGCATGGCTAAATGCTACCACTGGCAATTACATAGACTGGGGCAAGAGTAAATATATGGTAGTCACAACAACAACAACTCAACTAAATGACACAAGCACTGAGGAAAAAAAAAAAGGTTGTTCTTAACCTACCATACCAGCATACTATAGTTTATTAAGGAAGTAACACTGGCATGCGATAACAGGACAAGAATGGACACAGTTCCCTGTCACTTTCAGTTAAATTATAAAGACTTTTATTAAGGAGACACGATCTGAATCGCTGCACGACATATAGAAGGACAGAAAAGGAGAGAAATTGAAAAAACATCATGGGGAGACTTGAGCGTTACAGCAGCTATGACCCTTGAAGTTACCGTCATGGCTCTTCAGCTTCCTGTGATTGAGGAAAACAAAGCTCACACATTTACTGGAAAGGAGAGCGTGACGAATGATTGACACAAACCTAGAAGGCCCCTGGAAAATGAGCGAAGGCCCTTTCAGTCCACTAAGGCTGCAGCTGATTCAGAATCAGCCATGTTTGGTATGCAATGGCAGAAAGGAGGTAAAGTGTGCTCGTTTCGATGGGTGGTAACCACATCCTCTCCCTGCTGCTGCAGTGCGAGGCTGGGTGGCAAATTTAATAAGAGGATGCAACTCGCCACTTCCTAGTTAGAGAGGGCCTTGGGAATCACATGATTTATGGTACAGAGAAAATAAATGCTTTTGCTGAGAGTCAGCAAACTGATGTCAGCATTCATGAGAAAGAAAAGGGTGAAATACCCACTGCTGGTCAACCAGTCATGCAGAGAGGATGTGTGTGTGTGAAGAATGAAACTTATCATTCTACCATCACTTCATTCATAACAGCTGCGAAAAGCTGAAGACTAAGAAGAGAGCGACATGTCTGTTAAGATTCTCACTCATACCACTAAATATCTGGAAATATTAGCGTTAAAGCAATGGTTGTTTTAAAAGACTTTAAATTTGGGGGGTGGAGGAGTGTGGTGGCAGGTTGGCTGGCTAGGTACGGGGGAAGAACCGGGAGGACGCCATGGAGGAGGTCCGACAGGAGAGGGCAGGGTGGTGAACCCAGCTGCCACGACGAGGGACGGAGCTGAGTGAACCTGGAGGGAAGACAGACAAACAGGGTTAGACACGGGGAAAACCAAGAACAGGGAAACAAAGATGATGCAGGGTACGCTAGCGCTTGATTGGCGCCAGGTTTGGAAAAAACTGAATCGCAAGAAAAAAGGAGAAATAAACAGCACACTAACAGTCAGCCAGGCTGCCGCCACAACAGGGCTCCCTCCTCAACGGCCACCTCCAGGTGGACCTCCCAGTTGGCTGGGAAGGGCTCAACAGATGTCTGTCAGGGGGGAGTTGCACTAGGATCCTGGTGGGGGTCCAGGGTCCAAAATGGAAACGAAATGACAGGTCTTAGAGAGCAGGGCTGGAAAAAAATATAAATAAAACTAAATAAAATTCAGGCGAGCAGGCAGGGCAGAGCAGCGGGACCAGGGGCAGGGCAGAGAGGGAACCGGGAACCTCGGGCGGACGTCCCAGGGCTAGGGCAGAGGGGAAACCGGGAAGGTCAGGTGGGAGGCCGGGCAGAGGGCGAAACTGGGGAGGTCAGGAGCCTGAGCAAAGGTCCACAGGGGGCCAAACAGAGGGTCGACAGAAAGGACCAGAGGCCCCAGGAGGCTGTCCACTGGGCCGGCGGAGAAGACGTAACCTCTCTGGAGGTTGGGCTAGGGGGTGACGGGATGAGGGCGAGGCCTCTTTAGAGGTTGGGCTGGGGACCGACGGGTAAGGTGGAGACCCTTTGGAGGCTTCTGGGGGATGCAGAAGGCCGTCAGTGAAGCAGGAGCAGGGGGAACCAGGGGTTGCTGGGTTGGGGACCGTGGACGGGGAACAAGGAGGTGGTGTGGTCTGGGCCGCGGGCTGGACGATGGCCTTAGCATGAGGACCAGGGGTTGGCCGGACCACCGGCGGAGTTGAAGCCAGTAGATCCACCAACAGAGCACACGGAGTGGGAGTCGGCCGGTCCACCAGCGAAATGGGTGTCGGTCGGTCCTCCGACAGGGTACGGGGGGGGGGGCAGGAGTCAGCCGGACCACCGACGAGGCACAAGGAGCAGGCTGGAGGCTAGTGGCGCTAGCAGCTTGGGGAACAGGCGGGGGGCTGCTGGGGAGCTCCTTAGGTGGAGGGGCTATGGCGTGGAGGAAGCAAGCGTCCCAGGGGGGCAAAAAATCCCTCAAACAAAGGTTCAGCCCACAGCAGCTGTTGAGCCCTGGCGCGGAAGGCTTCCTTCAGGCAGTCATTGATTGCTCCCTTCCACAGCTCTTTCAGCGTCACGAAGTCCAGGCGCCAGTACTCAAATTCCGTGGAGTCGGAGGAGAGGGGAGGGGTGAGCGTGCTGGGTCCATGTTGGCTTGATCGTTCTGTTATGGTGTGGACAGAGTGGACCCAAATGCAACGCTTATGATTTTATTAAGGAAAAGGGGGTTGAGGGAGTGGAGGTGAGGCGGATGCCGGGGAAACACGGGAACCGAGGAGACTGAGACAAGGGAGCCGGGGGGCACTGGGGACCGAAGAAGAGAGGAGGCCGGGGAGAACTGACCGGGGGGGTTGGTGGAGGAGTGTGGTGGCAGGCTGGCTGGCTAGGTACGGGGAAGAACCGGGAGGACGCCGTGGAGGAGGTCCGACGGGAGAGCGCAGGGTGGCGAGCCCAGCTGACACAACGGGGGACGGAGGTGAGTGAACCTGGAGGGAAGATAGACAGGGTTAGACACGGGGAAAACCAAGAACAGGGAAACAAAGATGATGCAGGTTACGCAAGAGCTTGAGTGAAGAAGTGGCACCGGGTTTGGAGCAACGACGATCAAGCAGAGATTGTGTGGAGAACCGGGGCTGAAGTGAAAGAGATGGAGTTGATTGCTGGCAGGTGTGGCAGGCAGAGGAGGTGGCTGACGAGGTGCAGGTGTGGATCATCAGCTGGCCTCAGGATCAGAGAGAGAGGGAGAACACACGCAGGGGGAGAGGAGGAGACACAAGCAGGCAGGCAGGCAGGCCAAAACACAAGGGATAAAACAGAAACACAAGACAAAAGGAGAAATAAACAGGACACTCACAGTCAGCCGGGCTGCCACCACAACAGAGTGGACTTTATGGGGTATAATAATTCTCACTATACATTCGGACAGCACTACAAGATGGCAGTATAGTGGGTAGTGTGTGATTTCGGGCACAGCCTGATTCATCATTAATTGTACTGCCATGCAGTGAGTCTCGTGACACGTCCACTCTACTGTACATACATTTCAGAAAGTCATTTGAGTGTCAAACATGGTTCTGTCAAACTCACCACACCAAAGCAACAGAACAAAGACTTCTTCCTCTTCTTTTGTTTCACATGCAGCAAAATAAGGAACTGGTTAAGACTGAGGTGGAATGCATAGATCATTTTCACAAGCATGATCGGAGACTGCTCTTGGTCTCTTCAAGTTAAGGCTTGAATCAAACTAAAGCACTAAAACAAAGTTTTGTCCCACCACATCTGAAGGTAGAAGTATTTACAAACCTGAAGGCGCCGCAAGAAGCCTGCAGTCATAGAGAGGGATGAGACGTGATAAATTGTTCAAATGGATATTGGTGCACACTTTTGGACAGTCAAAGTCAAGGTGTTGCGTTTGGTTGTTCACATGGAAAGTGACAGAAACCCTGCATACTTTCTAACCTCCACACCTGGCCAGTTGCTGCCATGCAGTTGGCGTGCTAGTTGGATTATTGGTTACAGAAATTGTGTCAGAAACTGTCCGATGCCGTTTGATTATCCAACAAACACTTTATATGAAGCATACTGCAGCTCCAAACGTCATCGGACAATATACAACATAAGCATCAAACGGTCATTTGATAGAGGGTCAGAATACAGCAGTTCAGTTCAGACAACAGCTTGATTGTGGCATGGACTATATTGAAGCAGAAAGAAATGCTCACATTCAGTGGTGGCAGTTTGCTTTTTAATTTTGCATATAGAGGTGGAGAGGAAAACCGCTGTTTAGTGTGAACTGAAGAGCAAATCGGAAATTCAACAAGATTGCGTGATGATAAACTTAAAGATGCTGTGCATTAACATGTTTGGAGACAAAGCAGTTACTAATTCAACAACTTCCTGTCTTTGTGGGTAATTTCATGTTCCAGCCACAGATGGCTCTTGATTTCATGGTTAATCCTTATCTGGATAAAACTCTGCAGTCCTTATACAGTTTCAAAGCTATGAATAAAACCGATAAACACAGCATGCAGTGTGCAACATTTATTTCCAGTATTGTCATGCTTATACAACCTCTCCATTAGACAAGCTTTCAAATAAATCAGTGGTTCACCTCACATTTTCACAATTTCATAACTTAACAGTAATATCTAAGAATAACATTACACTGATTATACTGGAACTATTTGAAAAATACACTTGGTAATAAATACATGAATACTTCTGCCAGCACTGCTCAATTAAATTAATAAATAATTTCACTCCAAAGGCATTGAAAGAAACTAAATATTCAACATTAAATAATTATGTTCTTCAAGTGCTATTTCAAACATGAGTTTGTATCAGTGTCGAGGCCATAATCGTTAACTTCTTGACAAATTCAGTCTGTCTTCATTGGCTGGAGGTGGAGAAGATGCAGGTCTACTCATTTTTGTTTTTCTGAAAAGGTTTCACCAGCAGGCTTCGCAGATGTGGAGAGGAAGGACCGGAGAGAGGATGAGGAAGAAGGAGGAAGATTGGAGGAATGAGGAGGAGAGGAAGATGAAGAATAAAGAGAAGATGATGAAGTAGGAAGAGAAGAGGAAGGAGGAAGAGTGGAGGAGGAAGGAGGAAGAGAGGAGTAGGAAGTAGGAAGAGAAGAGGAAGGAGGAAGAGTGGAGGAGGAATGAGTAAGAGAGGAGGAGGAAGTAGGAAGAGATGAGGAAGGAGGAAGAGTGGAGGAGGAATGAGTAAGAGAGGAGGAGGAAGTAGGAAGAGATGAGGAAGGAGGAAGAGTGGAGGAGGAATGAGTAAGAGAGGAGGAGGAAGTAGGAAGAGAAGAGGAAGGAGGAAGGGTGGAGGAGGAAGGAGGAAGAGAAGAGGAAGGAGGAAGAGTGGATGAGGAATGAGTAAGAGAGGAGGAAGGAGGAAGAGTGGAGGAGGAAGGAGGAAGAGAAGAGGACGGAGGAAGAGTGGATGAGGAATGAGTACGAGAGGAGGAGGAGGAAAGAGAAAGAGAGGAGGAAGGAGGAAGAGTCGATGAGGAATGAGTAAGAGAGGAGGAAGGAGGAAGAGTGGATGAGGAATGAGTAAGAGAGGAGGAATGAGTACGAGAGGAGGAGGAGGAAAGAGAAAGAGAAGAGGAAGGAGCAGTGGAGGATGAAAGAGGGGAGGCAGTGGATGTGATGATGGAGAGGAGGGAGACTGGAGACGAAGGAGTGGCCTGAGATTTTGCTTTCCTGTGAGAAAGATAATAGAAGACAAAAAGATTAGAGACCAGAAGTTTGGGATTGAATGAGTGAAGAAACAACCAAGATGATGATGTGAGAAAATCAGCAGCAACAAAAAACTCACTCAAAAGCAAAAATCTTGCGTCGAACCCAGAGAGCGTTCAGCTGACTGCAGTAAAGACCTGTCTCTGTTTGAAAGCTGCAGGAATGAAACAAATGCAACATTAGTACTCTGCAGAGTCTTAAAAATAAAATGCAAGCTGGCTTTACTTGGTACACGATCAACAAGCCAATAAATAATGAGTAGTTTTTTTATTATCAGCCATCAATGTGTCCCTGAGCAAGATACTTAACCTCTAATTGCTCCAGGGGTGTGCGACCTCTGTCATATAAAGTAATTTTTAGTCGCTTTGGATAAAAGCCTCAGCTAATTGACCAAATAATTATTTAGAGGCTGAAATGAGTCTTTCTTTCCACGTTAGCACCATCGACAGGATTTGACTACTTTTAGGTGCTGAGAGTCTTAAATATAATTGTTCATAATGTGCTGTAGATATGTCAGTTTATGGCAAATACAAAGAAATTAAGTAGAGAAGCAAAGATATTGATTAATTAAAATTCCTGTTCTTGCGGCACCAAGTTCTGAATGTTAAATTAAAATTTTTTTAACATGGACATAAAGCTTTGCTCTTCTTACTTACATGACAGCTTGGACACATGGAGGCGCAGCTTCCTGGACCAAGTATCCTATGATTGGTTCGGTTATCTCCTGTTTGTTGACCGTCTTGCAGCATTCTGCCAACTTCTCAGCTAAACATGGATGAAAGCAGAAAAGGGTTAATTAAATAAAATTGAATAAGAAGCAATCTGTTAGATCTTGTTTATCTAAATGATAATCTTACCTGATCCAGCCTGAACCACAGCCGCCAGGACAATGGTGACCAGCACACTCTTCAACAGGCTTCCACAGTTTTCCATTTTTTAAAAAGATTGATAAATATGAGATTCGCTGGATGAGTACTGAATAAATTTCGGCTTCCTTCCTCTCCAGACTGCTCGGTGAACTGACAGCCGTCTGGAGACTTCAGATACTTAAGGCCTGGAAAAGAAGAAGTGCTCCCTCTGGTCAGTCATGCTCCTGCTTTTTTCTTTTTCCCTCCTCTCTCTTCTTCTTCTGAATGACCAGCTGATTAACAGGGGTTTCCATGCAGTGACTGGCCAGCAGCCATACCAACATGGAGCCTGCTTCTGCTGAATTACTGAAGCTTAGCAGGTTCGGGCTTGGTTAGTACCCAGAAGGGAGACCTGGGAAGAACTGAGTTGCAGCTGGCAAGGGGTGTTGGTTGGTCCAGCAGGGGGCAGTCTTCCCTCTGGTCCTAATAATATCATTCTAATGCTTCAGTGCAGTGATGGGGACAGTATGCTGATGAGCGTTCTGGTGCAAAGTGGGTGCCGCTCATCGGAGATGGTTGAGATAAGTTCCCCCCGCTTCACTGTGAAGCGCTTTGAGTTTCTATGATAAAGCATTAGAGAGGGATGTGACACGTTGTGTATTGTACTAATAATAATGGATAATGGCGCACACAGTTGGAGAGTCTCTCCTCAAGGGCGCTGTGTTGCACTTGGTTGTTCACACAAAAAGTGAACCCCTGCATACTTGCTAACCTCCACACACCTGGCCAGTTTCTGCATGCAGTTTGTTTGTTGGTTACAGAAATTAAGTCAAACTGTGTCAGAAGTGGTTTGATGATCTGACAGAAAGGACACCACAGTTGAATTTCAGTGTTATGTAATGTAAGAAGTTGTTTTCGTGATGGCCCCTGGGCCTCTGCCAGGGTGTTTGTGTGTCTGTTGTGTGTCCGATTCCTGATCCTATACCAGTGTAAAATGAATCTACTTGTCACTGCGAGGAACAGACTGGGAATCTTTCACCATGTGTAAGGTCTGTTCACGGAGCAGGTGACGGGTGATGAAATAAATGATCAGATCAACTCTGGATGCAGGATCGGGACATTTATTTCCACTGTTTTCATGGTTGTACAACTTGTATTTGAAATAAAGAGCTATGACACGCTTTCAAATAAATAAATACTTCACATCACATTTCTCATACCAATTTCATAAATCTAAAAGTTGACTGTCAGCCAGGATGCACAGTAGTACCTAATAAAACATTACACTGATGAGTTGTATTCAGTAACTTGTAAATATAGATAAATACACTTGGTAATAAATACATGAATACTTCTACCAGCGCTGCTCAATTAAATTAATAAATAATTTCACTCTAAAGGCATTGAAAGAAACTAAATATTGAACATAAAGTAATAATTATGTTCTTCAAGTGCTATTTCAAACATGAGTTTGTATCAGGGTCGAGGCCATAATCGTTAACTTCTTGACAAATTCAGTCTTTGTCTTCATTGGCTGGAGGTGGAGAAGATGCAGGTCTACTCATTCAAGGTTTCCCCAGCAGGCTTCTCAGATGTTGAGAGGAAGGACCGAAGAGAGGAGGAGGAAATAGGAAGAGAAGAGGAAGGAGCAGTGGAGGATGAAAGAGGGGAGGCAGTGGATTTGATGATGGAGAGGAGGGAGACTGGAGACGAAGGAGTGGCCTGAGATTTTGCTTTCCTGTGAGAAAGATAATAGAAGACAAAAAGATTAGAGACCTGAAGTTTGGGATTGAATGAGTGAAGAAACAACCAAGATGATGATGTGAGAAAATCAGCAGCAATAAAAAAAACTCACCTGAATGCAACAATCTTGCGTCGAACCCAGGGAGCGTTCAGCTGACTGCAGAAAAGACCTGTCTCTGTTTGAAAGCTGCAGGAATGAAACAAATGCAACATTAGTACTCTGCAGAGTCTTAAATTAAAATGCAAGCTGGCTAGTGTTAATAGACCAATACATTAATTAATTGATCAGCTTAATTCAAAAGCATTCGCCATTTGGAAATATAAAATGTAAGCAAGACCACTAAAATGGGTGATAGATGTTGAATTGGGTTTTTCATTTCAGTAGGACTTCAGACTGCCTTTAGGTGCTGAGAGTCTTAAATATAATTGTTCATAATGTGCTGTAGATATGTCAGTTTATGGCAAATACAAAGAAATTACGTCAAAAAACAGTCAAGTTCAATTAAATAATTAAAAATCACTGTATTCCTGTTTTAGAGGCACCAAATTCTGAATGTTAATGTTCATTTTTTTTAACATGGACATAAAGCTTTGCTCTTCTTACTTACATGACAGCTTGGACACATGGAGGCGCACGTTCCTGGATCAAGTATCCTATGATTGGTTCGGTTATCTCCTGTTTGTTGACTGATTTGCAGCATTCTGCCAACTTCTCAGCTAAACATGGATAGAAACAGAAAAGAGTTAATAAAAAATAAATAAATAAGAAGCAATCCGTTATATCTTGTTTATCTAAATGATAATCTTACCTGGTCCAGCCTGAACCACAGCCGCCAGGACAATGGTGACCAGCACACTCTTCAACAGGCTTCCACAGTTTTCCATTTTTAAAAAGATTGATAAATATGAGATTGGATGGATAAATAGTGAATAAATTAAGCACCGTTGGTCCTTCGTCTCCTTTCCTCTCCAGAGAGCTCGTTGAACTGACAGCCCTCTGGAGACTTCAGATACTTAAGGCATGAAAAAGAGGAAGTGCTCCGGTTAGTCATCTTCCTGCTTTTTTCTTTTTCCATCCTCTCTCTTCTTCTTCTGAATGACCCGCTTACGGGGATTTCTGTGAAGTGACCAACAGGAAGCACTTTCATCACAGCGTTTCGTCTGAAAAATGAAGTCACGTTTTAACTGATTACAGAGTTATTAGGAAACCCTCACAGGCCCGAAGTCATCCTCAATGTCTTTTTATCTGTACATTTATTAAAGCAATAAAAAAAGAAAAAAAAGTTAGGAATCAATCAGCAAACTTTATGTAAGCTGGTCACCTTAAGGCGGATTTATGCTTGAAACAAACTGGCACTAATACAAAATGTTGTCCGACCACATCTAAAGGTAAAAGTATTTAGACTCGTTCCAAAGGGCCAAACTTGAAGGTGTGCGAAACGTGTCATTTGTGTCAAACTGTGTCAGACGCTGTTTGATGATCCGACAAACACTTTATATAAAACATACCGAAGCTTTTAAGCCTCCAAACCTCCATAAACCATCAGACAGTTTCATAAGCATGAAATGGTCATTTGACCTTTTCTTTTACCTGCTGTCCGAATTCATTCACCCATAATTTTAATGATTTGAGTCTTCACCATATTTCTTTTGCATGCATTGTATAATAGGATGAGGACAAGTGTTTTACTTAGGGACTCTAACCCTTATTCCTTAGATACAGTCGTCACTGTAAATCCAGATTGTCCACGCTACAAACTCTGTTTAAAAGCGCCAGACAGCGGGACCTGTCAAGAAGTTAACAGCAGAGAAAACAGGGACCCCAACCCTTGTAATTCTACTTGGCCCTGTTAACTGAGGATCAGCCGTGTGAGATGGTACGTTCAAAAGAGCACTCCAAGCTTTTTAAATAGTGTTAAAATCTAAAAACAAAAAAGAAAACAAGACAGTTAAAGTTACAGTGCAGTGTAAGTTATCAATCTACAGCCGTTTAATTTGATTTAATTAAAGGCAGTGGTAAAAAGAGTCTCGACTGAAAACTAAAGGGGACAGAGCGTTTGCTGTCAGGGCCCCGAGGCTCTGGAACAGCCTGCCCGAGGAAATCAGGTCGGCTGAGTCAGTGAACTCTTTTAAGTCCCTTCTTAAAACATACTTTTATAGGAGAGCCTTTCCCGATCTTATTTGACTTTATTTTATCCCTTTTATTTTATTGTATTTTACTAATTTTATATAAAATTTTCATGCTCTTATCTTTATTTTATTTTTTATTTTTTTGTATTATTCTTTACACTTGTTAAAGCACTTTGTAACTTGTTTTTGAAAAGTGCTTTACAAATAAGGATTATTATTATTATTAAAAAGAAAAGTCTTCAGTCTTGATTTAAAAGAACTGAGAGTTTCAGCTGACCTGCAGTTATCTGGGAGTTTGTTCCAGATATACGGAGCATAAAAACTGAACGCTGCTTCTCCTTGTTTAGATTTGACTCTGGGGACAGAAAGCAGACCTGCCCCAGACGACCTGAGAGGTCTGGATGGTTCGTAACGAAGCAGAAGATCAGAAATGTATTTTGGCCCTAAACCATTTAGTGCTTTATAAACTAACAGCAGGATTTTTGAAATCAATTATTTGACAGACAGGAAGCCAATGTAAAGACCTCAGAACTGGAGTGATATGATCCACTTTTTTGGTCTTAGTGAGGACTCGAGCAGCAGCGTTCTGAATCAGCTGCAGCTGTCTGACGGATTTCTTAGGGAGCCTGTAAGGACACTGTTACAGTAGTCAAGTCGACTGAAGATAAATGCATGGATAAGCTTTTTTCAGGTCCTGCTGAGACATAAGTCCTTTAATCCGTGATATATTCTTCAGGTGATAGTAGGCTGACTCTTTTTTAAGAGTGGCTTAATGACTGCAGTTTTCAGGGCCTGTGGGAAAAAACCTGAGAGGAGAGACATGTTGACAGTTTGTAGTAAATCTGAGGCCATGCAGTTAGACACATTTTTGAAAAAACCTGTTGGCAGAATATCAAGGCAGCGTGAGGAGGATTTCAGATGTTGTATTATGTCCTCCAGGTTTTTATGGTTAATAGAATCAAATTGTCTCATGCTATATAAATTGTTTTTAAGTGGACACAGGGACAAGACATATCCTGTTACTGACATGGAGGCACTGATTGCTTGTCTAACTGTTTGAATTTTGTCTGTGAAGAAGGAGGCAAATTCATTGCAGGCCCTGGTGGATAGAAGTTCAGAGGCTACAGACACAGGAGTGTTGTTTAGCCTGTCGACAGTAGCAAACAGGGCACGTGTATTATTGGTGTTTTTGGTGATGACGTCAGAAGAAGGACCGCCTTGCATTTATCAGCTCTAAATTATAAATGTGAAGTCTCTCTTCATAGATGTCATAATGAACCTGGAGATTTGTTTTCCGCCACCTGCGTTCAGCTTTTCGACGCTCTCTTTTTTGAGTTCTAACCAGCGTGGCATTTCTCCATGGAGATCTTCTCTTACCAGAGACCACCTTCACCTTGGCTGGTGCAGGTGTCGTCGTTGCTTACAGTAACATTACCGATATCCGAGTGTGTTACCTAGTAAGTTTGCTAGCATCAACTTGAGATTAGCTAGCAGCTAAACCTCTGTCTATGGCTGATTTATCTTGAGTCTTCTAACATGCAAACATCAAGCAAGCACAACAACACAAGACACAACAAGCCAGCTTATAAGTTATTACTTACTAATCCAACAGAGAGAAGGCCGGCTTGGTAAATGTCCTGCATCCTTTCAGCTCTCTTAGATCACGCCAAAGACTAAAAACCAGCCTGACATTTACTCTTCTCTGGTCACTTGACTATATTGAAACAGAAAGTGCTCACAGAGTCAGAGGTGACAGTTGTTTGCTTTTTAATTTGGCCTAGACTCATTTGTCAAACTGCTGCTTAGTGTGAGCTGAAGACCAAATAGGAAAATGAATGACAAGATATCGTGATGGCAAAGAAAATCAAAGATGTTTTTTTTTCCCCTGAATGCATCAACATGTTTGGAGACTAAATTGTTCCTAATTCAACAGCTTGCTGTCAGATTGATCCTTATCTGGATAAAACTCTGCAGCCCTTATACATTTTCATATCTTGTTACTGTTGCATTTGAGAAAGAAATCAGATTAAATGAAGAATCAAACAGATAAACACTGGAGGCATGATGTACAAAATTTATTTGCAGGATTTTCATGGTTGTACAACTTCTCCTTTAGATTAAAAGTCATCTTTAAAATTAAATTTCAAATTAATAAATAGTAGACATGACTTTATCTCAGGACAATTTTCATAAATCTAAAAGTTGACTGTCAGCCAGGATGCACAGTAGTACCTAATAAAACATTACACTGATGAGTTGTATTCAGTAACTTGTAAATATAGATAAATACACTTGGTAATAAATACATGAATACTTCTACCAGCACTGTTCAATTAAATTAATAAATAATTTCACTCTAAAGGCATTGAAAGAAACTAAATATTGAACATAATTATGTTCTTCAAGTGCTATTTCAAACATTAGTTTGTATCAGGGTCGAGGCCATAATCGTTAACTTCTTGTCAAATTCAGTCTGTCTTCATTGGCTGGAGGTGGAGAAGATGCAGGTCTACTCATTTTTGTTTTCTGAAAAGGTTTCCCCAGCAGGCTTCTCAGATGTGGAGAGGAAGGACCGGAGAGAGGAGGAGGAAATAGGAAGAGAAGAGGAAGGAGCAGTGGAGGATGAAAGAGGGGAGGCAGTGGATGTGATGATGGAGAGGAGGGAGACTGAAGACGAAGGAGTGGCCTGAGATTTTGCTTTCCTGTGAGAAAGATAATAGAAGACAAAAAAGATTAGAGACCTGAAGTTTGGGATTGAATGAGTGAAGAAACAACCAAGATGAGCATGTGAGAAAATCAGCAGCAATAAAAAAAAACTCACCTGAATGCAAAAATCTTGCGTCGAACCCAGGGAGCGTTCAGCTGACTGCAGTAAAGACCTGTCTCTGTTTGAAAGCTGCAGGAATTAAACAAATGCAACATTAGTACTCTGCAGAGTCTTTCTATTAAAATACAAGTTGGCTAGTGTTAATAGACCAATACATTAATTAATATTAATATAATCAACTTACTACTTGGAAATATAAAATGTAAGCAAGACCACAAAAATGGGTGAAAAATGGTGCTGATTTGGGTTTTTCATTTCAGTACTTTGCCCATGTGAGCACCTTCAGATGTAGGACTTCAGACTGCCTTTAGGTGCTGAGAGTTAAATATAATTGTTCATAATGTGCTGTAGATATGTCAGTTTATGGAAAATTCAAAGAACTTTCCTTGAAAAACAGTCAAGTTTAATTAAATAATTAAAAATCAGGAGGATTTTTTATTATTTAATCACTTTTTCAGACTGTATTCCTGTTTTAAAGGCACCAAATTCTGAATGTTTTTCATTTTTTTTAACATGGACATAAAGCTTTGCTCTTCTTACTTACATGACAGCTTGGACACATGGAGGCGCACGTTCCTGGATCAAGTATCCTATGATTGGTTCGGTTATCTCCTGTTTGTTGACTGATTTGCAGCATTCTGCCAACTTCTCAGCTAAACATGGATGAAAGCAGAAAAGAGTTAATAAAAAATAAATAAGAAGCAATCTGTTAGATCTTGTTTATCTAAATTATAATCTTACCTGATCCAGACTGAACCACAGCCGCCAGGACAATGGTGACCAGCACACTCTTCAACAGGCTTCCACAGTTTTCCATTTTTTAAAAAGATTGATAAATATGAGATTGGATGGATAAATACTGAATAAATTAAGCACCGTTGGTCCTTCGTCTCCTTTCCTCTCCAGAGAGCTCGGTGAACTGACAGCCGTCTGGAGACTTCAGATACTTAAGGCATGGAAAAGAAGAAGTGCTCCCTCCAGTTAGTCATCTTCCTGCTTTTTTCTTTTTCCATCCTCTCTCTTCTTCTGAATGACCCGCTTACGGGGATTTCTGTGAAGTGACCAACAGGAAGCACTTTCATCACAGCGTTTCGTCTGAAAAAGTCACGTTTTTTTCTGAATATTGGATCGCTGAGGTGTTAGGAATCCCTCGGAGGCCTGAGGTCATCCTCGTGCCGCATCTTTTTGTCAGTACATTTGTTAAAGTATTAACAAAGAGTGTTTTTTTGTTTTAACTAATAAGTTAAAATCTTCCTCATTTCAAGACAGTGAAACATTTAAGCTACCAACAACAGCTACAGTGAGGAAAATAAGTATTTGAACACCCTGCTATTTTGCAAGTTCTCCCACTAAGAAATCATGGAGGGGTCTGAAATTGTCATCGTAGGTGCATGTCCACTGTGAGAGACATAATCTAAAAAAAAAAAAAAAATCCAGAAATCACAATGTATGATTTTTTAACTATTTATTTGTATGATACAGCTGCAAATATGTATTTGAACACCTGAGAAAATCAATGTTAATATTTGGTACAGTAGCCTTTGTTTGCAATTACAGAGGTCAAACGTTTCCTGTAGTTTTTCACCAGGTTTGCACACACTGCAGGAGGGATTTTGGCCCACTCCTCCACACAGATCTTCTCTAGATCAGTCAGGTTTCTGGGCTGTCGCTGAGAAACACAGAGTTTGAGCTCCCTCCAAAGATTCTCTATTGGGTTTAGGTCTGGAGACTGGCTAGGCCACGCCAGAACCTTGATATGCTTC
>NC_060150.1:44960679-45004401 GCF_021292245.1 Micropterus dolomieu | reverse complement strand
TCATACAAATAGTTAAAAAATCATACATTGTGATTTCTGGATTTTTTTTTTTTAGATTATGTCTCTCACAGTGGACATGCACCTACGATGACAATTTCAGACCCCTCCATGATTTCTTAGTGGGAGAACTTGCAAAATAGCAGGGTGTTCAAATACTTATTTTCCTCACTGTATATAGTTTTTTCACTATTAAAATGATTGATAAATTATAACTTTTTCCAAGTTGAAGCTATTGTCATTTTGAGTCACTTCTGTGACATTTATGCCACGAGGACTTTGGCAATCTTTCTGGGCAGGACTTGCTGCAGTGTGCAGTCATGATGCACTCCCGCCCAGTGACACACAGACATGTCACAACATTGACCTCTGCGCTTCCACACATATGTAAAATGCTGTCCAGAGCCGTTATAGAGAGTGTTCATCATTATGGGCAGGACTTGGTACTGTGTGTTTTTTGTATCTTGAATCACTGAATCAGTGCTTACTGTGCTTTTGCAGTCATCTAAGTGTTTCATTAATTCTGCTGCCATGTAGGCAGTCCCATGCCATGTCCACACACTACACCTCCTTAACATTATGTTTTTCTTGTTTGATTTTGTTATTTATTTAGTCTTTCTTATATCATGTGCACCGCCCAAGAGAAACTCTATTATACACTATCATAGAGAACAACTTTAGCGCATCAGATCATTGGCGCTCAACACTTTCTCACCATGATCAATGAATAAGAATGAACATGTCGGGCTTGGATTACCTGTGCTGCACCTGGAAAACGAAGGTGACAAAGGGAACTAGAGTCGTGGGTCCAGTTCCTTTTTAGGGCTTACCAGCCTTCTGGCAAATGTACAGTGACTAGTTAATAAGATGGACGAGCTTACGAGCAGGATTGCTTTTCAACACGACACTAAGAGCCAGGGATACCACCAAAGATTTTTCTAGTCGACTAGTAGTCGTTCCAGCCATTAGTCACACATTTCTGACGTTAATTTAATTGATTAAATATTCATTTTCGGGGCTTTAGAAAATGGTTTGAGTTCCAGGGCTGAGAGAGAGTGTTACACAGTCACAGGAAAAAGTATGTGAACCCTTGGGAATTATTTGGATTTCTGCATAAATTGGTCATAGAAATGTGATCTGATCTTCATCTAAATCACAACAATAGACAAACACAGTCTGATTAAACTAATACCACTCTAAATAAATGTTATTGAATACACAGTGTAAACATTTACAGTGAAGGGTGAAAAAAAAGTATATAGACACCTAATGACTTCTCCAAAAGCTTATTCGAGTCAGGAGTCAGCTTATCAATGAGTCGAGATTGGAGGTGTTAGTTAGAGCTGGCCTGAATTGTCTATAAATGGAGAAAGTTCAGCATTGTTGCTACTTTTTCCAAGGAGTCGCCGTTCTGTAAAGATGACTGCATGAGCACAGCGCAGAATGCTCAATGAGATTAAGATGGATCCTAGAGTGTCAGGTGAAGACTTATATAAATCTCTGGAACACACTAACAACTCTGTTGATAACTCTGATACGTCAAACGCTGCACAAGAGTGAAGTTTATGGGAGGACACCATGAAGGAAGCAACTGCTGTCCAAGGAAAACTTTGCTGCATGTCTGACGTTTGCAAAAGAGCACCTAGATGTTCCACAGCACTACTGGCAAAATATTATGTGGACAGATAGGACCAAAGTTGAGTTGTTTGGAAGGAACACACAACCCTATGTGTGGAGGAAAAAAGGCACACCAACAATAAAACCTCATCATAAACGGGAAGTATGGTGGAGGGGGAATCATGGTTTGGGGCTGCTTCGCTGCTTTAAGGGCCTGGAAGGGTTGCTATTATCGACAGAAAAATTTATTGCAAAGATTATCAAGAAATTTGCGGGATAATGTAAGGCCATCTGTCCGCCATATGAAGCTCAACAGAAGATGGATGATGCAACACGACAACAACCCAAAGCACAGAAGTACATCAACAACAGAATGGCTTCCGCAGAAGAAAATTAATACACCTTCTGAAGTGGCCCAGTCAGAGTCGTGACCTCAACCCAATTGAGATGCATGACCTCAAGAGAGTGATTCACCCCTGTGCATTGACATGTTTGGGGAGTTGTTCTGTATTGACACACTAAATAAGTGCTCACAGAGAGTCAGCAGTGACATTTGCTTCTGAATTTGGCACACAGTCATTTTTACCCGGCCATATGCGTGTGAATTTTCCTGTATTTTTTCCTGTGCATCGATACGTTTGAAGACGAAGTTGTCACATATTCAACAACATCTTTAGTCAACATCCTTGGGGGTGGTTTAATGTTACAACCACTAACCACAGCTGCCACATGGTATGTTTCATGATTGATCATTATCTGGATAAAAGTCTAGCTTCTTGCTTTTGTGTGTGAGAAAGAAACCAGGTGAGATGAACAGACAGATAAACACTGAATGGAAGATCACATGTGCAACATTTATTTCTGAGCAATGTTTTCATGGTTGTACAGCTTCTTCTTTGAATGAAAAGTTATCACATTTGTTTTAAATAAATAAATAGTTCAACATCAAATTTTTTCAGAACAATTTCATAAATTTAAAAATTCACTTTATCAGCCATGATGTACAATAATAATTAAAACATTAAACTGATGAGTTGTAACTTGTAAACATTAATAAATACACTTGGTAATAAATACATGAATACTTCTACCAGCACTGCTCAATTAAATTAAATTGATAGATAAATAATAAAACAAAATGTAATAATATACACATAAAGTAATAATAATAATAATTATGTCTGTCAAGTGCTTTTTCAAACATTAGTTTGTAACTTCTTGACAAATTCAGTCTTTGTCTTCATTGGCTGGAGGTGGAGAAGATGCAGGCCTACTCGTTTTTGTTTTCTGAAAAGGTTTCACCTTCAGGCTTCTCAGATGTGGAGGGGAAAGAACGAAGAGAGGAGGAGGAAGGAGAAAGAGTAGAGGAATGAGGAAGAGAGGAGGTGGAAGGAGGAAGAGTAGAGGAATGAGGAAGAGAGGAGGTGGAAGGAGGAGTGGTGGATGAAAGAGGGGAGGCAGTGGATGTGATGATGGAGAGGAGGGAGACTGAAGATGAACGAGTGGCCTGAGATTTTGCTTTCCTGTGAGAAAGATAATAGAAGACAAAAAGATTAGAGACCAGAAGTTTGGGATTGAATGAGTGAAGAAACAACCAAGATGAGAAAATCAGCAGCAACAAAAAACTCACTCGAAAGCAACAATCTTGCGTCGAACCCAGAGAGCGTTCAGCTGACTGCAGAAAAGACCTTTCTCTGTTTGAAAGCTGCAGGGATTAAATAAATATAAAATTAGTACTCTGCAGAGTCTTTCTATTAAAATACAACATGGTTAGTATTAATGTGCCAATACATTAACTAATAGTCAACTTAATTCAAAAGCATTCGCCATGTGGAAATATAAAATGTAAGCGATACCACTAAAATGGGTGATAGATTTCAGTAGGACTTCAGACTGCTTTTAGGTGCTGAGAGTCTTAAATATAATTGTTCATAATGTGCTGTAGATATGTCAGTTTATGGCAAATACAAAGAAATTAAGTTGAAAAATGGTCAAGTTATTAATTAATTAATATGTTTTAAAAAAAAGAAGAAGCTTTTTTTTTTTTCAAAACATTTCCAGACTGTTTTCCTGTTTTAAAGGCACCAAATTCTGAATGTTAAATTTAATTTTTTAAACATGGACATAGAGCTTTGCTCTTCTTACTTACATGACAGCTCGGACACATGGAAGCGCACGTTCCTGGATCAAGTATCCTATGATTGGTTCAGTTATCTCCTGTCTGTTGACCGTCTTGCAGCAGTCTGACAGCTTCTCAGCTAAACATGGATGAAAGCAGAAAAGAGGAGAAGAGTTCATTAGAAAAATAAAATTATAGCTTTCACAAGAGGAAAAGAAATCTGTGAGATCTGGTACCTTGTTTATTTAAATCATTATCTTACCTGTTGATCCTGGCTGAACCACAGCCATGAGGACGATGGCTACCAGCACACTCTTCAACAGGCTTCCGCAGTTTACCATTTTTAAAAAGATTGATAAAGATGAGATTCAATTAGATGAATACTGAATGAATTAAGCACTGTTGGTCCTTCGTCTTCCTTCTTCTTCAGAGTGTTTGGTGAACTGACAGCCGTCTGGAGACTTCAGATTCTTAAGGCCTGAAAAGCAGAAGTCGTCACCCTTATTTATTTTTTTTCTTTTTCCATCCTCTCTCTTTATCTGAATTAATGACCCGCTGATTTACGGGGTTTTCCATCAAGTGACCAACAGGAAATACTTTCGTCATAGTCTTTCTTTTGGAAAATGAAGTAGTATCTGATTGCAGAGGTGTTAGGAATCCCTCACAGGCCTGAGATCATGCCACAATGTCAGTGCATTTCTTAAAGACACAAGTAATGAATCAATTGTCAAGTGTAAATCTGCATCATTTGAATATAATGAAACATTGAAGCTACCAATAACGGCTATATATTTTTTTGTCTTTTAGAATATATGATATATAAAAGATATTTCTGTTTTTAAAGTTGAAGCAATAGTTTTTCAAGTCACTTTTGCGGCGTTTATGTCATAATGATATTGGCAATCGTTCTGGGCAGCACTTGCTACAGAGTGCAGTCATCACATGCTCCAGCCCAGCGACACACAGACATGGCACAACATGGGCCTCTGAGCATTCATATATCTATCTGTGTACAGAAAAATCACCATTCACTAAGTAGTCCATTATATCCCAGACCCAAGAATTCATCTTCACTTTCTAATACACACCGAAAATCAGTTTTAACAACAAATTTTTAACAATGATCGAAAGGACACGTACAAAATACACACATTATACAATGGCGACATGCAGCCAGTGGGCAAGTTTTAACAACAAATTTCCCGATATAATCCTGCATAGATGGACCGACAGACCACAGATGAGCCATAAATAGACATTTAACAGTCTGACTTGTTTATGTATTGTTAGATCCCGAGTTACCCGTGTTCAGGAGCTACTGGACCAGCTCTCTGTCCTCTAGGCCTGTGGGTATTACCCTATTAGGCATAACTGAGGACTGTTTAAGCTGGTGTCGAAGAGATTCGCATAGCCGAACGCCTACCCTGCTTACTCTGAAAAGGCACCTGACTGAATAGTCCTAGAGCCAAATACCACCTCAGCCACGCCCGTTAACGACAGCTCTCTTCTCATTGATCAGTGCACTTGGGATAGTTGCTAGGATTGTATTTAGTGGCCAGGAAAATAGGCCCCAAGGATAAGTTAATTTCGTTGGCTAGAGCAACCTATAAGAACCGTAAAGATGTTAGTATACAGTATGTAAATGGTACTCTAACAAAAGAATGGAAATCAGCACAGCTCTAGGGAAGACACACTAGAATAAGAGGAGTGTGGACAGATGTAAATACAGTAAATAAATGTGCAGCCTGAAGTTACTCTGCAGTAGAAGCAGGCAATACCTTTTGAAATGTAGTTTGCTGGTTAAAATATTTAGTGCAAATAAAAGCTAAATAAGGAAACTTAACAAAAGAGCAGCGAACACGCCTCTCTAAAGATAACCGACACCCACGTAAGTACTCACTGAGAGGACGCTGAGTGAGAAAACATGCAACTCATTCACCCAAAATGGAAAGATTAAATTGAAGCAGACAGGAAATTGCTAGGAATTGCATCAGAGCAAAAGCAGAAGCTTCCAGTCCCAGCAGACTTTCGGTCTGTTGTGTTCTCATAAGATCTAAATGTAAAAGTAAAAGCATCTTTGGACAGACTGTTTTTACTCGAAAACAAAACTTAAGAGTAAGGGTGTAAAAGCCTCGCTAACAGCTAGAAGCCGTGCTGTTGTTTGAGCCCAAAGTGATTTGAACCAAGCGACTGCTTGGCTAACTGACCAATATCCTTTAAGGCAGTGGTTCTCAAAGTGGGGTCCAGGGACCCCCAGGGGTCCTTGAGAGGGTTCCAGGGGGTCCCCAGCCCAAAAGGGGAATGATTTATTTTCACTATAATTCCTTGTATTAGTAACATAATGACATAATAATGTATGACTCTTTTGGTCATGATCAGATGGATGAATCAGATGGGACAAAATCTTATCAAATGGGGGCCCATGGTCTAATTTTTGTCAGTTAAGGGGTCCTTGATGTGAAAAAGTTAGAACCAGTGCTTTAAGGTGCTTGTTAAAGTTTTTGTTGTATTTTGTGTATTAGAGGAGGAGCTGGACGTCTGTTTGGGCAGACATTACGGTGCCAAACCCTTCTTGGTCATCCTAATGACCTGACATTTAGGTCAGTCAGTCAGTCAGTGATTAATTTGCAGTCACATGCACTTCATGTCTTCTTTTCTTCAGAAGATATTTGTACTAAGCAGTCATCGTTATCATCACTGTGGAAGGAGTTGGGATGTGACAGAAGTTTCTGGGAAATAAGTGTTAGGGGGGAGGCGTGGGTGGTGTTGCACTTACTGAAGCTGTTAAACTAATGTCTACACAGGCTTACACACATCATAGTCCCACTAAAAAAATAAATAGTCTCGTGGAAGCAGTTTTTATGTTTTCAAAGAATCAGAGTAAACATAAGTTAAATAGATATAAAGAATGTCCACTGTTTTAAAACATACCTTAAACTGTACTTCAGACAGTGTAAAGGTTGTGATTGTCTCAGGTACAACAGCTGTTAAAGCTTTTTGCATTTTCAGTACCAAACATAAGTTTTTAATTTGCGGTTAGGAAAATAAGTTAGAGCAAGTGTCTTAAGACAGTAGCTAACATTTAGTGTTAATGTTAAGAAGATTAAAATAGAACAAACTTCCTTCCTACTTTCCTTTAAGCCCACTGCTCATTCACATTTGCAACACATTGGGTGTTTTTCCGCAGGGCTTCACATGCAGAGGGGATTATTTCTTACTTAAAGAGACTTTCCCACTTTAAAAAAAAGCCTTATTTCTCAATCCGCATCTGCAACAGATTTATCTCAAAAATCTTAGTATTGTGAAAGCAAAGAGCTGATAACAGAGGAGGAGCTGCATTTTTCAAATAGTGTCCTTTCAAATGGTGTTTGCTTACGTCAATATTAGGTATGACTTTTTAAGGTATGACTTATTTGACATGAGCAGCATCGAAGGAACGCCTTTAAACTTGGAACAATTTAAAAAAAGTTGGACACAATATAGAGGTCAGTTAATGTGAGTGAGAATAAAAGTCATTTTATCGGCTGAAATTAGCAAAAGATAATATTTCTGGTTATTTTCCACTGTCTTTGAAATCCACCTTTCACTGCAGTGTCTCAACTAACAAGATGTACACATGCTTTTTCACTAGGATGCCCTTTCTGAGTGAAACATGAGAGCATCACAAGCACTTCTCACCTTGAGAGACAAGACTGGCGAGACAGTCTGATAGGTATTTAGACGCCTGTATCCGTAGACTTCTCAAGCATGTCTTTCCTCTTTTCAAAAGCTTACTTCCTCTGCATGAAATCATAAACCACTTCCCCTCTACCCTAGTGCAGGGTGCAGATTGTAGCTGTCTGACAACACTTCGCCATAACCACCTGATTGCAACTATTAGAGAGACCATTTTAAACGTAAACATGATCAGTGAAGTATTTCTCCAAATGTGCCTGTAGTTTTAGAGTAGTGCAAATTATCTCACAGGGTGTAACATCATCTGCACTGATTAGTTATAGCATATATACCGTATATACTAGGTCAGTCAGTGATTAATTTGCAGCCACATGCACCTCTTATCTTCCTTCCTTCTGAAGGTATCATTACTTAACACTCGTCGTCATCTCTGTAGAAGGAATTACAAATGAGTTTGGTGAGAGAATTTTCTCGGAAATAAGTGTCGGGAGGTGACGTCGGTGGTGTTGCGCTTACCGATAGCGGTGTCACGATTCCAAATTGAAAATCGATCGAAATGATCTTTAGATTTCGGCCTTCAAAATCAAAAGCAGGATTCTCCCAGTACTTTTTCTCTCCACACCTGCCTACTTGACACCAACAAACATATGTATTGGAGTTATTTGATTAACCCTCACTGTCCATCATCGCTACAGTTATCCTGCTAGTTCAGCGTTTCTGCTCTTTACATGTATCATTGTTAAGTTTCACACAACTCTGCAGTAACATTGGCTTACTTCCCACCACAAACCACTATATGACATAGGGTTTAGGTTACCCACAAGACCACCTTCCTTAATGGTGGGATGGTGGCTTTTTTGCAGCTGCAGAAAGTAAAGCTGTGAAGTTACCCTTCTGCCACTGTAACACTGTAAAAAAGAAGTGGACATAGCCACCATGACATCTCCTTTTGGTTTGTGGACTACCGTTTTGAAGCCTCGAGTTTGGCATTGTGGCTGTTGCCGTCTTGTTTTTTTGAACGTAAGTGACCATGTTTTTGACAAGAGGCATTTGTTGTAACAAGAAGACTTGAAACTTATGAATGAGACCATTTACCCCTTTAGGAAAGCGTTTAATGAGGTAATAAATCAGCTGAGCAGTAAGGTCACTGTCTCATAAGTTTCAAAAGAATCGGACTTCCTTTTTGCAACCGGTGGAGTTAGAAAGAATGCTTGATACACTTGATACCACGATACTATCTTAAGTTTTAGAAAATGTAAATGGCAGTTGTCAGTGCATAAAACAAATGTTCTGTTGATCTTTACAAATCAGTGTAACAGCCTGGGAACCAAACAAGTCTGCACAGTCATTTTCTATTTGCTCCTGCAGATGCCAAAAAAAAAACAAGTAACAATGAAAGTCAAATGTAATCGTAGATTCAGAGAATTGTGATAACTCTATACACACATTATTTCCTGTCACATATATTCACACATTTAGCATGTCTTCATAATTTGTGGTTAACCACAGGTGCAGAGTTGATGCAAAAACACTGCCTGTGTTATCTGAACAACTGAAGTATGAGCTCAGCGCTGTCCCACCGGCTTGCTAATACATTCACAAATGATGACTTTATATCGGGGAGGGGGGATGACAGGCCAAGTGGGATGCCATGGATGTTCTGGAAGCACTTACACTAAAACACATGGGATCAGGTGGCGTAGGAGGCTAGGGATAATGGGATCAGGTGGTGAAAGGAGCACTGTGAGGACTTCCTGGACCCGGCTGACGCACGTTGTCAAGTAGGGCACCAGCTCTTTACTCTTGCAAGGGTTCTGGAGGGAAGCAGTGCTGGGAACCTGCTTCCAAGATGCATGTAAAGTGAACATCTGAACAAGTCAACAACTCTTTGAAATCAGTCAGGCGCACTCTGTGTTGGTGTTCAGGTCCACCAAGGCTGATGCTTTGCTGATAGTGAACTTCTGTAAGAACCTCCAGGTCGGAGGCCATGATACTCTGTAAAACTGTGGACTGGGTTGGGAGCCCCAAGTAGAGGGGCTCTAGTATTTCAGGTTCATACATGTGAGTTTGCAATCGTCTGGTGTGGCTGAAGCTAAATCTCTCAAATTACCAGTTGATCTAGAAACCTGCCCTCACCTCACAAACTCTGGATAGTGACGGGAAGAAATAGATAATGGATATACAAGTGGTTAAACTGAGTTTCATCTGCTGACGTATTTTTTGCTTCTTTTATCTATTGAGCTGAGCAGTTATAGGTTTAGAGTCTCTGCTGGGTCCAGACACTGAAATGGTTGAGCCAAAGTGTCTGTATCTGTATCTGTATTTTTAATCTGAAAATGAGGCTGCTTTAAAAGGACCTGTGATAATTTAATTGAATGAAAGTATTTCATAGAATAAATCGGGTGTCGATTTAGAGACCTAGCAAGAAGACAGCTAGATTTTGAAAGAATCCAGCCGAGTTAGTCCCTCCAGGCCTCCATCCAAAGCCCCAACTCCCCCAAAATCACATGTTCATGCGCAGTGACTGCATGCAGGTAGGCCAGCCTATAATTTCCTTCAGACCAAAGGGCCATGCTTATTACAGTCCTGTGACAGAGAATACCAGAGAAGAACAAATATAATAAAAAGAGCTTATTAAATAAATTGTCTACCCCAGCTTTAGTCGTCAGTGAACCGGAATGATAAATATAGATAAATAGATTTTATGGTGGAAAATCTGTGACTTCATCATTTCCAAATCATCATACCGCCGCCCTACAGAGGTTAATACTTGATATCAGCATTCTGTTTTACTAATACTTGCAGTGAAGAATGCTGCCTCATGCTCATCATACCTCTGTTTCTCAGGATGTGATGAAATGATGGTCAGTTTCTGGCCAACTTGTCAGCAAATCACTATAACAACCAGCAGTTAACAAAGTAAAGTATGAAAATAGTTACTGGATGTGGTCAGAAGGGACAGTTTCCTACAGAGACCACAGATCAGCATTTTTAGACTTCCATTTATTTATCACGTGTCTTTCTCACAGAATGTAAAACAGTATTTCTCTCTTTCTATAGATATATGTCTTTTTTTATACAGCACAGTGAAGGACAAGATGCTGGGTGCAGAACGCAGTTTGACCAAACAGTCCCAACTCAAGGCCCTCTTACTAGCCCAACCATTACACATGATCTTTATCAGCGGATGGAGTTTGCTTAGTTGTCATATAAATGGATGTGTTGAAATACAAGCTCGCATGTGACAGCTGAGCAAACCTTAGCCGCCAAGGAAGACCTTGTGATACGACAGCTAACAGCTAATGAGCTTGAGTTGGGATTGTTTTTGTCAAACTACTTTCCAGGGTCAGGAATTAACTTCCATGTTTAATTTTTAGATAGAAACAGTTATTAAGGATTTGTACAGGAACGTGGAGAATTTAATTCCTAACCACATTACACATACTCTTTGGAGAAAAGGCTTTTCTGAAAGTAGTTCTTAAGATACTCCAAAGGAAGCAAATCTACAGCAAACATTTTCTCAGTATTACCTTTATGTCTCATTTTGGACGTACTTTTAGTGGGTTACACACGTTTCCTCAGGCAAATAAACTAAATCAACAAATAATTTCTAAGATCTTATTATAAGGTCGGGTTAGAGATAACATTCACACCGGCTGCTGTGTCTTTCTCACTGTGATATCACGACAGTAAGTGACGACGATTATAAGAATCAGAATGAAAACGCTTCAACCACAACAACAGATGCCTCCTCTGTAGTAACGCTGTCACTGTACGCAACTTCAGAGAAATATGTCAGGCTCTTATTTTGTTGGTTTGTTTTGTGGCATTCATAGTTTGGATAGTTTTGACTCAACCACAGCTATGTGTACACACTAGATGACATTATAAGCATTTAATTTAAACCTGAAATGACTGATTTCTTTGCCACTCGGTGGAAACCAGTTGGGAACACAACACTGACGTATTCAATACCTCTTTAAGTTGGAGCTGAAAGTCACTATGAAGCTCTGAGCCGAGGGGAGCTGCAGGCGATTGGGTTGAGTGGAAATGTGGAAACCTCAGAGCCCTAGACCTTCGGGGGCCCTAATCAAAATTTAGTTGGAGGCCCTCTGACTATCGGGAGTTCACACTATATATGACACAGAAACACGTCTCTTTTTTAAAAATAAAACCCGATGATTCTTTCTCATATTCTTAAACTTGCCATGTTTGGTTTAGCACAAAAACACCAAAGCAAATTAAACTTGTTAATGTTGATATCAGTATTCATTGTTTTACTAATACTTGCAGTGAAGAATGCTGCCTCATGCTCATCATACCTCTGTTTCTCAGGATGTGATGAAATGATGGTCAGTTTCTGGCCAACTTGTCAGCAAATCAATATAACAACCAGCAGTTAAAAAAGTAAAGTATGAAAATAGTTACTGGATGTGGTCAGAAGGGACAGTTTCCTACAGAGACCACAGATCAGCATTTTTAGACTTCCATTTATTAATCACGTGTCTTTCTCACAGAATGTAAAACAGTATTTCTCTCTTTCTATAGATATATGTCTTTTTTATACAGCACAGTGAAGGACAAGATGTAAAAGTTGTGATGCTGATCGCATTTAGCGTGTTAGCATGTTTGCACGCGTAAGCATAATTTAGGCAAATGTAAGACGTTATGTGCAGATTATCTAAAAATACAGATATCGGGAAATGGAGCCTGTGGGCTTTCTTGCCTCCTCTCTGCTCCGAGGCCCGCCATTTGTCCGTTTTCATGTCCAGTCATCTTGTGTTGTCAGTCATCATCAAGGGATGGTGATGGCGCAATGGATAAGATGCTTTCCTTTGGTGTGAGAGACCCGGGGTTCAATCCCCTACTGTGACCCATTCACCAATATGTCTCTGAGCAACACACTTAAATGAATAAATGTAAATCCTCAGATTTACAGCATGACAAGTGACGTTACGTGGAGGTCTGAGCGACCTGACCCATGAGGCCAGCTGATTTTCCATAATAAAGAACTGAATTAAATAACCACTGTGCTTATTATGATGCGTAATAGAGAGAGCTGTATAAAATTTTATGCTATTATTTCACATTTCTTTTTTCTGTGATTTCTTTCCACCACTAGCAAGCAGTGACTGTAGGGGGCCCTCTGCTGGCCACGGGGCCCTTTGCCACCTGGGCCAGCTCTGGGAAGCTTGTTGGGTTAGAAGTGCAAGAAGTCGCACATTAATGCATTTCGTGAGTCTTCCCCTGTGACTCATTGTGTCAGCAGAACCGAGGGTAGCCTGAAGTGGATAAACATTACTGCTGAGCGAAAGTCATGCATCTCAATTTTACACATGTAACATCAGCACAAGAGCTCCTTTATGATTGAGACCATAAAATCAGGTAGTATGATATTGTTCAAAAAGATGTAAGTCTGATCTCTCAAGCGGTCATTCTGTCTTTTACTTCAGTAGGATTTTTGTTGTTTCATTTTATTTTAATAAATGTTTTGCAATTTATTTACTTAGAAATCACTACACTACAAGAAATGTCTTGTAAATGTTACAAAAGTCACCTGGTTGGTGTACGGAAAACTGAAATATATTTAGTCTGAGCCTGGGAAGTATGTTCATCTTGATCCCCTGAGGTTTTAATGACCAGTTGATGAAGGCCAGGTGTTAAATTCTTGCACCCTGTCAGACCTTTTCTTCTCTTCAGGGAGGAAATACCTGCATTATGTATCAGCAACACGGAAACGCTGCTGAAACCAGACAGATGAAAGTCTTGGAAGGTAAGCAGCACACTAACAGAGGCCTCCAGTCTGGGGAAACAACCATGATGTCATGATGATTCCAGGTCAGTATTTATCACAACTTTGCCGCCATCAAGTGGGGAAAGAAAAAACCTGCAGCCAAATAGGCCACATTTTGAAAGAAAAAGGAAATGATACCGGTTGTCCCTGTGATACCACACTCACAGGGCTGGAGGAGCAACTGGTGAGACCCACAGGGGCACCAAAGGTCAAGGTTCACTGCAATACAAATGAGTTTGGTAATTTGCAGCGCTAAAGCACAGTAACACCTAAGGAAGTTCCTGCTGTATTTGAATATGGCCCTTGAAGAGTGGCCTTGTGTCAAAATGTAAAGACCTTCTGAATAAAGTTTAGTTTAATCAAAGTAACTGACACACAGACAACCTGGTTAGAACTAGGTCGGCAAAGTGATTGGTAAATAATAAAGCTGCTGTTTGCACTGGATTAAATGGGAGTTTGCAGGTGACATGGTCATACTTCTTTCTTTCTTGAAGACTGATATATACATAAAGAGCATATTAATGCCACATATCATAACATTTCTTACACTAGACAATCTGAAACACTTAATGACCTTTTATTTAAAACAAGCATGAACACTATACAAACATAAACAATGGACATACAATAAATACTACATGAAACTAGATATATTAGGAGCCGCCTGAGAGATCTGCGGGTTCCTCAGATTGATCACCTGAGGAGAGAAAGTGGTCTGTCAAAAGCAAGGAAAGGAAATTTAAACATCTACAATTCCATGACAAATTAAAGAAAACATACTCATTTTAAATGTATTGCAAAGCAAGCAGTGCAGAAGTGAATGGATTCTTATCTAAAAACATGTATCGCGATATATATTATCTCAAAGAGGCTTGTATGTTCGCCGTATAGCAAACCATGACGAGGCACAATTACTAAGTAACTAGATAATTACAAAATAGTGAATAGTTTCTGAGGCGTGTCAATGTAAATAGGTTTAATGCTCAAGTCTTGCCCTCTATATGTATGTGTGTTTCTTGGATTTTAAATTTCTGTTTGTATTCTTACACTCTTTTTTCTTAGTCTGTCCTCAGGTTCAGTAAAATGCAGATAATAGATTATAATTCTCAGTTAATACACGGAAACAAACGTTAATGTGAAGCAACAACCTTCGGCCCAAAAACACCTCTTCCTCTTTCTGGTTGCTTCATCTGTCCCAACACCATGACAACGTACAAAAGACACTTATCATTAACGACCTGTATCTGCTGTTTGCTATAACTGCTGTAGCAATAATGGTTCTCACATTGTTTTTATCAGATAAGACTGGTGTTTACACATCAATATCAGCAGCCCTGATCATGACCACAGACTAAGTGACATGTACAGTATATTTCCTTTTTTCCCTAGTGAACATGAAATGGCCTTGATATTCTATACATAAAAATGGTTGCCAAACAGTTGCAAATAATAATTTTACATACAGATAAATGATAACCAAATTAATGTTTCGGGGAAAAAATGCTTAAATAGATGAAAACCAAAAAGACATAAATATCTGTGACGAGAATCAAAACATGAAATAGATGTACTGGAAGATAATTAAACCGAACGTGACACTCATAACGAGCCTGTATACATATATTATACATTTTTAATCCCATTAATTACTGTTTGCCTATAACAACACTTTGTTTAGCAAATTTATGGATTATAATTTAGTCGGAGGGAAATGCCAATTTCTAAATAAAAAAAAATATGTATTATATATTTTTCTTTGATTAAAATGTCCTCCGAAGGACACATATGTAGCACATGAGTAACCTGTAGCAAATCTCTTTGAAGTTTAGGGCATGAGATTTGAGTCAGGAGAAAGATTTCACTCACATTAAGCTTTTGGACCAATTAAGGCTGCATCTTACAATTATTTTCATTATCAGTTAGTCTACTGATGATTTCCTTTGGTCTGTCTAACAAAGACCAAACATCAAGCAAGCGCAACAACACAAGACCAGCTAATAAGTTATTACTTAGTAGTCCGACAGAAAGAAGGTCCGCTCAGCATCTGTCCTGCATCCTTTCAGCTCCTTTAGCTCTCACCGATGAGCAATAGCCAGTTTCATATTTACTCTTGTCACTGTACGGCAATGGCCTCCACAGTCACTAGATCTCAATCCAACAGAGCACCTTTTGGATGTGGTGGAACGGGAGATTCATGGATGTGCAGCCGACAAATCTGCAGCAACTGCGTGACGCTATCATGTCAATATGGACCAAAGTCTCTGAGGAATGTTTCAGTAGTTCAGAAGGAAAAAGGAGGTCCAACTCAGTTTATAAACTGCTTTGATTAAATGAAAAATTTCAGCATATTGGACAAATCAAGCACTTCTGTTCATGTGCATATTTAGAAATGTAACATACAGTACATCAGAAGTGTTGTGCATGTTTAGACCAAACACTGACAAGATGTAGAATTACATTTTTGAAATTCATCCTTATCAGAATCAGCAAACCCCCCCAGCCCCTCACTGTTCTCCGGTGTGAAATTCATTGTTGTAAACGATCAGACCTTATAAATGTAAATGTCCATGTGTTTCTCAGATTTTAAATAGGCCTTTAACAGAAGACCAACATGTTTATTTATTTTGTCTTAGTCTGTCTTCAGTTAAGTAAAATGCAGATCATAGATTATAATTCTCAGTTAATACACGTATATGGAAACAGACGTTAATGTGAAGCAATAACTTTTTTGAATATCACGATTTGGGTTTGGTCAAAAACACCTCTTCCTCTTTCTTGTTGTGTCATCTGTCCCGTTACCATGACAAGGCGTTTCTTGGTTTTAACATGCATTAAACGTTTAACCACTGGTTTATATGAGATTATAAATTAAGACTGGCAGTTTAAGGACACATTGGGTTTTCTTTTTGTATCGATACTACATTGCATTTCTATGTAAGATAACATGGCAGCCTGTTGGGACTGAATGAATGTAACCAATAGCAAAAGTGATGCCAAGTGATGCAAAAAACTTGTAAGCACTTTGTAACTTGTTTTTGAAAAGTGCTCTACAAATAAGGATTATTATTATTATTATTATTATTATTATTATTATTATTATTATTATTATTATAAAAACTTTTAAAGGTCTAACAACATATAAAATCTAATACATAGGCAAGGAACATTTATTTAGAGTGCTTCACGCAAAACATCAAAAGCATCGTGACAAAGTGCCTTGAGTACACAATACACAGCAGACACAGATTCACCTCCAGTCTTGATTAACCACAATAAGCTTCTTTCAGCTTACTCCAGATAGTGAGTCTCATCAGAGCGCAAGTTGCTAAACATTTGTTTTTATTTCCTTGCACAAATTGAATCTCAGCTGTAATCTCGGTGTAAACAATCTGAAGCTATTTAGCTTTATAAGATCATTCAGGGTAAGAAAGGGAATATCCAAAGCTTTATTTATCCATATATTGACACCAGTAATAAAACACATGTATGTTCCTCCACACACAGATGCATTCAATGCAGATGTGGTCAGTGAGGTCCAGACGGCTAAGAATTACCATCACTGACTCATCACACAATTCATAGATTCAGTGTTTCCATTTTGAGTGACATACTCAGCACAGAAATCCCCATTGATGCAGTGCCAGTACTACTCTACACTTTACTACTGCACTAAAAGAAAACCTTAAACAAGTAGGAAGTCTAGATTCAGTCACATTTATAATGATTAGTTTTTTGTTTACAGGTTCTTTTTCAAGAAAAGAGAAACTCTGTCATTACTGTATTTGAAAACTTTTCAAAATAACACCAAAAGCTGTGTTTTAAAGCTAATCATTTAGAAAAATAACTAGAAAGTTTAATAGACGTCTCAGTCAAAGCAGTACGTGGTAAATCTGCAGAATTTTTGTTATTCCACATCATCTTCCACTGATTCAATCTCTTAGCTTTGGAAACTGTAAATGAACTCAACAGCCAGCGACTACGAATCTTTGAACTGAGCTGATCGAAGCGACTCGAGTCAGCAAACTTGAGATTTCCACCTCTCAGAAGGAGTCGCTGGTGGCGAAACAAGGCTGACATCCCTCACCAGCTTCCCACCAACCAACATGGTCTTATTACAAACACTAAGAAGCTGATTATATGTACATGCAATATCTGGCTATACTAACAAATAGGAATTACCCCATATATGTGAGCTAATCTAAACTAGTTGTCAAGTTAAATAATGCAGTGAATCCCCACTGTTCTGCCAGACAACATCATCTTACATGTAGAAAAGCAAGAGTCAGTCATATTTTATTATTAGTTTAATATGATTTATTGTTTTGTATTGTCAACAACTCTGCTATTACTGTAATGGACTAATTTATAAAATAAAATAATACAAAAATTGGTTTTAAAACTGTATAAATTCACATGCAAAGCTTTTAAAAAGATAATCTAATTCAGCACAGAAACTCCTATTGGTGCAGTTAAGTCTTACAGTACTGCCACCAAAAAGTAAATTATCACTCATCACATGTAGACGATTAATAAGTCAATCAGATTTTTTTGGTGATAATTTATTTTTGGTATTAATAGACAACTTTACAAAATAAAGCCACAAATATATGTTTAAGCTGTATAAAATCACTTACAGAAATAACAAAAGATGTTTCTGTAAAAGCAATAAGCAGTAAATCAGTAGAAAATGTTCAGTGTGGCTGCCATGCCTCAACGTTTCTGCTATTCCACATCATCTTCATCCAGGACTTCAAGTCTGCGCTTTGAAATCACTGAAGGACACACAAATCCGTTCTGTGGTGGAGAGAGAATAAGGGAAAGTATAAAGAAAGAGAGAACTGGCAGAAAAATGTCTGATTGAAGACTTTTAAGTCTGTAATTCCACTTTTAGTTAAGTCGACTTTTGGACAGCTTATTTGCTTGTTATGGCGCAGCGGATAAGACACGTGTCTTTAGTGTGAGAGACCCAAATGTGTCCCTGAGCAAGACACTTGGTGTGCAACCTCTGACATACTCTGGCTAAAAGTGGTGGCTAAATTTAATCTTATATTATTAGTATTATTGTTTTTCTCCCTGATTTTCCCTTTTACAACCGTACATTGACGTAGGTTTGATTGCTCTCGGTGTGTTTTCTCTCTGTTTGGTTAAACCTAAGCGGGAACATTATTCTTGAGCTGAGTTGTGTCTCATGGAAATTCACACCACCTCGTCGCAAGTGAAATAAATGTTTGTCCAATTAAGAGATTGCGAGTGAATTTCATTCCAAGATTTATAAAGATATGACCCTGCAAGGTTAGACGTGATTATACATCTCCAGATAATCTAGCGTTAGCACAACGTCCGGACTTCATTTTAGTCCTGAAAAAGTCCCATTGGCATGCTTTCTGTGACAGGTAGGTATTACTACTTTGCTGCTGCATGCGTCTTGACCCAGACTGATACTCACCTTCTCTAACCACTTTCTCCGCTGGGTGGTTGCTTTGACACAAAACTTTTTATTGTTCGCGTTTATCATCCTGGAATCAAGGAACACAGAAAAATATAAGGATTAGACATTTATATGGCATCTCCAATTAAACACTAGTCCAACTGTGGTCATCTTGAATTTGCATTACCCACAAGATCACAAGAATTGGGAATTCAAAACAATTTCAGTTCCTCCCAATTAGACCTACATGAATCTCAAGAATACTCAGTACTGTACATTACGTATCACATTAACCGAAACCACTTTACTTTCAGAGATTCAATAACAGGCTTAAAGACATCAGGATGAGGTTATCACTGTGCTGTTTTGGCATCTTGAGGTACAATTAGCTTTTCAGCCTTTTCAGACAAGAGATGAGGAAAGAAAGACATGTTTTTTACACACATTTTATTCCTCTTTATTATTTATGTGAACATGTTTAAAGCATGCTTACAGGTAGGCATGTGTAGGGCAGTCACTTCTGGGTTTCTGTTCAAAGCACCTATCGATTGTCTCTTTTAACATAGAGCCACCTCCTTTGCAGCAGGGTAAATTTATAAATGTGTCCACTGTGACAGACCGACATGCAAACACAAAGAGAGAGAGAGAGAGAGAGATACTGTCATTTTTCAGGAATAACATTATTAATATAGTTCTAAAAGTTGTGTAATGTAAATACATGTTCTTTGATGTTTTGTTTTGACTATATCTTGTAAAATATTCATGTACAAGTGTATAAAATGGCATCAGCTGTCAATATTTAACAAGATGGTTTGATTTAGGCACTACTAGAACTGTGTGCTGGGATTTTGGGCGCCAATCGTCGACCGTTGTGTACTAAATTTCATGGTAATGCTAGTGTGCATTAAGTCAAACCGTGATATTGTACTTTGTTACAGGTTTTACATTAATTGTAACTCTGTTTGAAGGTAATAGACATCGAACGTGCGTCGAGTTGTGCGATCTCCGGGAAGTTCCACGTGCGTTTGCTGGAACTTGGTGAATTGTTAGTTGCACATTTTATATACCGATGTTGATGTAAGTGGGTTTATGGTTGTTAACATGATTTATTTTATGTTTTCTGTCGATAATCATATCCCACTGCCGTATTTTCTACCATATTTTTACTGTATTTTATTTTATTTTGCCTCTCCTTTCTCCTAACATAGCATTTGAGCTTGTTACATGAAAGACTCAGTAGCATACCGCTCTGCACATGTGGTCAGAAATAAACCTGGAGCTACAAGAACCCCTGAAGTAATTGTGGCGTGTGTGGCATCGAATTCCCCGGGCTACACTCACAAAGACCTGTTGCACCTTTACCACAATCTTAACTATAAAGAGCACTGTTTGGACCATAGAACCGGATTATAGCTGTTATGGTGTATCGGTTTTAAGACATTAACCTTGTATCAAAATTGGGATGTTTTCCGCTTGATTACTGCGTTCAGTATTAGCTGAGAACTTGGTTCTACTTTGAAATACAACGGATCCTTACTAAGGTTTACATGTCATGTGAAATAGATAAAATAGACCCTATTAATAATAAGTAGTCTACTTTGTGTGTTGGACGGTTTATCGGGTTGAAAATAACTTCATATATTAGTTACCATTATTTTAAAAACCTGAGATATTGTGCCTGATACTTGGTGAAGCCACAGTCACAATAAAGAACAGTCCTCTAGTGGGTGTTATTACTTTCTTACTGTATTTTCAAAACAAATCAAACAGCATACGTGAAGAACGGTACCTTCTGATGCAGAGAAGAGCATCACGACAGCCAGGGTGAGCAGACAACTCCAGCGGCTGGCAGAGAGAGTCGTCCACATCTTCAAAACTGACTCTGGATCTCTGCTGTAGACAGGTTCGTTCTTCAGTCACTAACTGCTCAACTCGCCAAAAAGCCAAATGGTGAGTTAAACCAGAGAGGTCGGATGTTATATAGTGCAGCTTCACGCAAAAAAGAGGAACCGTCGTTGTATCTGTAGAGACACACACCCAGAAGATAGCGGAGTCTGTTGATCGTGTCTGTATATGTTCTTCTGCAGCTCAACAACATGATAATTTAACACTTTAACCCTAAAAGCATGTGAACACCCCTTCCAAATATAGTGTTCTTCCAGCTTAGTGTCTTGAGTACGGCACTTTCCTGTTTGAACATGGCAATGAGCCCCCTCTGCGAGTCAGACCTGATCACCCAGCATCAGTGTTGGACCTCCCTGATGCTCTTGTATCTGAACTGGAGTAAATCCCTGCAGCAGGTTTAACATCTGGTGGGCTTAATCCAAATGCAGTGGAGGAGAGGAGCAGCAGATTAGCACACCTTCGACCATCACATATGGGTGTAATGTTCAGGTATCTGCATACCTTTGGTCATATACTGTTTATTAAACTAGCCAAAGTAATCATAATGCTTCTATGCCAGTAACATCTGTACATTTCTCCATTCATTTTTGGTTTCCCAATTGAATCCCAGCTGCCCTGCCCGTGAAAACAGACAAAATAGAGGTTAAAAAACACGAGTCAACTACATTTGAATTCCTTTTAACATGATTTATTGTGTTGGTTTGAAGTTCAGTTCCCCCCCAAAAAAACAGAACATTTCTTTTGCAGGTGTAGTCCAAATAATATGACAGATTATTTTTTAAATCTGCATAAAATTACGTTCAACATTTAATAGATATTTTTTTAATGAATTGTGAATCAGCAGATTCACAGTAGCTCCTTTGCCTTGACGTCTTGGTCATGCTTCGACATCGTCATCCAGGACTTTAAATCTGCGTGTTGAAATCGAGGGAGGGCAACTTATTTCTCCCTGTGGTGGAGAGAGAGAAAAGGTAAAGTGCAAATAGACAGGAAGGTTCATGACATTTATTAAAAGATTTGTTTAATGGCTGATTCTCACCGCCTGTATCTTGTTTTTTAGCCACTGAGAGGCTGAATTGATGCACCGCACTTTACCCTGCATAGTTTTAACCCTGGAAACAGAGCAACACAACAATTAGACATTTTTTTTATTACCTGAACATTTTTCTGACGCTCTTTTGCAGAGCATCTCTGTTTAAACGTTCGTTCCACTGCGGCCATTTTGAATGAAAGAACGGCTCTGTGTTCCTCTTTTGTTATTTAGATCTCAAAAGTTATGAATCAAACATATATCATTTCCGAAATGCCCCTGGTTGTTTCAGATGAGTGAGGTGAAGCTCAGATGTCCAGTAATGTAGCGTATGTCTTGCACAGTATTTAACCAAAAAAGATATTTAATTAGCAATCATTTTTTTAATTTCAGGATAAATGCCGCAGTGGAGAGAGATGAAGGTGGTCACTGAGTGGTGTTCTGTCATGAGGTAATTCTCAGTTTAGTTTCACAGATTTAAAAACACTGGAGAGAGATGAGCATGTAGACATTTTATTCAGATGTATTTATGTGAACATATTTAAAGCACGCTCACATGTAGGCATGTGTACCGCAGCCTTTCTGTTCAAAGCACTTTTTGATCGGCTCTTTTATCCTAAGGCTGCCTCCTGAACAGCAGGACATATGTAGGAATGTATCCCCTGTGACAGACCAACACACAAACAAAGAGATAGAGAGAGAGAGACTGTCATTGTTCAGGAATAACTATTATTTAAGTTTTATTCGACATTATAGTGAAGCTGACACACTGTTACACACTAAGAGGTACCCAGACAGGTGTGTGGGTTTATTTTGAGAAGCATGGAAACACAATGAAGTTTTAGATTCTTCAACAAAAACATTTAAATGAAATTGGTTATTGCACTTTTCATCAAAATACAAGTTGCTATGTAAATCAAACCTGTTGTGCTTTTACTACAATCTTGATTATAAAGTGTACCGCATCATCGTAAATAGATGTTTGGTTACAGCGTGTTCACCCGGAAAAACATGCAGAAGTGGTAAGCGGTTATTTTTCAGCCTTAGCGTCCTTCTCTTAGGCTGCATACAACAAGGACTATAGTGGTTATTATATTGTTATATTGGATGTGTCTTAACCACAGGGTCAATAATTTGCCACAATCCTGCTTTTGTTGTAGTCCTTTCAACCTACAGTATACACTGAATGACATTAGTGTTTTGTCCTTGAAGTTAAGATTTAAGAAACAAGGAGAACCATCTGACTACTATTTGAAATATAAAGGGTCTTTACATGTTTTTTTTTGTTTTCATTAAATGACATGTAGTCTACTTTGTGTGTTGGACAGTTTATTGAATTGAAAATAACTTCATGTATTTGTTACCATACGATATTGTGCCTGATACTTGGTGAAGCCACAGTCACAATAAAGAACAGTCCTCTAGTGGGTGTTATTACTTTCTTACTCTATTTTCAAAACAAATCAAACAGCATACATGAAGAACGGTACCTTCTGATGCAGAGAAGAGCATCACGACAGCCAGGGTGAGCAGACAAATCCAGCGGCTGGCAGAGAGAGTCGCCCACATCTTCAAAACTGACTCTGGATCTCGGCTGTAGACAGGTTCGTTCTTCAGTCACTAACTGCTCAACTCGCCAAAAAGCCAAATGGTGAGTTAAACCAGAGAGGTCGGATCTTATATAGTGCAGCTTCACGCAAAAAAGAGGAACCGTCGTTGTATCTGTAGAGACACACACCCAGAAGATGGCGGAGTTTGATGATCGTGTCTGTATATGTTCAGGTTTGTTGTTCATCTCAAACCAGGGAGCATGATAATAAACACTACAGACCAAAAAGTCTGTGGGTCTTCACCTTAACCCTGTCAAACACCTTTTGTGGTGAACTGGACCCAGTTTTCTAGAAGTAATCCGATCGGATTGGATCAAATTTTGATAAGGGGTTGTTCAAAAGAAATAAAAGATTCTTAATTCAGATTAGATCACTTAATCCAATCCTGGTTATGATCTGGATCAAACCTTCAGTTTGTGTTGTGTTGTGGGATCCCTTTGATCCACAAAAGCAGGATTATCCTGATCCCAACAGAAAGGCGGATTCAGGGTGAATTTCAGGAACAAAATGTCATGAAATTTTCTAAATAATACAACATTTTTATCATGTAGGATCCCATATAAACATTTATTTATATTTTGCACTTGATTTGTGTAAACGTTACAGTGATAAAGTAGACATTACCTATAAGCCATTCAGTACAGTAAAGTTAAAAAAAATAATAATCCCCCTAACAGAAACATAAATAATGTCTTTAATTTCAACTGTCACTTATTACTTTACATTAATTACAATGACACAGTAGTTTCTAACAACTGCATCCCTTTTTGTGTGTCCAGTAAGTCCCTCAGTTTGAGATCCACCTCCTGATATCAGAGGCTTCAGAAAGCTGATATCACGTTCTTTAATTTGTTAACTATCGGGCATTTAGCCTTTTTATGATTGAAAACACAAAATGTCCACAATGTATTGGTAAATAACGTATAGCCTATTTGTTTGTTTTTATTTATTTATTGTGGGTGAGATGAGGGGTCTGACTGTTTGAAGAAATTTAAAATGGAAGGAAAGATTTGTGTTGTTTTATTGTTTTATTGTCTGTCTCTTCATATAAAAGTGACAAGGGGTAAAAGTTTAAGGGGTATAATCTTATTTAAACTGTTTACAGTTTCTTATGTTGTAGAGTTGTCTCAATTATATATCTATATGAATTAATTCATTTGATTTAGGTCTTCTTGTTCTAAGTGTGTTACTTTATCACAATCCCGACAGTGTGGTTTGACAGAAATGAGACACGGAAATCCCCTTTCATGCATTACTGACGGCCAAAACATCATATATGCAGAAAAATAAAGAGTTTTAATCAGTTTAACATTATTTATTTTTGGTTCCTGCTCAACTCACAACTTTACAAAATAATGCTGTGCAATTCAGTTTTTATTGCTGTATAAATTAAATACAAAAATAACTTCAATTTTAAATAGATATTTAAGGAATTTAGGAAGGAATAAATAGTAGAAAACGTTCAGAGTCGCTGCTCATGCGGTGGCATTCTTGTCTCCATTTAACGACAGAACAGGAGGACAGGCCAGTTTTCCCTGCAGCGTAGAGAAGGAGAGAGGACAGGAAATGCTTGTTAATATGTTGCACTGAGAAACTGACTCTTTGATCTGTTTGTGGCTTCTTTTTTTTTCTTCTTTTTTGTAGGACGACCAACCAGACGTGATTCTCCAGCTCAGTACTTTGCAAAACCAACATTTTTGATGATACGTGCTTTCTAAATGGTTTCTGTTTGAAACACTGTTTCAGCGACAAGTTAATGATTTACAGTTCTGCTCAAGGTGACTTGAGGGAAACTTGACTCCTAAAGAGCCATTTTTACACTTTTTACCAAGTACTTTTCAACAGATGTCGGCCTAATCATGCTTGTTCTTGAGTAATTATCAGTACAGTAGTGACTGAGATCATTTACTTTCCACAGTTTGAGAAGCCATGCATTCAAAGTATTGTCAGCAAAATTAACTTAAAATATCAAAAAGTAGGTCATATATATATAATTTGATTGTAAAATATGAATCTGCATAGTAAAGCTGTAGCTGGAGTAAAAGAAGAAAGTTGGAAAAAAAAAAGCTTATTTAAAGTTACCCCCGAATTGTACGTAAACGAAGGGATTATAATAGTATAATAGTCGGTATTTGTACTTTCTGTGGTTCAGACCTTCGTGGGAAAGTTTTTAGACATGAGCAGCTTGATAAAACTTTAGAAATCTTTTAATTCTGCAAAGTTAGAAACAAAATGTATTCACCATATCTCTAAATTTAGCACAATATGAGGAGACAGTCACGTACCTGCTCTGGTGTTTTAACATTTTGTGTGTCTGAGTGTGCAAATGGCTGATTCTCACCTTCACTATCTTGTCTGTGAGCCACTTAGCAGATGGACTGATGCACCACAGTTTTCCTCTCTGGTCTTTAACCCTGGAGAAAGAGACACAAAACAATTACACATTTTATTTACCCAAATGTTTGGTGTTTTTTTAACGACAACAGAGAGAGAAACAGCTGTTTTTAAAACCAATCACAGGAAATGACATCGGACAGAAATGAGAAAGGATGTGTATGTGTGAGCACGTTTTAAAGCATGCCGTGCTTACAGGAAGGCGTGGAAGTTGCAGGCGTCTCGTGGTTTCTGTTCATAACATGCTTTGATTCCCACTGTCCTGGAGTTGGTTTTGTGACAGCAGGGTAAATTAATGGGATTATAGGAATCCACTGGAACCACAGAGAGAGAGAGAGAGAGAGAGAGAGAGTGAAAATACTGCCGTTATTCAGCATCACATCACTTGTTCTTTAGTCATCAACATAGTAAGAGTGACCTGTTGCACCCTGGGAGGTACCCAAGACACACTGTAGTTACAGCTGCTAGTGATGCTTTTTTTATTGCCTGAATCGAATTTTATTATCGTTTTTAAAACAAATGGAGAATGTTTTACAGTTATCTTTTATTTAGTACATGAATTTGTTTAATGAAAAAGACCATCTGACTGCCATGTATTTGCATTGTGTAATTGCCCCTTTGTTAGGCTGCAGCTGATGATTATTTTCATCAATTAATCTGCCAATTAGATGTCAGAAAAATAGTGAAAAATGTCCAAAAACCTAAAGATATTTAGTTTACTATCAAACCACATAGAAAAGCTTCAAATTCCTGCATCCAGGAACCTGAAACCAGCAAATATATTAACATTTTGCTAATGAGAGTGGTTAACTATCCGTGCTCTTTAAAGAGCAGTTTTCATTGTGGTTTTCAGTGGGATTTTTAAATTCAGGAAGACAAAAGCTGGAGTCTGCACACATTTCTTGTAATGCGGAGAACAACATTCGAGCCTGAGTTCAGTTATACCTTCTGATCTACGTATCTCTGTCCAAAAACAAAACAAAACTCAAGTGTACCTTCTGATGCAGAGAAGAGCATCACGACAGCCAGGGTGAGCAGACAAATCCAGCGGCCTGCAGAGAGAGTCGTCCACATCTTCGTCCACATATTACAAGCAACTTAAAAATAAAAAGAAACTTGATCTTCAAAAGCTGCGCGGCACCAAAACTGACTCTGGATCTCAGGTGTGGACAGGTTCCTTCTTCAGTCACTAACTGCTCAACTCGCTCAAGTCTAACGATGAATTAAACCAGAGAGGCAGGATCTTATATACTGCAGCTTCACGCAAAAACAGGAACCATTGTTGTCATGTGTAATGTTGCTAGGATGGAAAAAAATATGCTGGAGTGATGACAAGACGGAGACTCACACACTCTCAGAAGATAGTAGTCTGTCCGTCATGTCCATATATGTTCATGTTCGTTGTGATGTCGTAGCGGGATTCATCTTTTTGAGTGGTGCTCGAATCCAAACCCGAATGCAAAGACTTAAACGACATAATTATATACACTATATGGCCTCTCGTTGCACCATTGTCCACGTGCTTTTGTGTACTTTTGGTCTAAGGATTTTCATGTTTGGGCCCCTGATTATAGATGAGACAACACATTTAAGATAAGATCATCTTCTGAAGCCCTCCTGTTCTCCACTCATTACCTGTATTAACTGCACCTGTTTGAACTCGGTACCTGTATAAAAGACACCTGTCCAGACACTCAATCAAACAGACTCCAACCTCTCCACAATGGCCAAGACCAAAGAGCTGTGTAAGGACATCAGGGATAAAATTTTAGACCTGCACAAGGCTGGGATGGGCTACAGGACAATAGGCAAGCAGCTTGGGCAGAAGGCAACAAGTGTTGGCGCAATTATTGGAAAATGGAAGAAGTTCAAGATGACCGTCAATCTCCCTCGGTCTGGGGCTCCATGCAAGATCTCACGTCATGGGGCGTCAGTGATCATGAGGAAGGGGAGGGATCAGCCCAGAATTGCACGGCAGGACCTGGTCAATGACCTGAAGAGAGCTGGGACCACAGTCTCAAAGAAAACTATTAGTAACACACTACGCCGTCATGGATTAAAATCCTGCAGCGCACGCAAGGTCCCCCTGCTCAAGCCGGCGCATGTCCAGACCCTTCTGAAGTTTGCCAATGACCATCTGGATGATCCAGAGGAGGAATGGGAGAAGGTCATGTGGTCTGATGAGACAAAAATAGAGCTTTATGGTCTAAACTCCACTCGCCGTGTTTGGAGGAGGAAGAAGAAGGATGAGTACAACCCCAAGAACACCATCACAACCGTGAAGCATGGAGGTGAAAACATCATTCTTTGGGGATGTTTTTCTGCAAAGGGGACAGGACGACTGCACCGTATCGAGGGGAGAATGGATGGGGCCATGTATCACGAGATCTTGGCCAACAACCTCCTTCCCTCAGTAAGAGCATTGAAGATGGGTCGTGGCTGGTTCTCCCAGCATGACAACGACCCGAAACACACAGCCAGGGCAACTAAGGAGTGGCTCCGTAAGAAGCATCTCAAGGTCCTGGAGTGGCCTAGCCAGTCTCCAGACCTGAACCCAATAGAGAATCTGAAAGTCCGTATTGCCCAGCGACAACCCCGAAACCTGAAGGATCTGGAGAAGGTCTGTATGGAGCACTGGGCCAAAATCCCTGCTGCAGTGTGTGCAAACCTGGTGAAAAACTACAGGAAACCTATGATCTCGGTAATTGCAAACAAAGGTTTCTGTACCAAATATTAAGTTCTGCTTTTTTGATGTATCAAATACTTATGTCATGCAATAAAATGCAAATTATTTAAAAATCATACAATGTGATTTTCTGGATTTGTTTTGTATATTCAATTGTACTTGAGCACATAAAGCAGAAAACAATATAACAAACACTAAAAGTACAACCGCCACAATTCTAAATAAAATGAAACTGAAACAAAAAACAAACTCATAAGATCTGGTTGTTAAAAAACACTAGTGCAAGCGATCAATCAATATTAAACTAGTTTATAGCGGTGACTTTTACATCTGTCAGCTCTATTTACAAACAGCTTGTGGCAAGAAGTGTTTGAGTGACAGCCACAAGTTTTCAAACATTTCTTGTAGGTGGAGATACTCGTGTTCAGGTCATGAATGAAAGAAAAAATTACATTTATTTTTCTTTCTCCTATAAATTACTCGTGAATTAAGTCGTGAATAATTCAGGTGTCAGTAGCAGAAACAGATTTAATAGTGCTGGAAATTGTTTATTTTTTTAATGATGGATGATTTCCTTTGATCAAACACTGAAGGAGCCTCCCAGCTCAACCTGTTGGCTGCTGCTGGCCACTGAGATGAATTGAAACAGTTGGAGTTCAAGTTCCTCTTTCAAATGCTCCTCAAAAGTGGTTATCTGTGCAGGTGAGAGCATTTCGCATTCACCATCCCCACCAACATTTTCCAATTTGATCTATATCTAAAAGCGTAGAAAACACTGAAATTTCACATAACCCCAAGGACACTTACAGAAGACAAACTAAAAACTATATTAATGAAAAGGTTTGGCTAAAAAGATGAGTCTTTTAGGAGAACGGAGAGGAGCAAAGTATTGAAGACATTTGTAGGTGAGGAGGAGAACTGAGAAATGTTGCACGAATCTTGATGGATGCAGTAGAGCTGCTGTAGCACATGTCCCCACCACATTTTGAAAGCATTTGTTAAAAATGTTCTGAAAAAAACAGCTTGCACCAAGAAATGTTAACAAAGAAACGTTTATTTTCACATTAAGGAAACATGCATTGTAATTTAAACAAATGTGCGTTGTCCAAAAAAAGTAAATTACGCTAAAAAAAAAAAACAAGCTGCTGATTTTTGCATTATATTCTGTTGTTTTTTTACATTTATGAATTGTCACTTGACAGCTGAATTTTCTGTTTCTCTTTACTTAGATAAAGACATTTCCAACATAAATTAGAGCATTGCCCCCGCTCATATATTTCAGCATTTCATATTTCTTCAATAGAGTTTGTATACATGACTTTGTATATTATATTATTATATGTGTATATTACATTTTAAATCAGTTTAGGGGAACACAAAAGGGAACTCCAGCAGGGAGAAGTTCAAGGTCAAGTGTAAAGAAATAAGCTACTACTGTATAACGTCTTCCTGCTAAGTCATGCAGACTATGCTGTGCTATCTACCATGATTCGTATGTTGACTGGAGTGTTTTCTAATGAATGCTTTAATGACCTCACTGCCGTAGCCGATTACATGAATCATTGGACATTAGAACAGCTCATGTTTTCTCTGTGTTTCGTGTGAGCAAGAGAAGGGGAATCACCCACTCATGGTCCTGCTCAGAGACACACTAAGATTAACCGACTATTCTTAGCCGCCACTGTTACCATAATAACCTCAAAGACCAGTCATAGCGGCGTGAGACGCTGCTGAAAACCCTAAAAGAGGAATTACTCACACACATGGAATGCATCTGAAATATTCAAACTACATTTCTTTTCCACATCTCACTGTCTTCATCGGCACATGGAGTTGGCCGCCACAGTGGATTTATAATATCTGCACTTTTAAATATGTGCATGCTTTTTCTATGACCAAAAACAACAAGTCACTATTAAAATACATGTTTTTTTGTATTGTAATACAGACCTGATGTCACATTACCTCAAGCACATTCACTGTGATTTTTTTTTAAATTATACTCCAGAAACCAGGTATTTCCAGACATTTTCAAATAATTTGTCTAAACTTAAACATAAAATGACAGCAGGCATAAAACACATGCTCTGCTGACATTTTTAATAAACCTGTAATACATTTTAAAAATGTATGCTTTTGGGTGCTGCAATGAGATTAAAGAAATCATTTTAAAACAGCTGTGGCTTTGTTAGCCCTGGCATCAAACACATTTTGCACAACCACTCACAGTTTGAACTTGCAGAACTTTATTTAAAATACTAGTTCAGTCCCCATTTATGTCTGAACTTGTCTAATTATATTTGAACATGGATGAAAAACATGAAGTTTTGTGCTGCCATGAATAAGAAAAAACTAGCCTGGATATTGAAATATCATATCATTTTTTTGTTTCTGTTTGTTCACCTGGTTAGCTTCAAAGACTTTCTGCAAAATCCGACATCTAATTAATCAACTTCGGTTTGATTAAATTAAACAAAATTAGTAGGACCTTTTGAAAATTAATTTTTTGTTGAATGTAGGACTGCATGGATTAATCTGCTCATTATTTTCTTGATTAGTGGTTCTTCCTAATTTACCATTTTAATTGGACTTCATTCTCCAACTTGTGTTTTTAGTGTTTAATCACTACTTGAGTCTGCTCGTTTACCCTTCAGTTCTCTTTTTCTCTTCACCTTCCTGTCTCTCTCTCACTGTATGTGTCTGACTTGTTGACTTCTCCATCAGCAATGGTTTTTATAAAGATGCCAAATATACCTTTGAGGCAGTTAATACGCCTGTGCACAGCTATTCCTTCAAACCCAAGGTGATGACCAATTGTCCAAAATCTAAAATCTAAATGAAAACAAATCTAGAATGTTTCAGGCATTTTTGCTTGAAATAATGACTAAAGCGATTAATCGGTCACCAAAATAGTAGCCGATTAATATTCTCAGTCAGTTGTGTTTTGATTTTTTGACTAATCCTTGCAGCTCCATCTGAATGAAGCTATTTTTATCCTCAACACAGCCGTCAAAGTGGAAATTCCCTGTTGGTCGTGTTTGACCAGAGTAAACTCTTGAGAAAGAGAACAAAAAGAAAGAGGAAGAATTAGAAAGATAAGGGCGAGCGCATTGATCGATGGTATCAGTGTGTTTGCATCATGCTAGTGTGTCACCTTTCCTCTCAGTATGTCTTTGCGTGGGTGTGGGCGTGTAGCTTAACAGATATTGCAGAAAAGACTTGCATGATGGGTTCTCTCTTCCCCTTTGTTTCCTTCTTTGTTCACCCTCTGACAGCGCCTCACAGCGTTTCCATATTTGAACTGCACGACGTGTAACCACACGTTCAAACATACAGGAATAAACAACTGGCCCGTAGCTAAAGACAAAGAGGTCATATCCTATTTCTAAAAATATGAGTTTACATTCAATGATTACCCACCTGCATATCAGACGTGTTTTTAAGGCTGAATCTAATGGTTTTTTTTAGACCAAATAAGACTTTTTAAGGCAATGTTTTTTAACTTAAGTTAAAATCAAAGGAATTTAGAGAGATACAATTTACAGAATATATAACTGAACAGTTAAAGGGATAGATAAGATGTACAATATTGTGATTTCTTTAATTAATTTCACTTGGTTCTGAAAGCATTACAGAATAATCAAAACTGAAAATCGACAAATTGTGCAGCTCTTTTTTCACAGTTTACATTTTGATATGTCACCATAGGAAAAGCACCGGTGTAAATAATACAGTCAATGAGGCTGCGTTCCATTTTATTGAATTTATTTGTTTCACACATAAATACAAAACACATGAAGGATATATAAAAAACAATATGTGTGAGAATACATACAAAAGGTAAAAGAAACCTACCAATCACAAATACATTTTAAACATTAGGGAACACAATTTGCACATGTAAAATAAAGGTAGAAGTAAAGTTAAAAACTGCAATGACTATGTATAGAGTGATTGTTATTGTTTCAACCCAATGTTTTTTGACAGCAGGTCATTTCTGTCGATACGTTATACTTACATAGAGATTTATCCGCTTCAGTTAGTTACCAATTCTGTCACCTTAATGTGTTAAAACGTTTCCATAACATATTTTAACCATATGTTTTTTTATATTCTCCTCTGTCCTTCGTTTTTTAACAATTTCTACATTTTTGTTTTTTCCATTATGTGTTTGTAATTGATGTGAACTTTATGTTGAAATCTGATGCTGAACAAGTCTTCAGTTTAGTGTCTGAGGACTTTGTCATATATCAGATTCATAATCTGTGTAAATGGAAAGTTGTTGTGTAACAGTACGGAAAAAGCTCCTTAAACTGTGGCTCACAAACATTTCAACAACGTTGTTATGAAATTGTGAATGACTTTAAACATGTGTAACACTGGTTTCAAAAGATAATAATAATAATAATGATTTCAAATTTTATAGAAATAAATGATTATTATTAATAATATTTGGCTTTGAAATAATGTTCCATAGTAGTTGTGACCTGGTGGATTTCTTGTGACCATTAACATTTATAGCATAAGATAGGAAGATTAAAAAACTTATTTTGGTACCTTTCTTTTATTAATCAAAGGTTTACATTAACGTGAAGTGCAACGTCAGTGCGTTGCATTAACACACGTTATCTTTGCACATTGCAGATACTCTTTATACTGTAAACATTTACACAGGCAAATTCTTTGTAACCTACTTGGATTCTTATTCTGAATAACTATTTTTCTGTCGATCAACTAATTCTTTCAGCTCTAATCACTAAATACACTGGATTTAGACTTATATAAAACTTTGCCAGAGCTAGCCTATATTACATAAAGGTATTAAAAGAGGATATGTTGACAGTTTTTACAGCCTTTGTGTTGTTGGATTTAGAAATTAAATTGAGATAATGCAGAACCTCATGGTGAAAAGGTACAAAGTTAAGTTTTTTACCAATGAATTTACATTTATGAATGTAGAATTTTGCCATTAGAATTACTACATTTATTATAAAGTACTTACTTTCTTTATTTTGAATATTATAAAAGCAAAATACCACACCCTCTCACATTAATGCAAAATCTAACTGAATATGATCAGTAATGAATCTGCTGACGTTTTGCTGTATAAATGATGCCAAAAGAGGAGCACAACAGTTTCTGGGTGGTCTTTACAGTTTTCCTCGTTCTTTTTCTTTATTAGGAGAAAAGTGATATCAAAGCAACATATAACAAGAACCATAACATTGCAAAGGATACACACAACACATAAGGGATACAGATACAGGGATAAACCTGAATATATAATCATTTAAAAATGTACAAACATCCTGCCAAAATTTCTTTACATGAGTATACAGTGCCAAAAACTAATGAAGTGAGACAGAAGGTACAGTTAGGATCTTTTTTTAAACCTCTTCATGTAATGCTTGGTGGTGCAGAATCTATGAATAATCCTAAGGAATACTCACTTAACCTTTTTAATAAGTAAGTATTTATGGTGCAATTACATTTTCCTCCTGTCCAATCAGACTCGACGTGGCGTTAAATGTGTGAATGTATTGTTTTTTTTAAAATAAGCCGCGTTTCGTGTTTTTCTCGCGAGATCTGCGCAACAGCGCCCCCTTGTTTGTGTGTGGCAAAACGACGGGAGGTTTGAGGGAATATTCCGCGGCTAACGATAGCAAGGTACACAAATACGCTTTAACTCACTTTCGGTCTTCGCTGACACTCTGGGGGGGGGGCAACAAAAGCTACAGGAGGACATACTTTTAGGCTAAACCCGTCGGTTTTTGCTGCTACGTTCTCGGCGAGAACAAGCGAGACCCGCTAATCCCCCGAGAAGTCGGGGAGCGGCCTGCTTCTGTAGCCGGCTTCCCGGTGCACCTCCGGCGGGCAGCGCTGTCACCAGAGCCCGGTGCTTCCGCTGGTTTCCTTTTCTTTACACCAACAGCAGCGTCGGAGCCTCGAAGTTATTTTTTATTTTAATCACCTTAGCCTCTCCATCGCCTGTTCCTCCGCCTATCGGGGGTGCTGCTGTCGGCGCGAGAGGAGCTTTTCAAGACGGAGCGGCCTGTTTTGTTTTCGAGCCGCGTTGAATCTCCGCGAACAATAACACAACCATAACTAGCCTGCTGCTGCTGCTGCTGCTGGAGGAGGAGGAGGAGGAGAGGAGGAGGAGGGGGCTGCACTGCCGAGCGGCCGCGTCGCTGTGGGAGAATAAATGCATTGTGCGGGACCAGCTCTGGCATGGACGTGAAGCCCCGGGACGGGCGTGCATGTGGACTATGGGATTATCCGGGGGAACCATTGCAAAGTGGAGCAATCTGTCGCGAAAAGCCCCTGTTTGGATGTCGGAGCTGCGGCTGCTAGCTAACCAACTGTGAGTAACGTTCAAAGGCCACTGACGAGAGGAAAAGAGCGCCACACCATGCTTTGTCTAACCATAACTCACGGACTGTTTGGAAACAAACCGAACCGACTTGCGTGAACGGAAATGCATGCTGGGCCTTCCTCGTGAAAAGCATCAGAGCTGGGACATCACATCAAGGATGGACTGGATGTGACTTTAAGGTGGGGGATGAGTAACCTCGACTGCTCCCTGCGCAGGCTGCTCTATATGTGGGATTTACCGACGGGGATCTGACGCCGTTGCATCCATCTATGCTCTCATCAAAGCCACCAGACTCCATTGAGAAAACCAGTCATTTAACCGAGCGGAGCGCGAGACTTGCTGCTCCGTGTTGTTTGTGTTATTATTCTGCGACTTTGGGTGTTTTCACGTTTTAATACATTATAACGGACCAGGCCGGACTTGGAGCCCCCCCGGGACAGGCAGCTGAGATGAACCCGGTGAATGCGACCTCTCTCTACGTGTCCGCGAGCCGTTCGGTGCTGCAGTGCGACCCCCGAGACCCCCGGGCCCTCGCGGAGCTGTGCAAGCTGCTGCCGTTTTTCCGCCAGTCCCTGTCCTGCCTGGTCTGCGGTGAGTGGGTGTGGGTTTTCACTTGTTCATAATAATGTGATGAAGCGGTGTTGTTTGCGGGAACGCGCGTTGTTGTCAGCTGTGCGCGCAGTGGGAACGAACCTTTTAAATAATGCTGCATTCACGTACGGTCGGAAATCTCCGAGTCTGCACTATTAAACGACCAGTAGGACACGTGATCAGCAGTGGTGGGAAGTAAACAAGCGCTGTGCTGTGCTTGTGTACAGTTTTAAGTTACGAGTACTTAACTTGAATATTTATATTTTATACCACTTTATACTTGAACCTATTAGTAGTACTCTGCCACATTTAATTTATAGTTTTACAAATTAGTGTTGGCATAGCAGCACAGAGGACTGTAAAGAACAAAAATACAATAAAAGTAGAATCAGTTAGCTTTCTTACCTAGATAAATAATATACACACTGTATAAACAAGATAACAACAATTATGTAATGTGAGACATTAAGGATAGAGTCTGTTATGCTAGATTAGAGTCATATGTTAGTCATAATCAATTTGTAAATTAATATTTGCCATGCAACACCTATGGGGTGGTATTTACTTGAGAAAATATCAAATAAAACCAGTAATTAAATGGGATAAAATAGAATATAATAAAAAAAATAAAGTGATTAAAAATTAGTTTCTATAAATGATATATTGTTCAAGAGTAATTGACCCAAAAACCATATACTATCACAGTTTACCTTTTTATATAAGGAATAATATTCAAGGTAATTGTTACGACTGCCACCTAAACCAGCTGCAAAATGCAGCTTGCGTGTAATGCATCAATAATAACTTTTACTTTTGATAATCAATACATACCTAGATAAAATATCTGAATACTTATTTATAGTATAGGAATAACAATCGCGTCTGTTGTATTGAATCTTTTTGAGGGTCCTTGACATGTGAAAGTGGCTTAACCCCTGTCGAGGTAAGCGCTTCAGATAAAATATCTTTGTAGTTGATTTAGTCTTAATCACATGGTGAAGATGTGTTTTATAAAATCAGAGAGTGCAGTGAACGCACCATAATGTACAGCTACACCCGTCATGACACACCCCCCTCTGTGTGCGGTTCAGCAGCATCGGGGCGTTTCTCTGTTCATCCTGTTGAATAACAGCCACAGACTGGATGTTGTGCACCTGATCTCTCTCTGTGTTTACAGAACGCAGTAAAATATGTGGACAAAGATCAAAAAGAGGGAGTACTTTTTAAAGTGTTGACACACAACTCTTAAATATCAGTGGCTGTAGTTGCGTTTTTTATGTTGTTGTTGTTTGTTGTCACTGCTCCTACATGATGCTGTAAATCTCCCTGTGAAGTAGGGCTGGGCGATCATTCGATTTCAGTATTTATCAGGTTCAAATTATTATTTCTTTCAAGTATAAATGCAGATTTTTACTCCTGAGTGAAAGTTGAAGAAACCAGATGGTTTATTTAAATTATTCTTTATGTTCAGAACAAACACTTGTTGATAACTTAACAAATCGGAGGTTAAACATTTAAAACAGCTGAATAAAATGTTGGTTTTTTTTAAACAAATATGCACAAGTAAAATTAAGTAAAATCTTTTTTCAGTCAATTTTCCTCAACAAAGTAAATATCTTAATATAAAAATTATATGCTGATTCGTTCATTTTTCAGATTAATTAATCCAAACATTTAACATTTTTTATATTGTTATTGAGGAAAATTATATCACAATAATTGTGATTATTGTTTCATTGCCCAGCCCAACTGTGGAGATGATGTCTCCTGAGGTAAAGACGATAAAAAGGTGTGTGTGTGTGTGTGTGTGTGTGTGTGTACAGATAGTTACATACAAATTGTCTGGCTCTCAAGTACATTGGCCCTCCATAACTTTAGTGGGGCCCCTTCTTGTGGGATCATACAGTTAGAGTCTCACCCTGTTTTGTGGCCCCGCACTAGATGCAGCACTTTATTGCACTTAATGGCAATTTCTTGCCAAACCTCCTTTAGAAAATTGTGCCTTTTATATTGTTCTGTGTTGTATATTTCATTTAGGGCTGGGCAATAAAACAGTAATGATATTAATCGCTATATAAAATAAAGAGCAGCTTTATCACACTAACACACGCTGATTGCTCCTCCACTGTATAGATAACAGATCAATATGAAAGCAGGCCGTATATCGTAGACTTTCTGCAGTTTTTGGTGGATTTGATCAGCCAGGCAGTGCAGAGTGTGTGTGAGGGGCGGTTGTTTCTCATGAATGCACCTTCATCCTTTCTTCCTATCTGCAGCTGCGCTCCCTAGCATCCAGCGTTGCTAAGGAAGCCCCTCTCAAAGAGCGGCTGTCATCCAGTCTGGCAAGTTGCCAGACACCACTCAGGTTTACAAATACATATATATACGTTTAGGGAGCTTTCGAAACACAGAGAATGAGGACGCAATCGTTTGTAAATGTTAATGTTCACTCAGTACTGAGAGTTTTTTAAAGCCAGGGCCACAGTTTATCAGATCACGGGGGTTTGCTCGGATGCCGTTGTTTTCTTTATGTTATAACTTTCTCCTCTCGTCTTCAGGTAATCTGCTGCAGGACCCGATCGCTCCCACAGACTCGTCGTGTCAGCATTACGTCTGTCGAGGCTGCAGGGGCCAGAGGATGCAGCTGAAGCCGTCCTGTAGTTGGTGTAAGGACTATTCCCGCTTCGAGGAAAACAGGCAGCTCTCCTTGCTCGTCCACTGTTACAGAAAGCTCTGTCTCTACATCACCCAGTCGCCGCTCGCCCCGCACATAGCCAGCGCCGCCAGCGACTCGCCGGACCTCCAAGCCATCCTGAACGAGGGCCTCACGTTGGCCGAGAGCGAGCCAGAGGCGGAGGACGTTTCGGACTCAGCCGGCCTGTCGCAGAAGGCCTCCACCTCCGAGTCGCTCCAGCCCGGCGAACCCGCGAAGGAGCTCAAGGGGGAGGAGCCGAACCGCGTCAGTGTAAACGGGCTGCACGGTTGTAACGGCCTGGTCAGTTCGGACGCTCTGCAACCCACCGCCGTCCAAACAGGTGGAGGTGTTGCGAAGCAGGAGAGCTTTTCGGAGGAGATCCCGGTGTGTGTGAGCGTCACGGGGGCCGGGGAGGCGGGGCTTTGTGACATCACCCCTTTCGGGGATGACCTGAAACACGGCGGGGGGCCGTTGTTGTTGAGTGTCGAGGAGGTGCTCAGGACTCTGGAGACGGACACGGACCCTGAGCCCCAGCCGGACTGCCCCACCTCTGTACCTCAGTCCAGCCTCAACGGACCTCACTGCCCTTCTGGCCCCGACTCCTCCCACCTCATCCCTTCCCTCCCCACGGAAAACAGCCCTCGCCCCCTCCACCTTCACCCACAGCCCTCGCTGCGCCACCCCCCTCAGCCCTCCGCAGCCGTCCCCCACGCCCCCCCTCGGTACCACCGCAAGCGCTCCCGCTCAGAAAGTGACAGCGAGAAAGTGCAGCCCCTCCCCATCTCCAGCCTCCTGCGGGGGCCTCCCCTCGGTGCCAACAGCTCCCCCCATCACCCTAACCCTGGTGCCACCACCAAACAGGAGCCTAAGTTCCCCGCAGCGACGCCCCACCCGCACCTGGCCCCGGTGCCCAACGGCGGTCCCCCCAAGGTGGGCAAGACTGTGCTCGTCTCCAACAAGGTGCTCAAAAAGACTGTGGAGCACCACGGGGGCCCCAAGAAGGCTTACACCAAGGCCAGGCAAGGGGCCCCCAAGCCTCGCGCACAACCCCGTGACAGGATACCCCCGCACCCACATGCGCACCCCCTGACACACCCACCCAGCCCCTCGAAGCCACTGTATAAGAAGCCTGTGGAGAAGAAGGGCTGCAAGTGCGGCCGAGCCACACAGAACCCCTCGGTGTTGACCTGTAGGGGGCAGCGCTGCCCCTGCTACTCCAACCGCAAGGTGAGAACAACCCAGGGGCCCCCACCCCACAGTCTGCTATCTCACCCAGTGTTGACAAAGTGATTTTCCTCCTGGGGGCCCGTTACATTCACGGGATTCCTTGTGTTTGAGCTTTGGGAGTCACACACGGGGGTTCATTTATTGAAATGTTGTTGACACAGAGCTTTGACTATAAGGGAAGTTAATAATCTATAGAAGCGGTTCTCAGACTTCTTTAAACCACCAACGATGTTCTTTTCACGTTACGCGTACGTACTCAACCCTTTCAGCTGAAAATGACACCATGAATATCTTTTATAAGATAATAATAAACCTACAAAACTAATAAAACTGAAGTAACATCTCTGAAGTAAGAGCAAAATGTAGACGTATTATTCAGAAATACCATTTTTACTGACTGACTTGCCAATAAAAGCCAATAAAACGAGTACATAGTTGGTTAAAAGTTTTTTTCACATAGTAGAAAATCACTGCTCTGTAGCCTGGTTGATTATTAACTGTTCCTTTTATTGTGAAACAGTCTCTTTCTGCTACGGGGCAGTCTTTGGATGATCTGTTGTGGTGTTTGTCATTATTTATTAGATCGCGTTGTCATTAATTACGGTTGTTTTTCTCAGGCGTGTCTGGACTGTATCTGCCGCGGCTGCCAGAACTCCTACATGGCCAACGGAGAGAAGAAGCTGGAGGCCTTCGCCGTGCCAGAGAAAGCTCTGGAACAGACTCGCCTCACGCTGGGCATCAACCTCACCAGTATCACCGCGGCGGCCCTCCGTAGTCCGGCCTCCAGCTCCCCCGGCAGCACCCTTCTCAACGTCACCACGGCCACAGGGGCCCCCGTCACGGCCGCCTTCTTGTCGGGAGCGGGACACGACAACCGGGGCTTTGACGATTCACTGGAGATGCGATTTGACTGCTGAGGTCCAGCTCCTCCTCCTCCTCCTCCTCCTCCTCCTCCGGTCAGTCGTTACGCACATTCCCCGTCCCGCCAGCTGGGCGTTATCCATCTGGGCGTGCCAGGGACCTGCGGTGGCGGAGCCGAAACAAGGCAGCTACAGTGACAGGCGATAGTGAGGGTGACCAGCTGAAGCTTCGCCCGAAACTGCACCGTGCTCGTGGTCTTGCATACAGAGACAGTGAGGACGAGAAAGAGGAGATGTAGCGTCACTGTATGTGCCGAGATTTCATTTCAGTGCGGATAGAGTTCCTTATTTTTTTTCTTCTTCTCTGCTAGGGGTAACGTGTAGAGCATGTTGTGTAGCCAAGTTGGGAGCGTTGACCGCGGTCGAACGCCTCGGCGTGTGTGCGCGTGTTTGTGTGTGTGTGTGTGAGGGGAAGAACCTTTTATCAGCAGGAACGGAGACGACATCATCACCACCACCACCGACATCAGAGACTGGTGTAATTTATATAAAAAGAGAGAACTTTTTGTACATGGACGTACCAGTTTCCATTTAAGAAGACATTTTATGATATATTTTATAATTAAAACAAACAAACAAACAGTGGAAGTGGGTGCAGAGAGACACCTGCATTCAACCAGAATATTTTCACACAGGTAGATTGTATTTTGTAAACTCTTGCTAGAGCACTAGGAGTAAGACTTGGGACTGAGTAGATGACTATCAAAGATCCCCTGGAGGAATAGAGAAACAGCCTGAACGTAACTGCTATCAGTTTTAAAAACATTTCCAAAAAATGCAATGGTTGATGCCTTTTGCTGCGAGAACTGGGATGTGAATTTAACGCCACCAGCCAAATGTATGTTTCATATTTTGTCTGTTGAATGTTTATACTCTGTGAGCCACTGTCAGACACCCAACATTATTCTAAGATGTTATTATACATATACCCATATATATATAATATATATATATATATATATATATATATATATATATATATATATATATATATATATAATTTAAAAAGAACAGATATAAAATGGTGAATTTTGAAGTCAACCAACCGTTGTGGCTGGTGGGAGATAAAACTTTTATCCCTAGTTTGCTGTTGTGTCGAGGATGCGAGTTCACCTGTTCAATCATTTGTGAGTTCTTGTATTAAGCACTTTTTCCACACATGTTTAAAAACACCTTTTTGTGTGTGTGTGTGTGTGTGTGTGTGTGTGTGTGTGTGTGTGTGTGTGTTACTTGTGTTAAAAACTCTGGTTGATTGCAGGCCCACCCCCTCCCCACACATTGTTTATTCACATGTTTTTGGTTTCTGGAAGCTACACACATGCTGCTAAACACCACAAAGAACTCTTTAAAGGAGAGCGCACCTGTTTTTCTTTTTGTTTTTAATAAGTCGCATTAACAACATCTGCAGTATTTATTTGACGCCTCTTAGTAAAATGTTACACGTTGGGCGTCAGTTCTGCCTGTCGAGGCTGTCGACCCCGTCTTGGACTTTTTCTGTCTCGGTTAAGTTGCTGTCTCACTTCTTTAACTTTTGTTTCTGGTGTCTCCAAACGGTTCTCGTTCTCCCCCGGGGCATTTAAATACCTGTAATATAACTGTAACATATTTCCACAAAAAAGAAAGAAAATCAAAAACTTACAAAGCGTTGTGTGATTATTTTTGTCCCTCTGAAGCCCTCCTTTGTTTTTCCTGAGGAGCCTGAAGGTGTTGCTGCACTGCTGCAGGTCGGCACGGAGCTTTATTTGCAGGATTGAATAAGCACCAGCAGGGGGCAGAAACAGCCCTGTAAATGTCCAGTAACCTTCAACAAACGATGATGAGGAGGAAGAATCTTAGGACATACTAAAATTTTGATTTAATTTAACGTCAAAGCTTTGCAGACCCAGAATGAATCGATCTACATCAAATGAAAGATTATTTCCACCTCATTTTTGTGCTGTGATTTAAAAAAAGCTAAGCTGTTACAGACAGGACTCCTCACTGCAGCACACTTAAACCTAAAAGAAAAACGTTGCACAGCTCTTCTCCAGTACACTGTGCTTTATTCACCAGCGTCTACCAGCTGTGTGGCCTTCGTCCTCTGTCTGAAGTTGTCTCTGGTTTTCCTTTTATTAATCGTTTTTACAAAATAAAACATTACTTCCAGTGGACACAGAAATGTGCGAGAGAAATATAAACATTAATACTGTAAATACAAATACCATATTACAACTAACTTGTCAATAAATTCCAGTATCCACAAGCAGTAACACTGGACTTTTTAAAAGATGAAGGTAACGTTTTGTATGCTTCAGATTGATGGTGACTGATCAAGTTGAATATAAGACAACTGGAAACAACTTGATAACCTGAAGAATTCAGTATGTTTGCAGCACTTCTATCAAACGCTACCAAAGGTGTGCGATGAGTCCCTTTTACAGTGTCTTTATTTCACATATTTACAGACAAAAAAAATCACTTGAGTTATTTACATTCACATTTAGCTTTGGTCTATCTGGTAAACAGTTCAAAATTTTGTTTGTCTACAAGCTGATTAGTGTGGGTTTTATTTTTTTACGAGGGTCCAGCTGACAAAGACGACTTGACTGCAGGCGGATGTCTCCCGTTATTCCACACGGAGGCCGAAGGTAAAGCTACTGACACCAGCGTCTCAGCAGGATCTGATCACATGTGACAGGGGAAACTTCCCCCTTCACAATCAGTCAACTCAAAACTATAAATGTTATGTCCGTACATTCTCATCACTATCCATTTAACATCATGTTTTGGTTCTGGAGTATACATTTCCCACAGTAATCTTTGTGGAAGGCGACACTTTAAAACATTTAAAGAAACTATACATTCGTAGCAAAAATAATAAGAGTGTTGTGCAACAGAGAAAAAGCTGCATTCACGTCACATTGTAAAAAATTAACAATGATGTTTACTTAACTGGAGCTCATGACTGCAGACATCTTTTTTCTTTTCTCAAAAAGAAGTTGGACGAATCAGTGAATTTAACTGAGGATTCATTCTTGACCTTGGAAATAATAGTTTGAAGCTTTCAGCCGCATATCACGGCCACTTGTGTTCGCTCAGTTGTCATCATGTGAACTAAATATTTAGTATTTGGGTTCTGGTATCGTAGCTCCGTGAGCTGATGAAGGTCACGATATGTGGCTCCAAGTCCCAGGAGAATTTGAGTAAGTAGACCTTAAATTAAAATTTAATATTTTTGTCAAATTACTATTTCCTAAATCACGAATGAGCCTTCAAGCTTAATCAGTTATATTCAATGATTCATCCAGCTCTCCTTCAGTGAAATAAAACAGATCATTGTGGTTTATATTTCCTTGAGCATCAGTGTCACATGGACGACAAAAAAACAATCCCACGTTTCAGCTTGTTTGGATGCTGGTTGTTTTCCACGTCTGCATGTCACATCTGCAGTCAATCCAACATGACCTGAATGCCCAAGAATACCAGCCGTCAGGGAGCGTTTTCTGCACCGCTTGGAGAGCAATTACGATGGACAAGCCAACACGCTGGAAGACCGACAGCAGAAAAGGGAGACTGTGGCGCTACTGCCAAAAACACAGCACAGAGGCTGATATGTAAGGAGCACCGTGTTAACATTTGCTGCAAAGCTCATGGAGGAAGAGGGGATGATGTTGGGCAACCA
>NC_060150.1:44941195-44960579 GCF_021292245.1 Micropterus dolomieu | reverse complement strand
TCTTTTTTCTTTTCTCAAAAAGAAGTTGGACGAATCAGTGAATTTAACTGAGGATTCATTCTTGACCTTGGAAATAATAGTTTGAAGCTTTCAGCCGCATATCACGGCCACTTGTGTTCGCTCAGTTGTCATCATGTGAACTAAATATTTAGTATTTGGGTTCTGGTATCGTAGCTCCGTGAGCTGATGAAGGTCACGATATGTGGCTCCAAGTCCCAGGAGAATTTGAGTAAGTAGACCTTAAATTAAAATTTAATATTTTTGTCAAATTACTATTTCCTAAATCACGAATGAGCCTTCAAGCTTAATCAGTTATATTCAATGATTCATCCAGCTCTCCTTCAGTGAAATAAAACAGATCATTGTGGTTTATATTTCCTTGAGCATCAGTGTCACATGGACGACAAAAAAACAATCCCACGTTTCAGCTTGTTTGGATGCTGGTTGTTTTCCACGTCTGCATGTCACATCTGCAGTCAATCCAACATGACCTGAATGCCCAAGAATACCAGCCGTCAGGGAGCGTTTTCTGCACCGCTTGGAGAGCAATTACGATGGACAAGCCAACACGCTGGAAGACCGACAGCAGAAAAGGGAGACTGTGGCGCTACTGCCAAAAACACAGCACAGAGGCTGATATGTAAGGAGCACCGTGTTAACATTTGCTGCAAAGCTCATGGAGGAAGAGGGGATGATGTTGGGCAACCACTCTGTCTGAAAGGCCTGTCATGGCTGCAGGCAAATTGTTTCAGATGTTCGTCCTTCCACCCTCATGTTCGACATCTCACTGAGAGAAAACAGTTCACAGAGCTGCAGACCCAGAACTTGCAGGCTTATCAGAACAATAAAAACAAACTATAGCACAATATTTACATCTTTACACACATCCAGAGACTCAGCTAACATGTACATGTGTGGACTCAGAAAATCACTAATGTTCAGCCGACAAGAGTTTTATACAAACAAGAGTCCAGTTTTTCAGAAAACAATGAAACATCAGGCGTTTGCTATAAAATGAATAACATGGAAAGAGAGTAATGTATGTAAAGTATCCAGAGGTCTAAACTCCTAAAACTTTCTTTTGCTATAGGTGGCGCAGCTCGGCATGTGTGTAGGTCTTAACCTGAATTAATGTGATGCATGCTGGTTAGATATTTCTGCCGGCGCTGCAAAAGGTCATCGTGCCACAAGACATTTAAACCTCGCGGGAGCAACGCGGCTGCAGTTTTCTGAGTCCTGCGATCTCGCGGCATTTCAGCGATTGTTCTAAGCTCACGCGCTCTACGGGAAGCAGAATGTGTTCGACTTGACGGCAGGGTTTTTATACCACGCCCCTGCAGTCGCCGGCAGCTCACGTTTGACTATCAAGTCAGCGAAACTGAGCCGCAGTCATCTTGAACGCACCTGATGTCTGAGCTCACGATGAGCAAACAGCTCCCCCTTGTGGAGAATGTGTAGGCTGCTAAATGTGAGTTGTGCCCTCGCCAAATGAGTTCACACAATGCTGATTAAGCGCATCACCGACAGATTAATCTCTCTGACTTCTGGTGGCGAATGTTCCCACGCTGGCAAAACAGTAGAGATGCGTTTAATGCCAACCAGCAATGAAGAGCTGAAGTGGGGAGCAACGTAGCGAGAGCAGCAACTCAGTTTGGCCGAGCCTTTATATCACGCGCGAGTGTTTTGTGTAATTACTCTCACTGTCAGAAGGGGGAGACAAAACTTCTGCACTGCAGGTTTAAATTTACCTTAAAAAGTACTTCTGCCTTAAAGAAATGTTTGCACAACAGAAAATGTCATCTCTGTCAACTTTAACACGCTCAAATATAAATGTAAGTCTGATTAACTCTCACACGTATCAGTCTCTTGTCCACCCACGAAACCAGAAAAAAAGAAAGACAGACTTCCCGCGAGGCTCGCTGTTGCAGTTTTTCATTTTCTGTTAATCGAGAAGTCCAGAGGCTGATTTGATGTTTTACCAGACAGTTCATCACAAACATTTAAAAAAATCACGACGGCGTCTGTAGATCTGGTTTATTTGCCCAAATCAACCCGCGATCCCGAGTCCTGCGTCTGATTGTCTAGCTGATGAGAAACGCGCCGAAGAAACTGCTTTTCTCGTCCATGTCCACAGCAGAGGCGTTGGTCACGGTGACAAACAGGCGGTCGCCGCTGCTGAGCGGGAACAGCCCCCCCTGGTGGGCGGAGTGCAGAGAAAACTGAGAGCCCCGGGACCAGCAGGAGGTTCGGCTCGTCTTCATCAGCAGGATGGGAACCGGGTAGGAGCTCACCTGGCGGGAGAAGGAGAGGTGAGTGAGAGTGGTAGGTCAGCTATCAGGCAGCTCCACCTACAAATATCGGCCATGCACCACCTCAGACACATTCAAAAAAGATTGGTAATGCTGCCGGATCACTAGCTGGAATCACAGACAGTTCAGGAAAAGACTCAGGTGTGATGGAGGATGACGAGATACATGAACACATCAAATGCCAACACCCAATCTGAAGGAAACTTCCTGTCTGGGGATATTTATCCTTCCTACACCTACAGGGATTCACTAAGTGTCCAAATAATCCGAGACACACTGTGTTTCCTTCAAGGCACATGCAACACTTTCTACACAGAGCCAGTCAGTCTGTCTGTAATGAAACAAAATAAAGATAATCTCGACCTTGGGCTAACAAAAGTACAACAGTGCAACATTATCAGCTGTGTCAGTCAGTCAACAAGCGGGCAGAGAGGAGAGACAGCGTCTGCCACGACCTGGGGAACCTGTGTCATAGTACCTTTAAATTATTCCTTCACAATGACGATATCGTCTTCAGGGCTTTGTTCAAAGTTTGTTTTTGATAAAACGTTCTTGGCAAATGCTTTCGCTTTCCTCTATCTTGCAGCAGAACAGAAATGCCCTCCTTACATCTCCTTCTTAATCATGAGCCCGGTTCAGTAAAAGAAGCGTAAAATAGAGCCGGAGTCCGTGTGCTTCGTGGGTCGTGATCTGAAATAGTGAGGGTGCGATTTTATTTGTCCCTGGAAATCCCTTTTCTAATACAAGAAGCGTTAAAATCACATGAATCATGAAACATGACGCCAACTCTCACCTTTTTATAGACGTACTGCAGCAGGGGTCTCCCTCTGTCCTCCGCCTCCTCGCCCTCCTCGCCCTCCTCCTCCAGGGAGTGGGTGTGTCTGAAGTAGGTCTGCGCGTAGACGTAGTAGAGGCCGGGCTGCGGCACCACCAGCTCCCCATCCACCAGCTGGACGTCCTGGAGGAAGGCCAGCCCCTTCTGCCCCTCCCACCACGAAATCTTCTGGCCTTGAACTCGCCGCCCAGCGGAGACCGGAGCTGCGGAAAACAAACACATTCAGAATAAAATCACAACCTAGAAGGTGAGGATCTGTTAAATTATGTAAAATGATGTTATTATTATTATTATTATGAGATACTACGGTGTTAAACATGTCACTTTGACTTAATGTGCCATCAGTATTTTTATATTTCATCATCCCTAACAATCTGTTTTTCTCTTTCCTGTTGGAAATGGGCTCCTAGATTTACACTTTGCAAAGAAACTTTTACAGTAAAACGCATGTCTTTTATTGCAAAGCTGCACTCAGCATTTCAATTTGAGCTAAGAAAACAGAACAGTTATTTTTATTTAGATGCAAAGTTTCTGTTTCTTACTTAAGAGTCTGACTGAATTAAAATAGCTGAAGTAAAACTGTCCTCTGGTGCAGGTTGACTCAATTTCCAAAGATATGCTGGTCTATGCCCATGGATGACACCCTAAACCAAAGCAAATGCCTATTTAATCTTGTCTGACCGCAAAAAGCAAATTGAAATTCCTGCCGATCATCAAATGAAAAGGTCATAAATTCATTTTACACAGCTCAGATTTTCTTGTTAAATTCAAACACCATTGCATGCAGTTCATTTTTGCAGCACTCACCTCCTCCCTCTTGGCCCAGTTTGGGCGCATAGCTGCCAGTGACGTGGGCTGCGACTTTGGGGCGAGGTGAAGCTGCGTCCACCATCACAAGAGAGGGCAGCACTCGCGATACTTCATCTAACACGGAAGAAAAGGAATGAAATAACCGACTAAACTAAATCCCAATCGAGTCCCTGTTCCTGTAAGATGCTGAAACTACGTGATACTCCCGAACCGGTACCAGGTTTATCTATTATGTGGTTTAGTTTTCTCACCTCTGACTGCCGATGAAATCTGCCTCTGGTAACGCTGAGACAGAGACTGCGGGGCAAACAGTAGAAAACATTCATTAAAGAATGCATGAAGGTGTTTTTTAATGCATTACAAGCAACAGTGGCATCATGACACCTTAATAAGGACACATTAAAATCAGGTTTGTGCTCGTCTCACAGTGTCTTCCAACTCCTGCCACCAGGGAGAAGAAGCATCTGTTCAAGAACTACACACTGATTTTTTCCCAGTGATAGTTATTTATTTATATATTAATTTATACATTGATTGCACTCAAAGTATTTTAACTTGCCAGGTGGGTTTGAATGCGAAACGATATTTTGTTTTTATGTACCTTCATAAAAATGCCAAATAAAAATGAATCTGAATCTGGAGTCGGCTCTCAAAGCGGGGCCTTGAGCCTTAAATCAAAAACATGATTCAAGACAGAAACTAAACACTAATTTATAAATGGAATAAACATATAGCTGCCAAGAAGAGCCGTCAGCTCATTACACAGGTCTATGCTGGAGCCTTTTGTTTGACTTTAACCATGTAATTCTGCTGACATCGGGATCAGGAAGTTTGCTCCGGATGAATAAAAAGGAGCCTTCATGTTCAGGTCGGTAACAGATCCCTTCCTGGAAATCAACCCCTCTGCCCTTCCTCGTGTTTTACGTTCCTTTAGCCAATGAACCGGCTCAAGAAAATGCAACTACTGCAAAACGGATGAACTGGTATCTGAGTTGTAGTGGAATCTGGACATGTTAACAGAAACATTACAGAAACTGGTGAAACATGATGTAACAATAGGCATTATTAAAGCACAAGAGGGGGGGAAATGATATTATAAAGTATAAAATAATGTTTGCCATAATATTATATGTTAATTATAATAAATAACATGTGTAGAAGGAGAAACGTTCCACCAGTGTTGTTGAAGTTCCTACTGAGTGCCAGTAGAGGTTGCAAAAGTTAATGATTTCCCTTCTACAAATATTTTTACAGCTTCGGCAATAACTTGAGAGGAAGGTGAAAGAAAATAAACCATTTATAAGCTAAATTTACCAGCAGTCAGTCAGTGCGAACCAGAATTTCTGCGTCAAAGATCCCTCTAATGGCTCTGAGGCAGCAATTTACTTTTGAAGTCTTGAAGCAAGGTTTCATTTTGAGCGGTGGAACTCAGGATGAAGTTCAAAGCAGGAACCGTGAAATTGCAAGCACAAGATGCTCAACAAGGAGGACGGGCTTCAACATGCACAAGCTCAAACAATGTGAGACGCTTCAAATTCAAGATACAACACGGACTCAGCTGTTCTAAAATAAAAAAATCTGTCTGGATGTTTCTGATAGATGCCGGCCCTCAGAAGCAACTTTAAATAATTTTTCATGTGTACTAAGTTTCAGCCCTGTTGGTGAATGCTTTTTAAAGTCATTACTGCTAATTATACCCCTGCTGTCCCAACCACCAACCCTGTGGCTGGGCGATTTAATTAACACCTTATGTCTAGAGGTGATTCGATTAAAATGTCTCAACAAATACCGAATGGATTTCCATAAAGTTTTATTTACACATTCACGTGACCCTCAGGATGAATTGTAATCACTTTGGTGAAATCAGATGGTGAACATGGTAAACATTACACCTGCTAAACGTAAACATGTTAGCATTGTGGATGTGGCTGAAGTCCTCAATTCGTCCTCAGCACTCCCCCATGTGAAACAGTTTAATGTCTATGACTTGTGACTTTTTGTGAGTAGCATAAAGTGAACAACAACTTAATCTCACTTAATCTCTCTCTTACACAACCCGGTGTTGTAAAATGATAAATCAACCTACCTTGCGCCTTAAATGTTCACACACTCTGCATCTTGAGTTAGTAAACTCTCAAGCCGATGTTCTGCCTCAAACTGTCCCAGCATTATGTTTATGTTCTGAACTAAATTTAATCAAGCAGCTGAGTCAGAAAATACCAGGGTTGTGTTATTTTAGAGAGCAGCAAAGTCCAAGAAGGAGTATCAGGAGAAGGGGAACAAAAACAAACAATATGCACAAATACCAAGTAAAGGAAGGAAAACTTTGGTGTGTGTGTGTGTGTGCGAGAGCAGGGCAGGTGAATGCATTCCTGCGCTGATTAAACCACACAGGATCACATCACATCTCCAGCCATGAAGGAGCTCATTGTGCATCTGCAGACAGTGATGTGGATCATTTCAGCTTTTTTTCTTCTCCTGCTAATGTTCAGATCTGAGATCAGCGGCACCAGAAGTCCCCTAATACTGATAATACCTTCTCAACATTGTACTTACAAGGACCTAATGTGCTTACAAGTTTAAACTTTTAGTTTAAAGAGCAAAGTTGGCATATATATATATATATATATATTTATATTTTTTCATTATTGTCAACGAATCCCATATAAAGGTTAAAACCATCAGTCCGTCTCTCAGTGCTTTCTCACTTCCGGTCTGTGGCTCTCAGCTCCAAGACCATCGGTTCCTACTGAAGGTGTAAATCTTTAAGAACAGCTCTCAAACACATAGTTTCATGTTTAAAAAACGGCTGGTGCACTCCAATCAATCAAACAGGAGGAAGTTGTTTTTAAGTCATTTTCACTTGAATAGTTGCAGATTAATTCCCTGTCAATCGACTAATAGATTAATAAACTAATTGTTTCAGCTCTAAATGGGTCAAAACTCTACTTTACTGTACTCCTGACTGAAAATTTTGTCATACTGGCCGGATAGATGTCTTGAAAGTTCGAGTCTGTGAAATCAGAGATGTCTCCAGAACAGCATCAAGTGTTACTTAACAAGATGCCGAGTTCTTTGGTTTTACTCGTGTCACTGTGAGGAAACTCAACTCAAATCAGTGCCAAACTCCCAGGTGTAAAAGTTAGAACACAACTGTATATTTTTATTCCTGTATTGTTTTTGAACCCTTTGTCTTTTCTTTTAAAAAGTCTCCTGGTACAACAAGCACTATATATACTAAACAATCTGGTGCTTGGGCATAATTATATGCTGCAGTTGCAATGCTATTGCTATGGCCGTGTCAAATAAAATAAACTTATCAGACCCTGGAATAATAACAATAATAATAATAGAGCTGCTTTATCATTTGCTTTGGTGACCTTTGCAGCTGAAGTGTGGTGGGACGAGTAATGGCTCCAAACTCCAGTGGGTGGGGAGTTTCTGATCCAGAGCAGACCAGAGAAAAAAACTGAGCTTTGAAAGCCAGAAATCTCAGCAGCTGGCTAAATAATCGCTGAGTCATTAATACTGATATGTAAAGGTCATTGTGTGCTGTGAAGTCATACTTCGTGCAGCTTGAAAGTGATGAATATGATCAGGTTTAGATGTAAGAGTTTAGAGATTTTTGCTCTGGAAGAGTAGTGGCCAGTGTTTGGGGTTACTGCAGGATCACCATACCTTCTCAATGAGCAGGTGAAGCTGCTGCGTGACCTGCCAGCATGGATCCCCCCGTACAGCCGTGATGCTCTGCAGGTCAGCGCCCGTCAGGCAGGAAACGCTGCTCCGTGCAAACGTCTCCTTCATCTGCACAGAGTGAAGAAGAGCATCAAACAATTAGATCGAACGTGTCTTTTAACTTTTGTTTGTCAGCAATCTAAACTTTGCAGAATTTGACCAGATTTAAACTTTCAGACATACATTTGTGGCATAATAAGATGAATATATATTTGTTTTGGAGAAAGACAAGACATAATTGACCATTTATGTTCTCACAATCATAGTCTTACATTTTCTCCTGAGTCAACATAATTCCCTGGCATGTGTCTGTTTAGGTTTCATTTCCCTTACAGTACACTGCTGCTGCATCTAATCTGAGTTAATGATGATTAACTCCTGTAAACACAGACTGAGAGTTGAGCTGGACTGAATCCAGGAAACCAAAGGACTTCACCAAAACAAGCAGAGTGAGCCCAGCACACACACACACACACACACACACACACACTCTTAAAAACTCTTCCTGATAATCACAGCTAATCATAAAAATAGGTGTTGTCCACCTCTGCAGAGCGCTGTACTTCCTTATACTCTTTTTCTGTTTGCATAATCAGAGAAAATGAAAAGTGCAACATTGCATGAAGCTAAATTGTGCAGAACTTAACTATTAAAAGTGTAAGCAGTTTATGTGGTTTGCATTGCATTGTGAAAAAAAAAAAGAGAGAAGAAAATTAGACGTGTCCTGGACTGTTTGTGCAACAGCAGAACCAGAGCGCATGAGTTCAAAGCGTTTCCCCAACATCTGTCAACAACACGTTAAATCACTTCAGTTTATAGACATTACAGAGAAGTGTTTGAGGTCAACAAAGAATCTAGTTTTCTTATAGCTGCGTTCAAAAGCCGAACCACTTCGCGCCCGCGCCGCGCTGCGCGCTGCATGGCGATGCGTAAAAGCCTCCGCGCGTCTCTGGTCCGTCAGTCCGAACCCAAACTTTTTCCTTACCGAATTGAGAGCCGTGGAGAAGTGCAGCACGGTGATGGTGACGACCACAGTCTGCAGGAGAACCGCCAACAGCAGCAGCACCCCGAGCTTCGGACCGGAGCCCGTCATAACGACAGACCTGCCGTCCGGTACCCGACCAGCGTCGTCCCGTCCCGTTCCTAGACTTCCAGAACAAGAACAATGGCAGAGTGCTGCCTCCTTGACTTCTACCCCCCCGTCCCCTGCAAGCAGGAGGAGGAGGAGGAGGAGGAGGAGGCGGGACCGGCCTGCAGAACAAGAGCTTTCTCCCCCTTTGCATTTCTCCTGGAGAGATATTGTTTCATTTCTGCGCTGGAAAAACACTGATTGCCTCCTAGTTTATTGTGAACGCTCATATCTTTGATGTGGATCTCAGTGCTGAGCTGTGCTCTGATAAAAACTACATTTAACCTCAGAATATGGTCAGAGATAATGCTTTTTAAACATGCACGGAGTGGCACGGCAGCTGAATTTTGGCACGTACATGATTTTTATTACGATGTTATAGTTTAAACTCAACCAAACTAAAGTTTAAATCCCTATTACATGAATTCTTGCATTACTGAAGAGCAGCACACTGATTAGGGTTCTATAACCAAGGGGTCTTTTCAGGGGAAAGTCATAAATTAAGCTCTTCTTCAAAGGCTTTGGCCTACCTGACTTATTTCCCACTGTATGTTGACTCAGACCACGTGTAGTCAAGATGTCAGGTTGTTAAAATAAAAAGCTTAACCAAGGTTCCTACATTTCTTTCCACTGTTTTATCTGTTTTAGCTCCAGATCTCTCCACATTTGATCTCACCTCAAACTGAGCATCAATCAAGTTTCTTTTATGAGGTGAGGTGGGCAAAGAAGGAGGTTTTTAAGGACACACGTGGGTAAACAGTGAAAAATATAATCATGTTCATATCAGTAGGTGTGAATCCTGTCTAGCAATATATTTTCTCTCTTTTGGCAGATATCTGGAAAGAAGATGGGAGATTCTTGGAAGCTGACGGGTTTGTGGTCTTTATCAGGTTGCGTAACTAAAAACACGATGCTCTTTTTTCGCTCAGCGCTGTTGCCGCCCTGTTGAAGGATGAAGTACGTAGGAAAGAAACTGCAGGTTAGATGATGAGGTCAGTGTGAAAGACACAATTTTCCACGTTGTCTCACACCGCTGACCTTTAACTGTCAAAACAAGGTGGGACGGTTCAACTTCAGTGTCAGTGAGTGGTCAGAAAACTCCATCTAAACAAACCTGACATGTATGGAAATGAAGTTTGGTAAATTAACTTGCAGCCCCTTGATTGTAAATCATCACAAAGAGTTTCATGTGATCAGTGTGATGAAATGACTTAATTTCTTCTGGTTATTTCATCACTAAACAGTCTTTCAACTGACTCTTCTTGCTACATCATGTGTTAGAGGTCGACCGGGTATTTCAGTGGCCGATACCGATATTTATAGAGAAGGGCGGCCGATATACAATGCCGATATCAAAATAAAGAAATGTCAGTTCCATTATTCCAGGCAGAGGACAATCTAATACACGTTATCTCAGCCAGTAATGTGATGTTTTAGATGAAGTTTTATTAATTAATGTGTTATGCTTTAGATTTAAGTGACTTGTGTTTAAGGGAGAGCGGCGTACAGTTTGTCAGAAGCGACTTCATTCAGCTGCATTGTTTTCTACAGTTTCCAACTTTTCTGCAAATTTGACCTATCGTCGCCGTTTCCCGCAAAGCGTCGTCATACGTCAGAAGACTCACTTCCTCGTTCAGAAGATGCAGCTGACGTGTAATAGCAACATCTCACATTTGCAGAGAAAAAGCTCAAATAAAAAGGACTGTGAAAAACCAGGACCCAGATCTTTCTTACCAAAGCGATGGTAAAATGTTTTGCAAAACGTACAGTATTGTGGTCGAACATGAAAGGAAATCATCTACTAACAAACGCATGGACGACGTCAGACGAGACAAATCACTGTGACACGGGCTGTTGCGCTGAAAGAATCAAGGTAAGCTGGTTTAAATATGCAGGTTTAGGGTTAGGCCTCCTGGAGGGACTGGTTAAAGGAGACCTACTGCCCTGTACTGTAGTTCTGTGTCTCCTCTATGGCGGCTTTGCATGATTCAAAGTATAAAAAAGAGAGCCGGGACGAAGCGACCCTGTACGCAGGATAAGCGGTTGACGATGGATCGATTGACGCTCCACTAGGCTGCAGGCTAGACCACCAGGATACTTACAGACAAATAACAGGGTCTTCACAGTAGACCAGGAAAACAGGCTGCAGATGTACATAAAAAGGGCAGCCAATATCTAATCCTAATGTGCATTAGCTAGCTAAGGTATATTTATATCCGTCAGATGAAACAATGCGCACCTTTCGTTCAAAGTAAAATTGTACTGAAGTCGTTCCACATTTTAAGATAACACCTGGTATTGATAGAACACACACGTGAGTTGTTGATGACAACAAGAAATGATTTCTGTCTGTCCCGGCTCTCCCCTACTATCTTATACTGGTACTTCATGCAGGCCCTCATTTGAAACAAGATGTAGATGCTACTGTCTCTTTAAGCCCCCCCCCCAAACGACCATATATGGAAATCCGTCTCAGAATGACATCATACCGAGCCGTTGTTAGAAAAAACAGTTTAAATCAGAGCATTCAGAACAGAGGGACATCTGAGGTTTTGGCTCGCAGGGATTTCTTTTAAATACTTTTACCTCATTATTTGAAGCTTTGGTCAACATGAACATCTGACATTGTAACATTGTAGATATGCCAGAAAATATGAAAAAGCACAGTAAGTCCCCTTTAATGTTTCAACTATAACTCTAAATGTAAAACAATCACATCTACCTTTGCAGTTTTCATGCATCCCCACACTTTCATCGCAATTTTTTAGAAAAGCTGCTGCAAAATGAGGCATTTTCCTGGAGGGACTGTACAGTATAACAATATCTATTTAATGCCAGCCAGTAATGGCAGCCACAGTGACAAGGCTGCCTGCAGTCGAGACCCTATTAATTTTTTGTATATCGACCTCTTAAATGCAGGTATCAGCCGATGTCATTTACATCAAAATGCCAGATATTGGCCCGATTAATCGGCCAAACGAATATTCAGTCTATCACTGCATGATATTGTATTGATGTTTCCATATAAAATTACATATATTTAAGTGATGTTTCTGTTCTGAAATATTTTTATTTTGGCGACTGCTTTGGTTTTAAATGGTCACTGCAGTAGTCTCGCCAGAAGTCTCTATTCTCTCCACTAAGAAACTCTTTTAACTTAAAAACTCTTAAAATGTGACACCACATTGAAATATGATGTCCAGTACATTTATTTTAGGGGCGGCAATATAAATAAATCATACAACTTTCTGGTTCAGGAGGGAAAGAGAAACACCTTCATCTCTCTTTTTATGCTGCAGCCAACAGCACTATTTTCAGCTAAAGACATAAACAATACTTCTGTTTAATTTTGTTGGTCTTGTTTTCTGTAGGTAGTTGTGCTGTTTTGCCTGTTCAGCCAAGGTAGCTTCAATCATAGTAATAATACTTACTAGTTCTTCTTCTTCTGTTTGTTACAAACCAGAAATTTCAATGCACCACTTCCTGTGTACCAGAGGGGTTTTTCACAGGAAAAGACCTTTCTGACACTGATTGTTTGGAACAATAAACGTAGGACATTTGAAACCTGTATAGGGACTGCAGAATAAAGTAACACCGCACCTTAAAGAGCATAAAAAATGTCTAAAAGATAGTAAACACTTCACATTAACGTCCTCATCCATAAAATGTTGACTTTTAAAACTGTACATTTCCAAAATACATCTTTTTTTTAATCCCTTTTAGACATTTTACCTCCCTGTTTTTTTGCTGCTCTCCAGTGAACCGACTTTGTGTCTCAGAAACTGTCAACTTTGGAGAAGGAGCCTTGTTTTTAGACCTCTCAAGGCTTATGTCATCACAAAGATGGCACAATCAGACACAGACATAAAAAATAACAATACTTGAATGAGACGGTTTCCCCCTGATGTTAAACGCTGCATGTAGTCATGTTGCCAGCGTGGTATTATCAGCGTATTGTCGTGCAGTGAGGCGGGCTGAGCCTATAAATGGATTCTGGTCCTGGTGCTCGTTCCTACATCTGCAACATCTGGCCTCAATCTTGCTCCTACGCCCCGCCATCCCCCGGGAGCCGCTCTCCGCTTAGGTTTCACTGTGCTCCACCGCTACGACTGCAAGGCCTGCTGGGGGTAACAGAGTCTGTAAACTGTGTGTGTGTGTGTGAGAGTACTGAAAACATTTGAGGGTCACGGCCATCCTCAGTACGAGCTGTAAAGAGACAAAAATATTTTTCTCTTACACTGACAGACTTGATTTTGTCACTTAAGAGGACTCGTCATTCACTTACATTAACACATAGGCGTACTCCCCGTAACGTGAACAGATTTCAGTACCCACATTGTGATTAATGCTGGCTCAGACGCACACTCTGAGTGTATTCCTGAACGGCGGCCAAGTTTTGATAGGATACGAGGAGGAGAACTGACCGGCTCCCCCGCAAAGTTGACTCCCTCCCTCCTCAATCGTCTTTCCAAACTTTGTCTTCCACTCCCCGCTGCCCTCATTCTCTCCCTCTCAAGCTCTCTTTGTGTCCGTCTGCCTCTTTCTTTGTCTTTTCTTTTGTCTGTTTTTCCGTCTTTCCTTTGCCTTTTCTCTTTCCATTCATCCCCCGTTCTTTCCCTCTGCTTCTCTCCTCTTTCTTCATCTCAAATTATAATTAGCCGCTTTGACTGTAAGTAGTTACAGAACTGCAGACAACAATAGATTTTATGCACATTTTAAATTTGTGTATATAAAAAAGTTAGTAGTAAAGTAAAAAAAAACACGGTGAAAGGAGGAAAAGTTGTGTTTATTGATAAAAGCAAAAGTGCATCATGCAATTAAAACAGCAAATGAATCCCGACATGTAAGGAAGCCTTAGGCGGACATTGCTTCAAATATTTCTTTACACCGTTTCCCCGTGATAGTGGGATAATGTTTGTGTGATCTCGAGATAATGAAACAGTAGTTTAACTCAGGGATTGACAGGAAAGTTTCTCAATTTCAGTGTTACATCCGGTGTCACTGGTTAGCTCGGCTTGTAGAGCACAGGACTTATGCTTTTATGATCTTATGTGTTCGATTCTCACTGAGCATGAACTTTTTTATTTTGTTCATTATCCTCTTCAGCAAAGTTCTTTTGAAGACACTGTTTCACATGCTCACAATAAAGCCCGTGCTGGACTGTGCGCATCACGCCGATTGGTCCACATCCATCAACCTATGGACTGTTCGTATTCCCATCACTCCCAGGAGGAAATTCCTGGGAATGATGGGAATCCATTTAACATTAAACATTTCCTGACAGCTATTTCAAGAACCTTTGAATTAGCCGTCAGGAAATGTGTGATTGGATTCCCCTGAAACTCTTCGTAGCAACTTTGCTGAAGAGGATAATAAAAAACAAAAAGTTGTCCAGTCCATGGATTATGAGTCCTGGGCTCTACCAACTGAGCAAACCAGTGACACTGAAATTTGTTTTATTTTATCCTAAAGAAACACACCTACCGACCCCTGTTTGTAGCTATTGTTTGTTATCTCGAGATCATAAGATCATTATCTCGCCATCACGGGATACAGGCTGTACAAGTGTGACTTAAACGAAGAGGCGTCTGTAAACTTCCTCCCATTAATACATGAAAAAAACATAAATGACATATTTCCATCTTATTTTCTATGTTTTTCTTTTTTGCCATTTGCGGTTTGGCTTGCGTTGTTTTTTATTACGTCATCACGTTGAGCCCCCTGACCGGAGCATGAGGGCCTCCTACTGTTTATCTCGATGAACCAAATCCTAATATTTGCATAATAGTTTTTTAGTAGTTTTTAATAGTTTTTTATTTTCAGCCCAAAATAAAACAAAAGTACCGCCTCTTGCTTTGAAGACAGGATGTTTTGCAGAGCTGCTCGCATGAGGGTGTACTTTAATTATTAAAGAACTGACTCTAACTCTGATTTAGACTCTTTAAGAGGCCGACAACACGTCATTTTTTAATTTACTTTACTTGTTTTTCTTTTGCTGATTTCATAACCTTGTGTGGAAGAGTGTTGGCAGCCAAGTAGGCTTCAAAATGATCCCTCTGACTCCGCGCCAATCAGTTGGACTGACAAGAACGCAATAAATCCAAATCATCACAATTAACGCAGATAAATGTGCGTATTTATCTGTGTGTTAATCATGTTTAGTCATCATTATAGGGTCTCCACAAACCATTTCATGCTTAGTTTAAGACTTAGTTTTAGTTAGGGTTAGTTTAGGTTAATTAGCTTTGTTAAAATTGAAACATTATTCAAATAAACACACTGTAGTCATTACCTGTTAAAACAATAACTGTGAAAATGAGCATGCTCTAAATCTAAGTCTCTTTCTCTGAGGGGTTGCCAAGATAAACACCCTGCTAACACACACACACACACACACACACACACACACACACACACACACACACACTCACACACTGTATTAATTTTATCCCTCCCATTAGAAAGAACACAGTACCCAGAGCTGAACAATATCACTGATATCTGGACCAAACACACACACACACACACACACACACACACACACACACACACACACACACACACACCTCGAGAAGGGAGAGGTGGGTCATCTGAAGCGGCCAATGGGCACGCAGGAAATCTGAGAGAACCCGAACTTTTGGGGACTTTCCAAAGTTTCCAAACATTTTTTTGGCTCTACTTGCTTTTCATTTTTTTAAGTTGACATGTGTGTGTGTGTGTGTGTGTGTGGAGACCCACCTCCTCATATGTGTGTGTGTGTGTGTGTGTGTGTGTGTGTGTGTGTGTTGGTGTGTGTGTGTGTGTGAAGGTCGAGGCTGCTCGCTCACTGCTTCATTTCATTTCAGGAATCAAGGGTTCAGTGAAAAGCGGGCAATCGAAGAGGCTGCCACTCCCGAGAGAGAGAGAGAGAGAGAGAGAGACCCCCCTCCCCCTCAGATACAATTACTAAAATGAGTGTGTGTCTGTGCGTTTTCAGGTCCAAGGTGACTACGTGCCTGTGCGTGTGTGGAAGTGTGCATGTGTAACTTGTATCTACATTACATGGCCAAAAGGATCTGGAATTTCTCTTCTTTTCTTACTTCTAATAAACCAGTCGACTACTACTAATGTTGCGTCTTCTTCCTCGGCGCCGTACATATTTAACGTAGTGATGAAACGCGCTCAGTAGAGCAGTTTGTCCATTTGGGCAACATGGCGGCGAGGACCTGCGGTGTATGTAGATAGAAATGACTCATTCTAAGGTAATAAAAACATAACAGTTCATTATGGAAGGTCTTTATACGCCACTGAAAACATAGTTATGGATCTTAAATTGCATTTCTGTCAATAGATCCTCCTAAATCTGTGACAGGACACAAACCTCTCCTCACTGTTTCTTTCCTCCATGGAATTACTTCCCGCATTCGTACTGAACGCTGGCACTGGATGAAAATTGTCCAAAAAGGACATCATTTCTGGAGGGACTGGACTGGTTTTTCATGGTTTGGGCTTGGCCAGTTTTGTTCCAACAGTAAGCTGGAAGCCATAGGTTTTGTCTTGCACACTCATGGATTTGATATGGTTTTATTTTAAACTTGGACTGAGAGATGTGTCCGGGTTTTTGGCTGTTAACCACAAGGTTGTGTTATCTTTAATATATTTTACAGGATTTACAGGACTTAAATAAAACTTTGATGGTACTGCGGATGTCATGCAGTTCATAAAAACTCAGCTTCAGACTTATGGTCTTCTTCTCCACAACCCCTTCCACGACGGTTGGGGTGAACTGGAAGGCGGACGGCGAGCCGGGCCGGATCACCCAACATCAGCGTTGGACTTCACTGATGCTCTTCTGTCTGAATCTTGGGAGCAAATCCCTGCAGAGAGGTTTTAAAAATCTGGTGGAGAGCCTGAAACCAGAGGAGTGGAGGCTGTAATAGCAGCAGATTGATGCCCGTGGTTTTGAAATCACGTGTCCACATACTTTTGGCCATGTAGTGTAAGAGTGTGCGGTTTTGCGTCCAAGTCTTTGTGTGTGTGTGTGCAAAATTCAAAATGTGTTCTTGTGCAGTTTGAGGCCCACGTTTTGGTTTTCTCTTCCTCCCTACCAATCCTTCTCTGTCCTCCCTCTCTCTCTCTTTCCCCTTTTGCAGTCTCAACCTCCCTCGCACGCCCGCCTCCCTCCACTCCACCTCTTTCCAAATTGCCTTACACTCCCGTCTCTCTCTCCGCCTGTCAGGAAGAAGTGAACAATATGACCTTTAGTCGCAGCGATAACATTCTCCCTCATGAATTCCCCGCCGCTCCGGCTTTCCTTTCACATTCTCACCGGTTTGTTTTCGCTCCCGGCGCCTCTGTTTTCCTTAGAAATGACCATCTCGGCACGCTATGATTAATGAGACGCACCAGGGGGCAGAGAGGAAGTCAGGCCTCCACTAAATATATGTTCACACTGCAGCCGAGAGTGTCTTGTCACAGTGTGAACAGTGAAAAGCTGCATGAAGTCGTTCTTTATCATTTTATTTTATACCCTTCTGGGCTGAGTGGAAATGAGACCCAGAGGCCTGGATGGATTTAGCTAACACGGGGCCCTGGGGCAAAATATGAGCTATTGACCCCCAAACCTTCCACCCACTATATATCCTGTCAAGTTTTAAATAGCCATCTCGTACAGTGTACACAGCTCGCGACATGCGGCACCTTTATTATGCTTCGTCTAGTGCTCCAGAAGTCAAACAGTACTCCCATGTGGAGTCCTACCTAGTGTCTTTTTTACTAAAGTTTATTTAGAAAACTTTAAACTAAAAACCTTTTAAGATTTTAAAGGCAGGGCTTATTTTTTTTGGTTTGCATTCATCATGCAGAAATCTACCTGCATCTAAGCTCTATCTATAGTAATGGAAATTTTGTAATGTTGCCTGATTGATGCAGACAAACAAGTCACGTCCTACAAAAGATGGCTTCTCAGTGTGAGAGACCCGGGTTCAATTCCCCACTGTGACATATCCACCAATGCAAGCAATTGAAAGTCGCTTTGGATAAAAGCGTCAGCTAAATGTAAATGTAACACCATGAATTTATTTTTGCAAGTTACACAGTGTTTCACGCACCTGTCTCACGTTATAGATGTGCGAGGTCATTTTCTTTTGAAGGCAGGGCTTCAAAATGTTTATTATTTTTGCTATTTACTTTTGACAAATTATTTTTTTCATTATTAATTATTCTGGGGACTATTTTCTTCATGCATCAATTAATCGCATTTGAAATGTCAGATGTGAATATCACAGGGTGACGTTATAAAATGTCAAACCCAGAGTCCTCAGAATGAAGCATATGCTCACATTTAAGGTGCTGTAACAAGCAAATATGTGTAAATTTGTAAAACAGGCTACGATACACAAAACTACATTTACATTTACTCATTTGGCAGACGCTTTTATCCAAAGCGACTTACATTTGAGGAACAACATACAAGCATCAACAGAGCATCAACTACAGCACGAGATCTAAAACTGACAATACATACTAGTAAGAGCAGCAATAAATACTAGTAAGAGCTAATATCACATCAATGGTGAAAATACCTAGGGAAAGAAGTAAGAGTTAACAAAAAGTGCAATCAATACAAGATAATTGTAGGGGATAGAAGAAGAAGAGCACAGGAAGTGCATGTTAGAGGTGTTATAAGAGGAAGTGTTCTCTGAAGAGTTTTCAAGAGCTTCGTGAAGTTAGAGAGGGACGCCCCTGCTCTGATGGCGTGTGGGAGCTCGTTTCACCATCGTGGTGTCACAGATGAGAACAGCCGGGACTGGGATTGCTTGGTGGGAAGGGATGGCAGAGCCAGGCGGCGTTCATTGGAGGAGCGTAGCGGCTGAGAAGGAACGTAAGTTTGTATTATGGAGTTTCGGTTGATGGGTGCAGACCCAGTAGTCACTCTGTATGCAGCATTAGTGACTTGAATTTGATTCTGGAGGCCACGGGGAGCCAGTGGAGGTCACTGAGTAATGGAGTGACATGAGTCCTTTTGGGCTGATCAGAAACCAGACGCGCTGCTGTAGACGGGACTGACTGGGGATGATTACTTCATAAATACACTCACCTAAAGGATTATTAGGAACACCTGTTCAATTTCTCATTAATGCAATTATCTAATCAACCAATCACATGGCAGTTGCTTCAATGCATTTAGGGGTGTGGTCCTGGTCAAGACAATCTCCTGAACTCCAAACTGAATGTCAGAATGGGAAAGAAAGGTGATTTAAGCAATTTTGAGCGTGGCATGGTTGTTGGTGCCAGACGGGCCGGTCTGAGTATTTCACAATCTGCTCAGTTACTGGGATTTTCACGCACAACCATTTCTAGGGTTTACAAAGAATGGTGTGAAAAGGGAAAAACCTCCAGTATGCGGCAGTCCTGTGGGCGAAAATGCCTTGTTGATGCTAGAGGTCAGAGGAGAATGGGCCGACTGATTCAAGCTGATAGAAGAGCAACTTTGACTGAAATAACCTCTCGTTACAACCGAGGTATGCAGCAAAGCATTTGTGAAGCCGCAACACGCACAACCTTGAGGCGGATGGGCTACAACAG
>NC_060150.1:44928243-44941095 GCF_021292245.1 Micropterus dolomieu | reverse complement strand
ATGGATCCATCATGCCTTGTTACCACTGTGCAGGCTGGTGGTGGTGGTGTAATGGTGTGGGGGATGTTTTCTTGGCACACTTTAGGCCCCTTAGTGCCAATTGGGCATCGTTTAAATGCCACGGCCTACCTGAGCATTGTTTCTGACCATGTCCGTCCCTTTATGGCCACCATGTACCCATCCTCTGATGGCTACTTCCAGCAGGATAATGCACCATGTCACAAAGCTCGAATAATTTCAAATTGGTTTCTTGAACATGACGATGAGTTCACTGTACTAAAATGGCCCCCACAGTCACCAGATCTCAACCCAATAGAGCATCTTTGGGATGTGGTGGAACGGGAGCTTCGTGCCCTGGATGTGCATCCCACAAATCTCCATCAACTGCAAGATGCTATCCATCAATATGGGCCAACATTTCTAAAGAATGCTTTCAGCAGCTTGTTGAATCAATGCCACGTAGAATTAAGGCAGTTCTGAAGGCGAAAGGGGGTCAAACACAGTATTAGTATGGTGTTCCTAATAATCCTTTAGGTGAGTGTATCTGTGAATCCACAAACTGAACACTCAGAATCAGCCGGTGAGCAGAACTAAAACCGACTCAATCATTACACACAAGTTGTTTTCTACAGGACTACTTCTCTGGGATAATTTGCCTTTTTATAGTCGTACCCTAATTATAATGTGATTTCTCTGTTGCACGTACTACTGACAGACACATTTGGTTCATTTTAGGCACAGACACTACTTGGTTAGGTGTAGGAAAAGATCCTGGTTTGGGTTAAAACAACTGACTTAACTTAAGTAACGTAACTTACAACTAAAAACAATCAACATTTTTGTTTCACCACAGCCGGTCTCCTTGGTGAAAGTCCGGTTTATGACCCACCCGTCCACCCAACCACCTCTTTATTCAGACCTTTCTTTTATTTATACTAGGTATTTGATGCCCTGGGAATGTGAATCAGTAAAGTGACTCTACTGAGTACAAAGTGACACATTTTCAAAGCCCAAACGAAGACTTGGTGCATACATATCAACCTGCAACACCCCGTAAAGTGAAGGGATTCACACGGCCACACTACAAACAAGAAGAAACGCAATTTATGTCTCTATTTTCTTCAAGTTTTATGGTCCTGTGACATTTCTTGACTTTGACACCGTGTTCCCGTTCCACCCTACAAACACACATAACGCATGTGCACTGTCATTTTCCCAAACCGCTCCCGGAGCGCCCCCTCATCCTCTTTAATCTCTCCCTGCTCCAACACAGCTGATTTAAATGATCCGCTTGTTGTCAAGCAGCTTCAGCAGTTCATCGTGAGTTTGACTCAGCTGTGTTTGAGCAGGGAGAGACATAAAACATGCAGGACGAGGGCTGCTCCAGGAGAGGTTTGGGATTTGTCCAAGTATACTGTTTGTCATTAAAGAAAAATGTAGCTTTACCATTTTAGACTAACTGTAAATGATCAATCAAACTAAACACCAATTATACTTTTCCAACTAATGGATTTGTTTGCTCGGATCTCCCTGTAGCTGTCTCACCTACTTAACCAATTTACTTAAATTGTTTTGCAGCTGCGAGCAGCTCCTCCATTTCCCTTTGTATCATTGCATTGATGGAAAACAGCACACTGAGACCATCAAGCGTTTTTCTGTCTGCATCGGGACCATGTTTGGGTTTATACATAGTTTTTATGTCTTTATAAAAACACAAAAGCCCAGGTGCGTAGATGTAGAGCAGAACTGGGACATAAGTTATGAGTTGAAGAGGATCCCCTGAACGCACCATTTAAGGTGTTTAGGTTAAACCAGCTGTTTCCTCTAAATGAATGCAAAAGAAATCTGCATTTCTCAGACTCTTTAAAGTGTCGACCTGCTGTGACTTATTTCATCTTGAATTGTGGAATCCTCCCTCTGATCTGCAGGCGAATTGCATGCTGGGATAAGTTGTCTGCTCTGCTGTAACTCTAAATGGGATCAAGGGGTCGTGGAAAAAACAATGGCTGAGTGGATGCTCATTGAGCTTGCACTGAGTCGTGCAGCCTGTTTGGCAGCGGGCTGGCTGTTGCTTCACTGATCTGCCACCCACTCTCACACACACAGTTTTTGGGTAATCAAGTCCTGATGGGCAAACGCACACCAAATGAAGAGTGTTAGATCTGAGCAGACAAACACTGAGCGTGCCCCGTGGCGCTCCAGATGCAGGTGTGATGATGCAGGCTGCTAATGGCACGTAAACACAAACCTGTCTGTCAGGAGAAGCATGTTCCTGCTCACCTCTCTGCTGCTGTTTCTGATCACATGATCTGGCAGGCATGTCACGCAGTCGTCCGATGGGTTTGGTTTCTGTGTCTCTGCAGGCTTTGACTTGAAGAACGAGTGTTTGCGAGCCAGGAGGAAGTAAAGTGCAAGAAACAGAAAGCCAGCTTGTGTCTTTGATCTCCAGCGAGAGGTGAGGAGACCAAGCTGAGAGCGAAACCTGTTTTCCACGACAGATGGAGATGGTTTTTATTACTCTCCAGTGTCGCAGGACGTCGGGTCACAGGCATAAATCAAAAGCTGGAACTCTTGAGTCCAGGGATTAAAAAAGTATTGAAGTGTAAATATTTCACAGACAAACCATTTAGGTTGATGATGTCCATAAATCAGGAATAAAAACAAGAATAAATGAAATAAAAGCCACATGATTCATGCGAGAGATTATATCTACATTTATTTATAACAGCTGATTTAGTGCCGGGAGGCTGGTGTCCAGGAGGAGGAGGATTTGGCGCCATCTCCTGTGTCAGACTTTTATTCTGAAATAACCATTAAAAACTTTGATGACACTTAAAAATATATATATACTGTATATGGTGTGTGTGTGTGTGTGTGTGTGTGTGTGTGTGTGTGTGTGTGTATATATATATATATATATATATATATATATATATACACCAATGGGAATTAAAAACTTAAACTTAAATTAAAAAAATTAAATTAATTGAATAATTATAGAAATATAAATTGTGACGTTATACACCTTAATTTAATAAATAACTGTTTGTAATAACAGTTTACTTTTAAACTACAACTTAATAGCTGAACTATGATTTAATAACTGTATTTTATACCATCATAACAACCTACAAGACTTGTAGTTATTATAAATAGTAAGATAATAAACTTTAATCTAATAATAAGGAATTACTATATTTTTAATCACTAATATATTTAGTACAAGCTATTAATAACATCATTTGAAAGGATTACTTGATTTCTAACTCCTGTAATAACCAATAAGCGTAATTCATGACTTATTAAACTAGCTAATCACTATTTTGGTTATTAGTTTTTCACAAAATACCATTACAGAGTATTTATTAGGGATATTAACTTGAGTTTATTTCCTTAAAAATATAAAAATAAAACATCTCTATGTGTTATAATCTTTAGTTTTTCATAAATAAATCACAATATAGTCAATTGTGAATGTTTTAGCGAACTGGGGGATTTGAAGTCTTAATCTTCCCTTTAAATACTTTTACATCACAGTTATCAATTAGTAAAATTGTAAAAAAAAAAACAACAACCCAAATCTGGTGCTGTTTTGGACGTCAACGGGTGAACTGGGTGAACTCTCTTTCACAGTGAGGTTGTGCGTCACGTGAACACCGTGACCCCAAACAGGAAGTTAACTGCTCCACTTTGCAGACGTAAACAAAACAACATAAAAGCTGAACTAGCATGATGGGAAGGACTTGAAGTTTACGCTTACTCTAATTTTAGTTTTATTTACATCATTGGTGTTTATTGGATTTAAAAAAAGATGTAAAATTCACGTTGTCACACCACAAATATATATTCCACACATGTAATATCTGCAGACGACTCGTTTAAAATGTGAATACATCTGCTGATAAACCACATATGATTTTATCACACATGAAATGTTCACATGTGAAATGCTGTTCAATGTTTATGTCTAATATTTCACAGGTGATTATCTGAAAATAACTTATTGCACTTTATGATTTTTCTTTCTGTTAAGCCAACACGGAGAAGCCCTTCAAGAGTGAAGTATAACTCTATGACACCTCCATGTCCTGATGAAGATCATGTAAAGCCACCAAATGAACCTCGTGGTGAGATTGTTTTCAAAACAATTTATTAAATAATCTGCTGATCATTTTCTTAATCAATCATTTAGTCCAGAGGTTTTCAAATTCAGGGGCAGGCATCACAAGTGGGGCTTCAAACTGTTTCACGGGAAGTGAAAAAAAGATTATATTTCTTATTTGGCGTAGTATGAAGTTGTCAAACAATATTTATATTAGCTATTGTTTTGTGTCTGTGTGATCATACAACATAATCCTGATGTCACAGGCATCCATGAATTCAGTGAAACTAAGCGAGTCAACTAAGAGTGTGTGAAGGGGGAGGAATATCCACAGTTTAAAACACTTTAAAAACAATAATTTAGCCTATTGAATGTCAGAAGAACAGTGAAAATGTCCATCACATGTGCTTGTTTTGTCCGACAAATAGTCCACCAACAAAAGATGTTTCAGAGATTTTAATTCAGAGAAAAGGCAAAATAATGTACTCACATTTCAGCAGCAAATGTTTGGCATTTGTTCTCGTTTACAGCTTTTTTGTGTGTGTGATCAATTTACATGTGCTTATCTTTTATGGACAAACAAGTAACACGCATCCACTTACTGAACAATTAAGATGACTGGATAATATTTCACTCTATATTTTTACTGATATTCTTACAAGCACCATCAGATTCCATTAATCCGTTGGGTCTAGAAAGATGCTGTGGTGCTTTACATATTTAACTTAGCTTATTGTGACTAAATAAACACTCTTATATCAAACACCAAATCCTCTATTAAAAGCTGAGGACCTCGAGTATGTCCACCAGAGCTCACCATCTACAGGTACTGCTGCACATATCGTCTTGTAATCGCAGTGAAACACTGTCCAGGAATGTCACACTTCATGTGCACTGACAGAGAAATCCCCTTTGCAAAAAAAAAACCCCACAACCCCCCACATGATAATACACATACAGTACATTATTAAAAAGAAGAAAACATAAAGGAAACAAGAAATACTGCGATCCTAATCCTTGCATACCACTAGAGTTGCCAATAGAACAGCTACTTTATCCGATTTGTGTGTCCTGCAGGAGGACATCTGGGGCCAGTTATGTATATTTGCTTGGCTGGAACAACCTGTTGCATAACTCTACTTATATTAAAACTGCATTTATACAATATTAAACTATTTAATGCGTAATTTCATATCCAGCATTAAAATGACAGCACTTAGAAACATTCAGAGGTCTCTCTCTCTACAGTCACACATCGCCTTATCTGATTTAAAAATCCGTATTTCTTATTTATAAATGACTTATTTTACTATATGCGCATCTAAAAAGTCTCTCTCTACAGTCACACATCGCCTTATCTGATTTAAAAATACATATTTCTTATTTATAAATTACTTATTTTACTATATGCGCATCTAAAACAGTCACTTTTAACTATAAAGTTCACAAAACGTGTGCGTGTGGAATTTGCTTGCAGAAATCCACATGTTAGCAATAAACTGTCTGGAATCCTTTGAGAAAAGGAGAAAATCACAGTCTCCTGATAGCCAGTGTTACAACTTTTTGAATAATGTGAAGCCCTGTAACGACCACACTCGAGTCAGTGTTTCTGCTACGCTCTTGGCTCGCTGCGTTTTGGGCGCGAGGCCAAACACCGAGTCTGTCTTGAAGTTCACTGTCGTCGGTCCATTATATTAGTTTTGGGCCAGCAGCGGTGGGGGAAGGAAACACGATAGTCCATTTGGGATCTCTTCTCTCGTGGTGATATACAATAATTCTCTCGCATGCATTTCACAGCTATCACCATCATCATCATCATCAGCAGCAGTGCATTGGCCCTGCAGTACAGAGGTCACCAGAGAGTGGAGTTACAGGGGGTGAGGGACGCTTTCAAATATACAATATTGCACAATCCAGTGAGTTAGCACATGTGAACTCTGGCATACTTTTACACACACACACACACACACACACACACACACACACACACAGTGTCTCAGTGCTTAAAAGACTAAAAGCTGAAGAAAACGTCTGAGTGACTTTGACCTCTAAAACTAGTCAGATTGTAAGAATATTCAAGGCTCTTCATTTTTAAGTTTTTAAAGAAAGATACCGGAGGCTTAAATTTAAGGAGCACATTATATCTTAACTGAAGAGGGATTTATTTCCCAAGACGTCTCTCCAAACACTGTTGGATGTTTTCCTGACTCACACAGGCGTTTAGCCTCTCCTACGTTGTTGACTTGTTGTTTATTTGTCCTTTATTGTGCTTAATACTACAGATCCCAGCTCACAGGGAGAATTTCAGAATAAGAGCGCTTAGCCTGCGTGATTTTGCTGACATGTTTAGATGTTACATGTTAACTATGATAGAAGCACAAAAAAGCTCCCTGTGGGAATACAGCGCGAATACAGCTGTGAAGAACGTAGTAAAAGCACAAAAATGACAAATTAACAAGTCAATATTGTGGGGCAGGCTAAACGCTTCCAGTAGACGTTGACGCCGGGCAGAGGACAGAACAAAACCGTGGCGCACACGCTACGGGTTGGAGACGGGTCAGAGAATGATGAACAGAATAAAACTGGGGATTAAACGTGAATGAGCTGTGAAATATCCCTCAAAGTTAGAAATAAACAAGACAAGAAAAAAGGACATAGTGTTGAGCTGCGACTGGTTTCTGGATTCTTGTAACGGACGGTATAACCGGACACCTCCGATGCAGGTGTGTCTCCTTTCATGCGCCATGAAACAAACTTATGATTCGTAAGGATTTTAAAACAAATGAAGTTCGAGCATTCTTGTGAAAACATTTCCTGCTATTCAGTATTGAATCCTGATGTATCCAAGTTACATTGCAGGAAAATCAAAACAACAACAAAAAAAAAGCTAAATCTGGAGTTTAAAACACAAAAAGTGTTTTTTGGTTTTTGTTCTGGATGCTCTCACTTTTATTTAATCACTGATACTATGAGCAGTAGTTCTAGTTTACGTATCAGTAATACGTGAATGTTGTTTAACATGTCGTCTCTAGTGTTTTAATAATGAAAATAATGAGCTTCAAGTATCCAGCCGTTGGTTTGCATTGGATTTATGGCCTCTGACGTAAGTGTGAAAGCGTCACTTTCTTTGGTTACATTTGATTGGAAGTGTTTTGGTTTCAGGGGGGACGCCTTGTGCTTGATATGACTCTAGACCTGCAGGCCCAGAGATTTTCAGCAGCAATGCGTTGATGTTTTAAGTAAATAACCACTGCACAACAACAAGATGAGTTTTAAAGAGAAACTTAACAATTAAAGTAACCTTCTTTGGTGTCACCTTGTTTAGATGAGTTTCAAAATAAAGAGGTTTTCTGGTGCCCGTCAGGGTTGATGATTTGGCCCTGATTTTCCCCCTAGTGGATATAACTTTAATCCTCCAGGTGCACACTAGGTACACAGGAGAGTAGGTGATCACATTGCAGCAACTTATCTACTGTTTTTAAATTTGACATGTTACGCAGACGCTCCGATCCAAAGCAGTTGATGTTTTATCTTTTGTCTTGTTCAGGACGCGTTGCTACTGACGGACAGTGGATCAAACCTGTGACCTTCTAGGTTACAGGTTTGATTTTTTTTAGTCCATTTTGGCCCCCCACATGGATTACACTTGATTACCAAAGACATGAGGACACATGATCCAACAGGGAGCTCTCTGAAATACCAGACGCTTGGCTCCAGGACATCTTTGGTGCCACAAACAACATCCAGAGATCCTGGTTCACGAGGATCTGGAGCACGTTGATCGTCTACAGATTCTGGTCCAGCCAGCGGATATAGTTGTTCATGCTCCTCAGTCCAACGCGAGACATCATTGGCAGGTACGCAAACACCATGCAGCCATGAAATCCATCCTCGTAGTGATCACTGTACACCGTGACGCCGGCGTCCTGCAGGCGCCTTGCGTACATCAAGCCGTCATCCCTCAGCACGTCAAACTCACAGGTCATCACGTACGCTTTAGGCGTCCTACTTAGAACCCGCTGCTCTGCCAGCAGCGGCGCCGCCCTCACGTCCAGCAGCTCCGGTATCATGCCCATCACCCCTGGCGACCCCGTTTCTTTCACAACCGGCCGAAAGTGCCTCCTGCGTTCAGCCGGGAGCAAAGCGGTCCAGTTCAGCTTTGAGCGCGTGTCGGCGCTGATGGCCGGCTGGTCCAGGGAGCTGTGGTTGTTAGCGAGCAGGAGGGGCTCCAGGGAGGAGTCGGCGCCCAGGTACTGCAGCCAGAACTGAGCCATGACAGGCCTGTAGAGGATGGGCACGGCCTGGTTCTGCTGGTAGGACGGGGTATGGAAGTCGAGCGCCTGCAGCACGGGGTAGATCAACGCCTGGGCCTTGAACTTCACTGTCAGCGTGTCATCTGAGCTGAGCTGCGGACACAAGTCAGGTTTTAGATTATAGTCCAGATAATATGGGTAAATAAATATGGGTATTTTATATACTCCTTCGTCTTCACAGCGTCTTTAAAATTATTCTGATGATCACTTGGGTTGATGAAGGGACAACACAACTTGTCACGTATGGACGCTTCGTCAAGATGCCTTGGCGTTGCTTTTTAACGCCATACATACCCCTTTAGCGTTGTTTTTAGAAGTGTAGGTCTCCGCGGTTCAGACGCTAGAAGTACTTGGTTACGTTCAGGAAAAGATCATGGTTTGGGTTAAAATAAATATATAACTTGCGTCACTTAACTAAAATCAACGCTGACTTTTTGTTTCACACAGGGAACATGACTATGACGGAAAGGGGTCAGATTGTAAACGCCAAGTAAAAACTGTTTAAAATTCTACACTTAGTCTTTTAACTTCCTTCTTTTCATCTTAAAACTCTTCACTTTAACCCAAACTTATAAGGTTTTTTGAGTGCTCGCAGTTTCTGGCTGAACTAACCCTCATTTTCACCCGAGCTGAACCGTCTCCTGAGGGTTTCCCCTCTCTGGACTCTTAACAGCAGGTTAAACCAGGCCGACTTCACCAAACACAGCATTTGTTTTATGTTTCAGCACAACAGAGAGCTATTCAGTTCTGTACATGCAAAAATACAGTGATAATCCAGTATTTTGCATATCGGATCACTACTACCAGCCCGTGAGCTGGCTGGTAAGCTGCCACTAAGAGGTGAACAAGCGACTCAAGGGACTGGAACTAAATCCTGACAAGTGCTGACAAGTGAAATGTTTAAATGTGCAAAAATCTAATGTGTGTTTCGTTTTGTTTTGGGGGTTTTTTACCTCCTGAGCCACAGCGGCCGCCAGGTTTCCCCCGGCGCTGTCTCCAGACACGCACACCCTCTCTGGATCGATGCTGTATCGCTCTAACACCTGAGGGGACAGGAAAGCCCGGGACGCCGCTAACGCATCGTGGTACTGGTCCGGGAACACCGCCTCTGGAGCAAGACGGTAACTGCAGCAACGGGACAAAATTATTTCTATTACATAATGAAACATGTATAAAAAGCCAGGACAGCGTCGGTGCTTCGGTCTGTCAGTTTAAGGACGACGAATAAGAAAGGCTTAACATTTTCAGATTTTACAGTATGTCCCCAAGTATCTAATTTAAATCCTGATGCAAGCAGAGACTGTTCATTATTAACAAACTGTAAACTGTATTCTTGCAGCAAGTAAATAAAAATTAGGTTTCATTTAATAAAAAGCAAAAAAATAAATACAGAAATAAGAAAAGAAATCTATAAAATTACATTTTTTTATTCAGGTTTTCCCTTTTTACAAACAAAAAAAATCCTTCTCAAAAGGAACACTAACTCTGCTGTTTTAAGGAGCTTTCAGCTGCATCTCATGGCCTTTGTCAGCTAAAATAAGGTAGGTATAAATTTGATTGTTGCCTCAGCACAAGAACAGAAATAAGTGCAGGTAAATAGAGAAAGTGAAAAATAAAATCAAAAGTGTAAATAAATAAAAAAAAAGTAAAAAATGAAAAGTTAAAGACGGAAGTACAAGTTAAAGTGACAGTGGTGTGAGTCAGACTACTAAATAATACGGTAAAGTAATGAAAAGATCCACTGCATTATAATAATGAATAAATATAGTATAGGATATAAGACGCAGTACAAGGTGAATGTAGTGATATAGTATAATATAGTTTGTATTGAAATATAAATTCCTTCATTACTACTTAATATAATATATATATAACATAGTCCAAATAAAGCTTCCGAGGGTGTACTGACAAAGGGCTGTTCTGGCTGTAAAAATTTGTTTTTGCATCAACTTTCAAGGCTTCCTTTACTTCTAAATTTGCGCAGGTGTCCCGATCTGTAAACAAGTTGGAACAGCCGGTAACACACCTCCAGAAGTAGACAGACCAGTTGGTCCCAGTTGATCCTTCAGGGAAATAATGAACAAAACTCTTTCATTTGTTTACTGTACAATTTAAGGTTTTTCACTGGACATTGTTACGGCAGAAAATTGTGTCCGCTTACATTTAATCTTTTATTTGTTTTTATCCTTAACCTTTCCTCTCCTATACTCTTTATGTTAGTCCGTCCACATTTACTAGGGTTTAGGTCAGAGCTGTGAGATTGTTTTGGTGTTTTCCCTCTCTTGTTGTTCCTCTCCTCTCCTGGAATGATCATTCAAGGCCGAGAGAGGATCTCCGTTCCCCAAAACACAGAAACCTAGACTGTGTAAATGATGATGCATCCCTTTTGCTCGGGGCCAGACGCCCGAAGCCGCCCTAGGCAGCAGGTCTCTGGACCCGCTGTATATGTGTTGTAGAACTTCTCTGTTTATTCTCTTTTGTTAATAAATTCTTCAAAGACAACGGTTGGTTGTAACTCAATTCTTTGCTCAACCCCTCACCAGGAATATAATTTCCACGACAGACATGAACTACTCATATTTTTGTCCAACTAAACCATATCCTTCGGAAACAGTTAGATAGATACGTTTTCCAGTACACTATCTGAAGAACTAGTAAATGTCAATATTGGCCTTTTAATTAGAAATCAGATTGTAATGAATGAATAGAAATAAGTTGTTCCAATCTTAGATACAAACATATCAACAACTAGTAGATTAACTCCAAAAAGTCTTTCTTCTAAATTTGCTGTAGTGTGACAGGACTTACTCGACCGATATGACGACAGAGTCCAGGTCCTCCGCCATTTTCCGACAGAGCCGGTCGTAAGATCGCATCCCTGTGAAGCAGGTGGACTCAGTGAGTGACATCGTGTATATACAATAATACATCATATAACGCTGTGATGCATCTTAACCCAAAATGTTGACTTTTCTCCTTTGAGACTCTTTTGTTAGACTCACCTGTAGCTGTAGGGAAAACAAACAAAACATAAATCCTCCTTTTCTGCATCTTTCAGGGGTTTTAAATCAACACTCACGTCCGCTGCAGAGCGCCCATCCTCCACCGTGGAAATACAGGACCCCCCTTTTCAGCTGCTTCCCCCCTTTCGGCTGGAAGACCCGGGTGGGCACGCCGCCCAGCGTGGAGTCGGTCACGTGCACGGCGGGGCAGGAGCGAGCCTCGATCACCTCCACCCAGGACACCACCTGGTTCAACATGTGGACACGATGGCACACACCCAGCTTGTGAGCCACGTCACTCTGAAAATACAAACACGCCCGTTATTACGCGGTTAGAGAGAGTTTTCTGTACCTGACAGGACTCCGCTTTGACTCCCGCAGCCCTGCAGAGTACAGGAAGACACTGAAATCAAAACTTTATAGATGGAAAAGTAGTCTTCAAGTAGAGGTTTGTTTTCTTTGAGTGTCTTCTGGTTGTACAAACATTTTAATCAGAGGTGGAAGAAGTACTCAGATCTTGTACTTATACTTAGAATATAATGATGACTGTGAATTGTTTTTATCTTATTTTACCAATAAGGTGGTGTCAATCAGAGCCTCTATTACCCCCACTGCCTCTTACTCAGAGGTTCCTCACCAGCAACAAGAGAGTTTTAACCAGTTTTATCCCATTGACTTGTCTGAGCTTTTAAAAACAGTATCACAAATGAGTGTCCTCCAGCCCACTTGATATAATACCTACAAAGATTTTACTGAAAGTAATAGATTCTGTTGGGCCCCATTTGATCTCTGTTTTCAACAGCTCCCTATCTACTGGTCGTGTCCCTGATTATTTTAAAATGGCTTGCGTGAACCCGCTTTTAAAGAAACCTGGTTTAGATCTCTCCCTCCCACAAAATTTTAGACCAATTTCAAAACTGCCTTTTATTGCAAAGATTCTAGAAAGAATTGTGTCCAAACAGCTGCTCACTGTGCTGGAAAATAACAAATTATTTGAAAAGTTTCAGTCTGGTTTTAGGAAGTACCACAGCACCGAGACTGCCCTGCTTAAAGTCACCAATGACCCTTTAATGTCTGCTGATGAAGGCATGTGCTCAGTCCTGGTACTCCTGGACCTTAGCGCTGCTTTTGACACCATTGATCACAACATCATGTTAGACAGACTGAGGCACTGGGTGGGGATCTCTGGTACTGCCCTAGAATGGTTTTCATCCTACCTGTCAAATAGGAAGTTTTGCGTGTCTGTAAACAACTATGTCTCTTCATTCTGTCCAGTTAAATATGGTGTGCCTCAGGGGTCGGTCTTAGGACCCATTTTGTTTTCCTTGTATCTGCTTCCCCTTGGACATATTATCCATAAACATGGCATTTCTTTTCATATTTATGCTGATGACACACAAATATACTTGCCCGTCAGATCCACAGACCCTGGAAT
>NC_060150.1:44923553-44928143 GCF_021292245.1 Micropterus dolomieu | reverse complement strand
CTGGATTATTGCAACAGCCTTTTCACCTGTTTAACCCAAAAATCTATTGATCGACTCCAGACTGTCCAGAACTCAGCTGCCAGGCTTTTAACCAGAACAAAGAAATATGACCACATTACTCCTATTTTAGCTTCACTGGCTCCCAGTATGTTTTAGAATTGACTTTAAAATTCTATTGATCACTTTTAAAGCTCTTCATGGCCTCTCACCTTGTTATATTTTTGAACTTTTAGTCCCATACGCACCAGCACGTACCTTGAGATCCTCGGGCAGAGGTCTGTTGTCTGTTCCAGAGTCTCGACTGAAAACTAAAGGGGACAGAGCGTTTGCAGTCAGGGCCCCGAGGCTCTGGAACAGCCTGCCCGAGGAAATCAGGTCGGCTGAGTCAGTGAACTCTTTTAAGTCCCTTCTTAAAACATACTTTTATAGGAGAGTCTTTCCCGATCTTATTTGACTTTATTTTATCCCTTTTATTTTATTGTATTTTACTAATTTTATATATTTATCTGTATTTTAGTCTTTTCAGTGTTTTCATGCTTTTATCTTGTATTGTTTTTGTATTATTGTCTCTTGGGTATTATTGTCTTTACACTTGTTAAAACACTTTGTAACTTGGTTTTTGAAAAGTGCTCTACAAATAAAGATTATTATTATTATTATTATTATATGAAGCAATACCACAGAGTAGAAATAAGTAAAAGTAATGCATTAAAATGTTAAATACCTGAAGTGCTCATTATGCACAATAACCTATGTCATTATTGAATGTACGTAATCACTTTAATATAGAAGCTGGTAAAGGTGGAGCTAATTCTAACTACTGGATACTCTTTGTCTGCTGGGTGTCAGTCGGGGATCAATAAAGTTTTATGTTCATTTATAATATTACACCATAATTTGTTTGTTGATGTATTTTGTAAAGTTATCATAAATGTAGTGGACTATAAATACCAATTTTTGCCTCTGAAATGTAGTGAAGTAGTAGTATAAAGTAGCAGAAAATGGAAATACTCAAGTAAAGTACCCCAAAATTGTACATAAGTACAATATTTGAGTAAATGTACTTAAACCGTTGAACAAACAACTTGTGTCTTGATATTTATTTGTTTGTAAATGACAGGTGATCGCCCTCTTCCTGCCTTTATGTTGATTTAAATTGATTAATATTAAAATAAGGTGGGAAAAAGAAATACACTCAAGGAAAGAAGGAGCAGGGCGTGGAAACCTGTCCCGAGTGTGCGTAAAAACTTGTTGCACTGCACTGACGCATAAGATTATAAGATTTGGGTTTGTGAACTGCCAATGGAAGCTCAAGAGCAGCTTAAGTTAAAACCGAACGTGTTACATCAGAGTCACAGTTTCGTGTGCACAAGCCACACGATGCCACATACTGTATAAAACAACAGTTGCAGGTCAGAGGTCATTCTCTTGTTGCATCTTGAGACAGTCGTGAACCTGCTGCACGCTGCTCACCTGGTGTCAACTTGCTGCTACAGCACGTGACCTTGCTCATGTGACCATTGATTCTCTTTGACTTTATTTAGATCTGCATAATTGTTATTATTATATCTGAGTGTATAAAGTGTGAATATACTTAATCACTCATCTGGGTAGATTCTACAGTACTTTTATTGTATTTTGTTCCTCTTTCTTTACATTCCTCTGTACTGCTGTGGCAAATTTGAATTTCCCCTACAGAGGATTAATAAAGGAATATCTTGTCTTACATAAGAGATGTATTTTCAGCTTTGAGATAATGCATTTTTCTGATTATACAATGTGTTTTTAAGCATTTTATTTTTGTCAGATAATGTTCTTCAGCCATACAGGAACACTTCAGAGATACAATGGTTTTAACTGGATTTATTCTATTATGTCCTACTCTATGTTACAGTATAGTATTTCAATCTACTCTGTACGGTATATAATATTCTATTTTGTTTTCTACTCTGCACTCAGATGTTATTCTATTCTAATTGCATCTCATAGTTTTATTGTTATCTCTTTAAAGTTTATTCTGAATTAATGATTCTGTTCTTATCTGTAATATCAAATTTATTTTCTCCTCTTCCATACATCCCTTCTCTTTCCCACGTTACGTATATTTCTACCAATTCTTTGCTGATCTAGATATTTTGCGTTACTACATGTCACCTGTCTCCTATCCTTGTTTTATGTCTTTTGTTTTCAATCATTTAACAGATATTTTGTATTCTGACTCTTGTTTTTCCAGCCCTGACACAGCTCCCTGTCTCTTGTTTCCCTTGACATCAACCTGTCCATCCTGCAGCTCTCACCGCCTGCATGAAGCTCCGGAACAGCGCGTCCAGCAGCATCAGCTTCCACGGCTCGCTCACGCCGCTCGGCAGCGGCAAGTAGACGTAGTAGGCGGCCGCCGACATCAGCACGGCTCCGGCTAAACGGAGCCTCATAGCGACGGACTGTACTTGCTTAAAGCCTGATGTTCATGCGGGATTAAACTCCCCCGGTACCGAGCGCTCGGTGACTCCGCTAAGGATCGACGAAACACGGAATGACCTTGATTTCAAAATAAAAGCCGGGGTTGATGATTTCGGTCGATCTCACTGCGGCGACGGCAACAATACACAAAAATTACTTTTATTTTGAAATCTCTTTCTAGGAAGTAGTTTGCATTGCGTAAGGTAGTTGTTGATGGGAAGTGTAGTTTTTTTTTTTTAAAGTTAGTAAACAATTTACACACAGATACAAATTCTGACAAATCCTGGTTCTGACAAATTCTTTAATAAAAAAAAAAAAAAATCTAAAATGTTTTTATTTAGGAAGGTAATTTAGGAAGATTTATATATTTTGTTACATATTATGTATATTATTTTTAATATTGTATATTATATTGCTGCACTATAATATAGTATTTTATACTATATTATTTCACCTTGTATTGTATTTAATATAAAATACATTACTATGTTAACCTTATACTGTTTTTTCTATTCACAAGTATCAATATATTCTGATGTCCGCTGTTTACAATTACTAACTTTGCTGCTACTGATCTCATCACTATCACTCTTGTTTGATTTTGACTATAATTGCTCTTGAATAGTTTAATTTTTTACTTCTATTGTTATATTTGCTTTATTTAACTCTTATTTCTGTCCTGCGGCAATACCTGAATTTCCTCTCAGGCGATCAATAAATGCTTATCTTCATTTACACTTACATAAAAAATTTTACATTTACAAATATACTTTTCTGAACTTATAAACTGTCATTGCAGTGTTCATGAGTTTATAATGCCCCTTTCTGGTAATTTACTGAACCTGATATGGTGAAAAGCCATCATGTTCTGTCAAGTGAAATAACAATTAATAATGAAGATGACCAAATAGGTGAAGTCTTTCCTATACTTGTATCAAATACCTACAAAGCTCTGGAATAAACTGGAAAAAGTCTGAATTTCTCATTTTCTACTTCTTATAATGCAGTGGGTCTCTCTTGTCAGGTAATTGGCCACACATGCCTTTAACTACTTACACCTGTGTCCAAGTAGTCAGCAAGGTGAGAGAGGGGGCAGCTTTTAAAAGAGCTCTAGTGTGGCCTTCAGTGAGATATTGTTTTCAGACAGAATCAGTTTGGCAGGTGCTGATAGAAGTGACAGAGTTTGTCACTTCAAGGGCCAACAACTGTGGCTGAAGCCATGGGATTTCTCTTAAGGTACAGTTGTTGATTTAATTTTTTTTTTTAACTCCGTAAGACATAAAGTAACTTGAGGATGTCCTGTCTTTAGATTTTTGCTGTTGTCCTTGCTAGCAGTTGGAAGACAACAAGCAAATGGTAAGTTTGAATGAACTTGTGAAACTAAATAGTTGCTTAATGTATGCATGGAATAAAATATATATATATATATATATATATTACTCACACACTCTTGACAGCTTACAGGATTGGAGCTACGAAGTATGCTGATAATGTGCCAGTTGCAGGCTATGAACCAGATTCAAGTAGCCTCAACAATGGAGACAAATCTTTATGGCGCACAGGGCCATTAGACAGTGGATCACAGGAAACAAACTACCAGTTTGTGCCAAACCTACAGCATTTGTTTAGATTCCCCCAGCATCCTTATGACCAGCCCCAGCAACCACAGCCACGGGGGCACCAGCAGCCTCAACTGCAGGGGGCTCAATTGAATAGCTATCTGCTGCCTAGCTTCCTGCCTCATCCCCAACCGCGGGTGCCCCAGCGGCCTCTGCCCCATCCACGGGGGCACCTGCTGCATAGCTACCCGCCCCAGCGGCCCAGCTACCCGCCCCAGGTGCCCCAGCGGCCCAGCTACCCGCCCCAGGTGCCCCAGCGGCCCAGCTACCCGCCCCAGGTGCCCCAGCGGCCCAGCTACCCGCCCCAGGTGCCCCAGCGGCCCAGCTACCCGCCCCAGGTGCCCCAGCGGCCCAGCTACCCGCCCCAGCGGCCCCAGCCGCCCCAGGTGCCCCAGCGGCCCAGCTACCCGCCCAACCAGTTTCAGCCTGAGCCTGAGGTGCCCCAGCGGCCTGAGGTGCCCCAGCGGCCTGAGCCTGAGGAGCCCAAGCAGCCCCAGTTGCCCCAGCGGCC
>NC_060150.1:44923300-44923453 GCF_021292245.1 Micropterus dolomieu | reverse complement strand
CCAAGCAGCCCAGCTACCCGCCCAACCAGTTTCAGCCTCAGGTGCTCCAGCTGCCCAGCTACCCGCCCAAGCAGCCTCAGGTGCCCCAGCAGCCCAGCTACCCGCCCAAGCAGCCCAGCTACCCGCCCAACCAGCTTCAGCCTCAGGTGCCCC
>NC_060150.1:44899223-44923280 GCF_021292245.1 Micropterus dolomieu | reverse complement strand
AACCAGCCTCAGCCTCAGGTGCCCCAGCAGCCCAGCTACCCGCCCAACCAGCCTCAGCCTCAGGTGCCCCAGCAGCCCAGCTACCCGCCCAAGCAGCCTCAGCCTCAGGTGCCCCAGCAGCCCAGCTACCCGCCCAAGCAGCCTCAGCCTCAGGTGCCCCAGCAGCCCAGCTACCCGCCCAAGCAGCCTCAGGTGCCCCAGCAGCCTAGCTACCCGCCTCTGAGCTATCTCCATCTGCTGCCCCAGCACCCCAGCCATGTGCCCCACGAGCCAAGTTATCTGCTCCAGCTGCTGCCCCAGCAGCCCCATCCTCCTAGCTCTCTGCCCCACGTCCCCCAGCCCCAGGAGCCCAGTTACCAGTCTTTCTGGCCTCCTCAGTGGCCCAGCCACCAGCCGCAGGGGGTACATGTGCCGCTGCCGCACCGCTACAAACCCCAGTATCTGCAGATCAGTTACTCACCCCTGCAGCTGGAGGTTTCGAAGCAGCCACACTACAATGGCGGGCCAACTGCGACACAAGGAGTTGCCCCTGAAAGGGATACAAATGGGTAAGATGACTATTTTCATTAAACTCAACAATCTGATGACTGAAGTTCTCAAATACTGATTTTAAATCCATGTGTTTTAGGCACTACAACATGAAGATGCATCAAGGATGACCTTCAGCTGACTCATTGTATGACTTAAAATAAACCTTGATCTGTAATTTCTTGACAATCGGTTTCTTTTGACCAGAACCCTGTCTATGGCATCAAGTGGGATCGGTTTATGGGGCTCAGTTTATCATGTAGGAAAAATGCAACAGTAAGATATGTTAGTTATAGCAGCCAAATCTAAAATTAGGTTAAAGGGACAACATAATGTATATTAATACAAATATTTAAACACTCACTAAACTCTAAGTCAAATGTGCAAAGGGCAAGTAAAGAGAATAATTTACTGGCAGTCCAGGTATAGGCTATTAAAATTTTCAGAAATGAAGTTTCAGTATTCTAGTCCTGACTTGAAAAAAGCAATGTAGTTTAACATCTGCATGCCTCGCTGTGCACTAGTGAGAGGGGTTTTCAGCTTAAACACAAAAGCTTAAGGTTGATTACTAGATTGCTGTGGCCGCTGTCAACTCACTTTAAAGTAATGTTGATGCTGTAACAGGCTCTTGCACACAAGGTGTGTGTGTGTGGGGGGGGTTTCTCCATCATTTGTAGATGTAATTAAGACACTGGACAGCCACCAGCAGAGTCTGAGGTTAAATTTGGAAGAAACGGTTGCTTGCATAGCCAGCAGCTAGCAAGTGCTTATTTTTTCCTCTTACTCCAGTAGCTGGGGAAAATGCCTCTTTAAAAGATACATTTGACTAAATGCATTGATTTGTCAACGGTTTTTCTTTAATACAATTACCCTAAGCATGGCCATCTTCAGCATACAAAAATCAATTTTTTTTTTTTTTTGTCTGGAAAGATATTGGGGAGGTGGGGGTGTCTTACCCCCAACTACCCTACTAATCATGGCAGCCCACTGACCTTGAGAATTTTTTTTTTTAACAAGACAGGACTTGTTGGGACAAAGGCATTGGGTAGTGATCTTAATGGCACTATCTGCTTACACTCTTACCCAGTGTTTATGGTTTTGCTGTGCCATAATTACTATAATGGAAAATGTTCTCCTGTAAATGATTACTCTTTAAATTTAGAAACAGCTTTATTGACAAGTTAGTTTTTACATACAAGGAATTTGCGTTGGTGACTCGAGCAGCAATAGACATAAACCTATATAAAAATGAGAATCAAGATGCCATAAAATATGTGCAGAATGTGTTCAGTAATAAAACTGATTAAAAAGAGACTATAAATCCTGTTTTAGTGTGCTTTCCATTAAAAAAAAAAAACATTTTCCAGTATGTATGTCAAAGCTATTTAGGGCTTTTTCCACATCGAGAAGTCTGAAGTTTGTTGCTCATTTTGAGTGTAAGGTGAGACACCACAGTCCAAAAGGCTTTTTTTTTTCTCATCTTTACTCATATCATCAGTGCTTGAAGTGGGGGGGGAAAAATATCTATCGCTCTATCCTCAACCACAAATGAAACTAAATATTATAACATTAAGGACGCATTAAACACTTAATTTCCTGCATTCTAGAAACAGTTTCTGCACCAAGTTATGGAGGAAATGTCTTTATTTATATGAAGGGAAACTAAATTAAGGTGACAGATGACAATTCAAAATATAATGGAATATATGGCATCAGCTTTTGGACAATGCACATTTGTTTCTTCTATATTTCAATTGCATGTTTTCTTGCAGGTTTCATTTGTTATTTAACATTTCTAGTTGCAATCTGTTTCTCAGAATATTTTTAACAAAAGCTTTCAAAAAGTGACTGAGATTCTGATTCTGACATGTCCCCAGTGTCAGTGTAAACGACACCCATCTCATCTTTTAAACGTCCCGCCCCATCCAGGCTTTGATTGATAAACCCTCTGTAAATATCTTGCTATAAGACATAAGAAACTGTGTAAAATGATTATACTCTAACTGGAAACATGTACTTCTGAGAAAACCGCTGTTAAAGATTAGTTAGCATAAACAACTGTTTGTCTCATGAACACATCTCTCATATGATTTAATATGGACAGTTTTAAAAAGACCAGTTGAACTTTTACAGGAAAATGCTAACAAAGATCTGCAATCTGCGGGTAATGGACTTAATCTAGGGCGTCACTTTGTGTTAAGAAGTGGTGGGGACATAAGGGCTCAGATTAGGGGTGTGATGATGCTCTTGGGTCACGAGGCGTGACGATGCACGAGAACAAGATGAGAAGATTTTATCCTGAAGAAATTTGAAATGCTGAAATTTGACATTCTGCTCCAATTTATGGTGTAAATGTCTTTATTTATAAATAAAGGGAAACAAAAAATTCAGCTGTCAGGTGGTAATTAATATAATATAACAGAATATAATGCAGTAATGAGCAACTTGTTGTTTTTAGCTTAAGTTTCTTTTTTTGGACAACAAACATTTGTTTCTTAAACATTTAAATTGCATTGCATTTTTCTTATAGTGTAAATAAACCTTTTACAAAGCAACATTTCTTGGTGCAAGCTATTTCTTAGAATATTTTGAACAAATGCTTTCAAAAAGTGGACAAAATCAGCCATTTCAAAATGTGGCCTAAATGACACCTGTGTATAAAATAGACAAATAATAATGATCATATATTTTATTCAAGATTCTTTTGTATATTTTATGAAAGTATGGTAATAATAGTTGCTAAATAACTTAACTGAAACCTGGACATTGACAGATTGAAGCAATGTCATCATTTTGGCCTGAGGTGGCGACATCCTCTCCACTAGAGGCAGCACTGCTGTGTGAAGGCAGCGGCTGAAAAAAAATGATTGGCACCTCATTGCTCCAATCGGATTACACAAAAGCGACGTATCGGCCAATCAGATAATTACATTTAACTCTTCTGGGCGGGACCAGAAGTAGCCGTTCGTTCAGACGCTTACCGTGAGCTGTCAGGCTAGCTCCTTGCATCTGTCTTGTACCTTTTCAGAAACCTAGATGAATCGATATATCTGAAAATCGGAAAATACGCTGTTAATCTGTTTGTTGAGACTACGCTTAAGTTACTTTTATATTCTGGTAAGACTTCATTCAGCTCTGCTTGGTTTGCTAGTATGCTAATGCTAATTCACATTGCAGCAGCCGTTTAGCTTGTCAGTTGAGCTGTTGAGCAACAATAGTAAACGATTTAATCCTGATTTCTTTGTTAAAATGTTCAGCTAAGCGAGGTGGCTGCTGGCCCTTATGTTCGGGAACACCGTCGTGGTCGTTCACAGGTGTTTAAGTACAGTTATCCTCCGCTGGGGGGTTCTTTTAACCAGTTTTCAGTGGCTTTGTGTGTCCTGTTCTCAGTAGCCATCATGGGCGAGGTGGAGCTGTCCTGTCGGGCTTATGTGAAGATGTACCTGCACTCCTGCCTGTTTCCGCGGTGCAGCATCAACGGGCTGCTGTTGTCGTCCTCTTCTGCAGGTGACCCCGTGTGTGTGACAGACTGTGTGCCGCTTCTGCACTCACACCTGTCCCTGGCCCCCATCACCCAGCTGGCCCTCACACAGGTAGGACACCTGCTTGACAGAGGTGTCACATTCTTCTAGGCGTATTACTGCCCTCCCCAATAAACCCCTTAACAATCTTGTTATTGCCTTCAAATTCTCATATATAACCCTGTATCCTGTAAGAACTGTAATACTACTTTAAAGGTTCGGTGTGTAAGTTTTAGTGGCATCTAGTGGTGAGGATTGTGAACTGCAACCAGCAACTCACGGTGCATTCACGTGCTCCTCGGATGATCCCGCTTCCCGAGTTGTGAAGTCATTCTTCTGACTTCGTTGTGTGATCATGTGCGCTTAAGTCAGAATGTGGAATCAACACGAACGCTTCTACAAAGATGTGTTGGATTAGCATTATCAGAGCGTATAAACAACACGCAGACATCTAGTTCACTCTACATGGACAGCAAACTAACCGTTATAACCTTATTGCAAATTACATGCATTGCAAAATATGTATATGCAATACGTGATTTTGCACAAATCAAAGTTCTGTGTACTTCTTGATGTCCCATGAACACTTTATTTCCTTTACTGTAGAAACATGGCGGCACAACAAGGCGACGTCCATGTGATTGGACCCGCGCTATGTAGATATTGTAAATATTGTGCATTCATGTGGTGTCGGGATAATCGGAGAAATGATATCCCGACTGGGAAAATTCATGTGAATGCCCTCTGAAGTCGGAACAACAACTTTTGCTACCCGAGTTGCCGAATTATTTAACGTCATACACGTAGAGACATGGCGTACAACATGGTTGATGGTTAGAAACATTTGAATAATGGTGGAAAATCACATATTGCATATAAATATTTGCTAAGGAGTCATTTGTAATATGGTAATAGGTTAGTTTCTGTCCATGTAGAGTGAAGTAGATTACTTTAATTAAGTTAATTAGTAGTATTTGCAGTAAAAGCAATATTTTAGTGGTTTCAAGTAATGTACTGGTTCAGTAACAACTCTGAGACAAAAAATAACTTTGTAATAGAAAGCTTCAAACTGTTTCAGCATAGATGGATGACTATGATAATGCTAATCCAACACATCTTTATAGCAGCCTCTATGTTATTTCCACATTCTGACTTAAAGCGCATGAACACACCAAAGTCAGAAGAACGACTTCCCAACTCGGGAAATGGGATCATCTGAAGAGCACATGAATGCAGCAATGGCTCATTCTAAAGTAATAAAAACATGACGGTTCATTATGTAAGGTCTTTATGCCCCCACTCAAAACATATTTATGTGTATTATATTGCATGTCTGTCAATAGATCATCCTAAATATTACACACTGGGGCTTTAAGAATCAATTAGTGGTTCTCCTTTTGACCCAATATAGATTTAACTGAACTCCCGAATCTGTTAATCACTTATATAAAACGCTCCTTTCTTTATTATCTTTGTTACATTTCAGAGTTCCCACACTCACAAAGCTTATTAGGATGCTTTCATATAATATATAAGGACTTTATCAGCCCACAATGCCCAAGCCTCAACCTAGAGAATCCATAACATCAGAGCAAATTAAGGCATCACCTTTTTTCACGTACCTCTCATGTATTTCCATCAAATTTGAGTCATGGAGCTGTTTTTCTAAAAAAATAAAACCCCTTTTGAGGTACAACTGTTTTGAAGGTATCTCCAGACTCCTGAAAGACTCCTCTGGATAAAGACTCCTCTGGATAAAGATTTTAGCTGCTTTCCCAGGTTGCGACTCCTATTTCCCATCCAGGTATTCCCCAGGAAAAAAAGTTGGGTTGGATCGTTGCAGCTGTAATGTCCACATACTTTGTGTCCTGTAGTTTAGACAACATTTGAACAATGGGGGAAAAATCAGTGATAAAGGAATTTGGGAGACAGATTTAGTCCCAACAAGGAGTCAGTCTTTTTTTTTTTTTTTCTCATCCTTTTTTGATATTGGAAATCAACCTCTAATATTAAACATTTCCCAAAACACGGTACAGTTATAAACCTCATATAAACAACGTTTTGCGACAGGTTCATGTTCTTCAGACAGTAGAGCAGTTTACAGCTGAATTTACTGTAAACCGTATGAACATCAGGAGCTACCAGTACAGACATGAGAAAGAAACACAAGAGGGTGGCTATAAAGATGGAATAGTGACTTCACTCAATGAAGGAAATACTCCTTAAAAAAAATAACAAAAAGCTCAGGAAGCTGACAAATATCATCCTAAACTGAGACAGTAGTTTGCTAATATTTTAGATGGCTTGCAAACAAGAAAAAAATGACATGAGCTTTGTGCCAGCTGCAGAGGAAGCTTTCTATGGGATGATTTGTCTCCGGTTATCAGAAGAAGCTCTTTCCAGTTTTGCATTAGAGAAAATTTGTCCGTTCTCTTGTTTCAGGTGGATGTGTGGTGTTCACAGACTCAGCAGAGGATAGTAGGATATTATCAAGCCAACGCCTGCGTATCAGATAGCAGGTGAGTTTCCTGGCTAAGATATTTTCTAAAATGTTAGTCTGGTTGACAAAATGTTTCTAACATTGAATCTGTTTCCATGTTTTGAATTCGACAGCCCAACGCCGTGTGCACTGAAGATAGCTGATAAGATCGCTGAGCAGTTTGATAATGCAGTTATATTAATGGTAAGGATAACTAAAGCATCACCCCCCCCATACCTGCTCACTCGTAGAGGTGAAACAATATGCTGATCATTCAGTTTAGTAACTGTAAGATCGCTCGAAACTGAACACCTTATTGGGTTTTGTTTTAAGAAACACTAAAAAGCCATATTATTTATGCTGCGTGTTTATTAAATATGCGTTTCTCTGGTTTGCTTCACAGCTTGATGGCAGTAAGATGTCTCCAGATGTTCGGGTTCCTCCCATCGTGATGTACGAGCGCAAAGATTCAAGATGGATGCTCAAAGACAAACACACGTGAGTGACGGGCTCTTCCCAGTGTCTATAGCATGTTGTCTTTGGAGCCCTGATGGTTTTTACGGTGAAAGCACATTATTAATAGAGCTGGGCGGAAGATAGCGAAGCTCGTTTCACTCCTGTGTATCACAGTTTCATTACATCGTGTTGGAGCTTGTGTCAAATGAAGAATACCACATGATGTTGCTTCAGAGAGCGCTACACCCATGAAGTACATTATATGTCTAAGCCTTCAGGCCAACGCATAACTTTACTGTTATATATACTGCACAACATCGTCTACATTTACTACATGTAATAACTTTTATTTGCTCACACATAGACCAGATCTATTAAAATGAGAGAGGTGCTGAGTCTGCTGTAAGATTTACTAACCACCAGATGTCACTGTGCTCGCAGCGTTTGAAGCCCGGGAGGCTTCACCTGCCCGTTTTCTGTTTTTATGTGTGTTTATTCATTAAAAAATAAATTAATTGTGGTTATGAAGCAGTAGGAGATGAAGAGTATAAAATCCCCAAGACATTATCTTTAAATTCATTACTTTATTAATTTTGTACAGGTAAGATTGATTTAAACTGGAGGTGTTCAAAGTCTTTTCCAATAACAGAATAAATGAATCAAATGACGTTAACGCTCACCTGTTGTTGTCCCCCCCCCCCCCGCTCCCCGCTCTCCGCTCTGTTCAGGATAATGCTGAGGCAGTGGGAGGAGACTCAGGCGATAGCCAGTCAGATGCTGGAGTCGGGCGATCACGCGCTATTGGTGGATTTTGACAGCCACTTGGACGACATCACAAAGGACTGGACCAATCAGAAACTTAACACCAAGATAGCAGAGCTCGCCTCGCCGGCCAACGGGAGCATGTAGGCTGAGAAGTGGCGTCAGTTTGTACCAGGAGCCCAGATTTATTTATGTTGTCACCCGACGTCATAAGATGTGACTTTAATAACCCGACACAGCCACGTGGGAGTTTAGGAATATGTTTATTTTTAATGCTTTTTCTTGACTGAACAGACATTAACAACACAACATGCATAAATAACAATATTTACAGCTTAGTAGATGAAATGCCACCTTTTAAAACACAGTTAACACTATTACTATGTATCTGTGATAATTCTGGTCCCATTTCTGTCACTTGTTGCTGTATCATTATTATTCCTATGTACATTACATGGTCCACAGGGTGGACAAAATAACAAACACCATACAACACAGACTTGCAAAATACTAATTTGTTGAAGTTCAAAGTTCGATTTTTATCAGACTGTCAGGTGTAGTGAAAGGTCTGTAGTCGGTGTCATGCTAGAAACCAGAAAAGAGTAAACAAACGTAATAATTTAGCATTTATAAGCAGCATTTAAACATTTATTAAATGGTTTATAGCACACTATAATGAAGTTATAAGTGTTTATTAGTGTATCTGTCAACAACTAACTCCTCCTGTCTGGAGGAGATATACTAAAATATAGTAAAATACAGTTGTAATAATGTAATTATGTCTTAAGAGTTCTACTTTCTAACAATTACTGTACAATGTCCTTAAATCTGCTTAGAACTACATTAGTTATAAACCATTTATTAAGTGTATATAGTGTTTATTAATGCTAAATAGTTTGACAGCATATAGATGATAAATATTCAGGCAGCCACTTTGTATCTCTGTGTTTTGCCTCAGTTTAAAGCTGAAACACATACTGCTTCTTCGCACTAGCATGAAATGCTTGTGTAGCTGCTTTTTGTAATTTACAGTACTGCGGTTCCTGCATGAATTACGGGCACATCTGTCTGGCAACCTCTTCCTCAACAAGAGGAACTTCCTTGTCAACCTTTGGTAAAAACATTTAACCACTTTGAGAAAGAGGAACAGTGTTGCACATACAAGCACCTAGAGGGATATTTTACCCCTTTTAATAATGGCCATCAAGTTGTATAAACACCAAACAGCCTCAATAAAAAACAAATACTCTGAGCTTCAGCAGACTTTACTGCAACACTTTTGTACTGAAACAAAAGATTTTTTGTACTTTTCGTTTGCCCCTAACACACCCAAAACAATTTTAAAAATGTCAGAATTTGATGTAACTCTTGAAACACTAATCCCAAGTCTACACCTTATTAAAGTGTCGATATAAACAGGATTCTCTTGTAAATGAGATCAGTTTCTAACATGATAGCTCCTTAAAATGTACTTAAGATGGAGGATTTGTAACAGTGGAGGAATATAGAAGGTTAATTTGACTTTAACAGAGCGCTGCTACAAGACTGAGACTTTTTATCTATGAAAAGACGATCACTGCACATTTGTAAATGTATCTTTGTTCTAACGCGACTACCTAGCAGGCATTAAAAAACAAAAGTTACGTACATCTTTGCGCACTACGGCTACTCTACTGAACTATTTGGGGGGCAGCTTCAAGGACAAGGTTTATATAGCGCTGTAGTACAAACATAATGGTCATCAGATGCTAAGAGCAGTGGTTCCCAACCATTTTAACTTACGACCCCGCAAAACAAAGCCAGTATTTGTGGCCCGTTTTTTGGCTGCATGTGTAGAAACTGTGACCAGATCAACCAAAAGGGGATTTTCCTTCATTTGAATACTTGAAATTATCCAATAATTCACTAACACCCCCCCAAAAAAACCTGTGACCCTTTGTGGGGGCTCAACCCACATGTTGGGAACCACTGGCTTAGAAGAAAAAACGCTCACATTTCCAGATCCCCGAGAAAGAAAGACGACGAGAGCTGCAACCAACGATTACTTTCAGAATCAGTTAATAGTTGAATCTATGAAATGTTTTAAATGGTGAAAAACAAATGTTATTTCTTAAATTTCTTTTCCTGATTAACCTTCAGAAACCCCTAAGATATGAACTGTCATGTATTACAAAGAAAAATCATCGCACTTGCAGAGCAGAGAACGAACGTTTGATTAATCCTGCTGATCGACTGAAGCGCTGCAGCTCCGACGTCTTCTCAGTGTTGGTTTACATGTAGTGCTTCCAGTACACCAGCTAACCTCTACGAGGACACGAGGGGCCAAAGTCCATCCCAGAAAGGGCAAAGATAAAATCCCATACTTAAGTTTAATCTCCAGTCATAGAAGTCACATCCAATAAGTAGGTTCTTTGTGACTTTCTGAGCGATGTGACAAACTAGACTAAGAGGCTCTTGATTATCGACAATGAATTAATTAAACTCTCTTTGCATGGATGCATTTACAGATGAGAGATAAACACACCGCTCAGCCCTTTGTACTCTTATTTTGTAAGTGGGGATGTGTCTTATTTTAGAAGTGCTCAGACGGACCCACAGAGGATGGTCTCGGACGAGGGCACGGTGACCAGGTTTAGAGTTATTTCTCCCAGTGGAGACTGACTGGCCAGAGACTGGAGGATGGTGATGGACTCGAAGATGGACTGAGTGTTGTGGACCTGCTGCTCTGCCCACGGTAAAGTGATCTGCAGAGAGAAGAGTAATGTTGTGGGGGGTTTTTTTATGTGAAAACATTCTTACCTTCTCACAAGTTTTGCATAAAAGTTTATTTTCTGTTTCTTTAATCCCAAATCATCACTTATTAACTGAGAGCAACACATAACAAAACGTTTTGTATTCAGTTTGTAATGCACACACATTAGTTCTTCTTCCAACTGATGTTTGAGATACAATTGTTTTGCTTGCCATGCAAAAGGTTTTGAGAAAATAAAGTATTGCGATCAATTTTCTGTTAAAACAAAGAGAAAAGTCACTGCAGGGCAAAAGGCCTATTATTTTTTTTTTAACACAGCGGTGGAAGAAGTATTCAGATCCTTTACGTAAATAGAAGTACTAATACCACACTGTGAAAATACACTACACTGATACCACTACAAGTACACGTCCTGCATTTAAAAGCTTACTTAAGTAGAAGTATTATCAGGCAAATTTAATTAAAATATCAAAAGTTACATTCTGGTGTAATAAAATGTTCCCTGTCAGTGTTTCAGTATTATATCTGAAGTTTCTGGATTATTACGGCTGCATTAATGTGTATGTTACATTTTACAGTAGTAAATACAGTACTTGTAAATTTTCCACTGCAATGAAATTATATTATCTTCTTAGTTATTCTGAGATAATAGAAAAAGTAAAATTATCCAAACATTGTGTTTAACAGTTCCCAATCAGGGATTTTAAAAGGAGCTTTATTCTAGTGTTCATATCAGTTATGAGTACATGAGGTAATGGTTAAATATTTGTCAGTAAACTGGCAACCAACCTAAAATGAGGTCATGCAGGTGGCAGCATATTCACCTGAACAATAATGAGTTTTGTGGACGGGTCTTCAGTGTCGCTCAGCTCTTCTCCGAAACAGAGAGTGAAGCCGCACTGAGGCGGCACGCCGCCGTTTGAACGGAAGTCTTCCAGTTCTGATGATGAGGGAAAGAAGAGTGAGTTACATAATAAACTGTACTTTAATTTGACTCTACTGAGATTAGATCGGATGTAGTTTTTGGCTCAAGGCCACAACAGAACTGAAACAGATTCACTGTTTTGAGGTTGGACTCAGAAAACAGTGAAAAAGTTATTGCCCAGAATCCAACAGTCCAAAACCCAACATATATTCAGTTTGTGATGATATGACAAACAAAAACACAACTGCAGCTGGAAACACAGCACGTTGGACTTTGTTTGCTTGAAGAATTACTGCGATGATGAATCACTTACCAAAATCATTGCCAACAAATCGTTTCAGTTTATAATCTAATTCAAACTGCCTCTTTATCGCGAATTTATGAAAGAATAAGGTGCGTTTCTAAACACGTAACCAAATTAAATTAATCAAACAACCTGGTTTTGGGTTGCAGTAACAACAGAGCCTGATGTGCATCTTACACAAAAACCTTGACTGTTCAAAGTGTGCAGGTAGCAGCAGATACATAATCACTGAAGGATCATTCAGATCATTAAACTAATCGAACCACGTTAAGACTAAATCTCACTCAGCTAGTCACATGGATTATGCGTGTTGAGACTCAGCGTCTCAGTTGGATGTGGAGATCGGCCGTGTTCGTGCGACTCACGTTGCTTGAAAGTGTCTTTACTGAAGAGCATCACCGGCTCTGTGTTTCTCTCCATCTTGTGCAGCTCCGGCGTGGTCGTGTGCGGCCCCGTCCAGAAGACCCGCCCCTGGCAGAACCGTTTGCCGTAAACTCCTTGCGGCGTGGAGGTCAGCACCACCCCTTTCTCCATGAAGGGCAGCAGGGTGAACAGGGCCTGCAGCTCTGGGCCGGCCGGCAGCGTGGAGGGCGGCTGCGGCAACGGGATGCGCGGGAACCGGCCTTTCAGGTCGGCCGACGTCGGCGGAGTGAGAGAGGAAGGCTGGTACGTTATCCTGACATCAGTGCCCTGGATGTGACGTTTGTGGACCTCCTGTCCTAAATAATGAACCGCCACGCTGAAAGAGTCCTGGACTGGAGGGACAGAAACAGAGAGGAGGGAGGATTAAAGCACGACTAGTCAACTTAAAACCTTTAAAACATTTAAAATAACTTACAGACCAAAATGTAATTAACTGTTAAACTATAGTAGTTAACTAAAACTAAACGGACTAATTGTTGTAAGAGCAAGTGGGGAAAGTGTTTAGCATTTCTGGGGCACTGCTCTCTAGTATAGTTGCACGTAAACAACCTGCTCAGCTGTACATGTGTTCACTGAGGTCACTTTATTACCTTCTGCCGGAGCAGAGACGCTCTCCTCGATCCGAACGTCCAACTGGATCTCATCGACCACTGCAGAGAGAGAGAGGGGAGAATAAAAAGCGATAGATCAGCTGGTTGTTTTGAAATACAGTCAGTAACCTCAAACCCAAAGTTTGTTTTGTTGGCAGAGACTGGACGTAATCACTGACACGATATTATGTCATGTTTGCCCGCACTGTCGTAACCTTGTTAGTGCAAAGCCTGGCTCGCATGCAGCAGCTCAGTGATTAGATTTATTACTTTATTTTGGAAGCAAAACTTATTTTAACTGTCGTGGTGACGTAATAAGCATTCCTAATTTGTCGAAGGGCTGATGGCGCTTCAGACTTCGGATGAAATTACTTTGAATAAGAGGAAGCACTGTTTCATATCATGATCTCTGCTGCTGTCTTGTCTGCTCACATGTAAAAAGCTGACTAGAAACCAGATGGCCTGTATTCTGGCGGTCTCTCCAGGAGAAATCAGGTCTCTGTAAACACATCTGAAATCAACATGTGTAGAACCAAACAGCTCCCCCTTTGTAAGAAGGAAAGTTTGACAATCTCTGCATGTTAGCTTCGCAGCAGGAACTGTAGCACTGACAGTCTGCTAACCCACAACTTAGCTAACTTTAGTTACATTACTTGCTGTGTCGTTTGCTCTGTATCGTGGTATTTGTCCTGTTCTTTGATTTCAGCAGAATCACTTATTGCACCTTTTAAACTGAAAGAAAAATTCCCTCCAACTTTTAATCTCTGGATTAGAAATCTTAAGCAAAAATCCAGTAATTTATCCCGTACAGAAATCTCTTTAAGTCAGGAAGTTCATATTTAGATTAACATCTCAGAGAGCAGTCAGGTACTCAAGGTAAATGCAGTTCCACTCACCGTCTGCCTGCAGGGTGGTGGTGAACTGAGCGGGCTCTTCCATCTGGAAGGAGATGTCACTCAGCAGCTGAGTCTCGCCAACACACTGAGAAACAGAAAGTTTGCAGCTGAAGAGACTGAGACACGTGAAGCGCAGATGGATAGATATCTGACTTAAAAATGTTTTTAAAGTAAAGAAACAAAGGTGTTTTAGCCTCGATAGCAGCGTGGGCTTTGTGGCTGAGACAAGTCAGGTAGTTTTACAGCACGTATGTATTGTGTCGCCACCATGTTCCTTACAGGATGACTCCCAGTGACTTAGATGATCATCTGACTTTTCATCTAGCGACCCCGTCAAGTTATACTTTTCATATCAGTAGATATAAATAATTATCAGGATAAATGTCAAATCATTATTTGATTGATGAATTATATTGAACATTTGTCATATTATATATTTTTTAATCATATCGCAGTAATTATTGTTGTTGTTTTATCGCTCAGGGACAAATAGCCCAAGTCTAGTCAGCCTCGTCTCCTTTTCTTGAACGCTAACATGCTAAAAATATCCCAAATCCATACGACATACTGATTTCCAAGCAGGTTTTGAGAATGTAGTGTGTGCTGGACACTATTCTCCCACAATGCAATGCACACAGGAACTGGAACATTTTAAACAAAAAAATGTAGATGTCTCTTTGTAAAGTTTAATTAGAAGTAATTTTCCAAAGCTGCAGTTTGATTGACGTTACACGTATTGGGTTTAGTGTTGTCACGATACCAAAATTCTGACTTCGATACGATACCTGCCTCAATATCTCGATGCCGATACTAAAACGATACCGCGGCAAAATGACAGAACATGGAACTTAAAATTCTCATTAATTGTCCTTTTCAAATCTAACCTGACTAAATAGAAAAGTAGAAGATGCACTTAGTAGAGCACTGACGTGTAGTCAGTCTACTTCAGCGCACTACTGTAGTGAGCAGGCATATAAATAACTAGGTGATGAAACTCAAACCAAATGCTAGATTCAAAGTTAATGTAATTTATGCTTATAATTTTCATGCTAAATAAAGTTGTACTTCTGATGACGTGTTTTATTGTTTGTTTTTTCATACATGTAGGTGTGTTTGACAATAATTTGATTACTGTAAATAAGTAGATCAATGTCATTGTTATTAAAGCTTTTACATGGTTTTTATGTGATTGTTTTGATCATTATCTTCACATTTGCAACTAGATTTCACTTATTAAACAGCTTCATGACTCAGTGCACTCTATTAATAGAAATAACTGACGCACATGTACACGCCATGATCACCATTACCAGCTCTGAGTCTGCATACTTGTGAATGCCTGAAGTAAAGTTAATGTTACCAGTGTGAACGTTGCGTTTGCATTTAGAGATCCTTTCCTCTTAGCATAAAGTGGTAAAGAAAACTGTATATTACAGTGATTAGTATGTAGAGTGTGTACTGTACAGAATTAGTATATAGTATAGTTATTTAATATTTATTTTTAATTTATATATTTTGTTATTATTTTATTTTTATTAACACACACAAACACAACTTTTACTGTTTTATTTACTTATTTAATGAAATGTATGAAATTAATTGATCTTATGTAATTTATTTGTAGCTTTGGCAATATTGTCCGTTTACATTCATGCCAATAAAGCTGATTTGAATTTGAAATTTGTATGGATGAGGGACTCAGCTAAGTATCGTTACCCCTAGGGGGGGCAAAAAGTGTAAAGCTTGACCTGAAGGTGGCACCAGAGGAGAGGCCACGTTGCTGTCAACCCCCATGTACAGTTACCATTTCAAGCCAAATGAGGCTCAGTGCGTCAGGCTCAGATTTCCCTGTTAAGGTTTAATGCTTTCAAAATAAGAAGCAGTCCAGTTATATTATTTTGAATCCCCCCAACTATCATCCTGTGACGCCACTCACCAGCTGTGAGGTGACCTCTTCTGCCTTTATCATCTTGACCGGACTGGCATCGTCGCTCTCCGATTCACTTCGCCTCCTTTTCGGCTTCCTGGTGGCTTTTACTTTGCATTTCTTTTCAGGAACCACCACACCTACACAGACACAGCTCCGTTAAGTTCCTAAACACTTTCAGTCGTCAAACCTTAAACAACCAAAGCCTGTGAGTTATAGATTATTAAGAATGAACAAAGAAAGTAGTCTCTGTTCATGTTAAGCTGTCAAAGAAAAGCAGAGCTACAGATCTGCTTTCATCACTCATTTCTCCCCAGTAAACCCAATAAACTTGTCCCAGATACTGGTGTTGACGCTGCCTGGAGTTTTTAGCCCCAGTATCGGCTCACTGCCTTGCTGACTCAGCCACTTGATCTGTTATTGCCTCTTGTCGGGTGTAACTCGTTTCCATGTGAAGGTATGTTTCAGAAAACAAACAAAAAAGTTGTGTTGAGCCGAAAAGCTTTTTTTTGTTTTTTTTTAAAACTTGTTTGAAAGATTCAATACCAGAATAATCAAAAGAAGGATCATTCAGCAAATTAGGGGAATCAGGGAGACTTGTACTTTGGCCTTTTCTTACTGGGTCATATTGTAAGGCGCAGTTATTTGTATAAAAGCTGTAAACACAAAGGCAGTGTCTTATGTAAGTCCTGGACATGCATTAAAACACCCTTTAAAAACACAACAGAGACGAGTTAAAGGTCATGTCATTAATATATAATAATCGCGCTGATTCACACGTATCCAGGAAGGAGCAAAGTAAAGAGAGCAAACAGCGAAGCTTGTAAATGCATATCAGCTGATATCAGTCAGGTGGTTTAAAGGTGAGCAGGTGTTTGACATTTTAGGCATTTAGTTGTTGTTTCTGATGATTTAAAAGCTGAATCTAAGCACGTAAATCTCTAGAAACCACCGGGTGAAGAGGTCAAGAGTAACCCTGGTTTTGTTTGTGAAACTAATTATAGCATAGAGACGTGCGGGAAAAACACAGAAGGCAGAGCACAAGATCAGATCGGGGCGGGGATGTGACACAGCGTGGAAAAGGTGACGGGGTCTTTTGAAATGTAATAACAGACGAGTTACAAGGAGGAACTCGTACAGCAACAGCAGCAGGAGGAGGAGGAACAGTTTCCAAAGTCTCATTGTGCAATATATATTGTAATCAGTGTTTTGTACTGATGTTTTCCACCTCATACTGCGGGTGAAATAGGAAGCAGAACCGCTGCCTGCAAGTTTCAGTCATGACTGCCCAGATTGGTACTCGCCGGACAAAAAAACCCAACTAAAATCTAAAAGTGTCATGTGACCAAAACGCTGCTGTAAGCCGTTTAACCTGCCGTGTAGCCGGAGCGACTCATCTATTCTCTCATTTACTATAAACCAACTCTGAATGATTGTAAATCTGATACAGAAAACATCACAACGTCGCAGTTTGTTTTGTCCCGCAAACGAGCCTCCAGTTTACTATCATATGTGATTAATCGATTAATTCAGCTCTGATCTTGTTTAAACAAATACTCTCTGCAAGGTTAATGAGAAAATAAGAAAGATTGTCTTCTTTTACATGTTTGAGGAGACATTTTAATACATTTCTATGTTCAAAATAATGAATCCAAGCAAGCTAAGTAATTAAAAACTAACAAAATGAGTCATTCAATTGTTTATGTGACGCGCTTTGTCAGTTAAAACCTAATGAAAAACGTAACCTGATTATTTTGCATATCTAATTAAAATCTAATTAATATTCTATTGATTTCAAACTGGGTAGTTTTTGTATTCCATGATAATGTTAAAAGTTTATTTTTTTTATTAGGCCTGTATCTTGTTGCAGGTACTGGATGTGTTTATTGTATATATTTTAATGGCTGTAATATTTTAAAGTTAGTTTATTTTTCTGTAACCAGGGACAGGGATGCAAATTAGTCATGGCTAGAAACCTGTTTGTTTGGCATCTACTTTGTGTACTTTATGAAGCAATGCAAAAGCGACATCTCTACTTTGTACAATCAGCATTTTTCTGTGTACATATTACATTTTAAGCCTCCCTGTTGCTGCTGATAAACTTATCAGAATATTTCAGCCCGGCCGTGGCGTGTCCCTCTCAGATTAAATGGTATTAAAAAAAAGGTAGAGACGCCTCTCGTCGCTCATCCAGAGGAAATAAATGATGATCACAGAAGTAAAACTGGTCCTCAACTTTTGTTTTCAGCACTGAGATGTTGACGTACTGATTGTAACCAGTTAACGCAGGATAAAACTCGTATTTTGGCACCGCTTGAGGACTCCTTACATTCACCACACACGTCTACCAAAGTGTTTAACACAACAACTCATTATGAAACTACAGTGGCAGCACTGTGGGGGTTCTAGGTTAACGCTGTGTGCACAACATTGCCTCTCCCAAAATGACTGATGCACTGAAAACCTTGCATGCCCAGTGAAGTTGGCTTGCATTCAAGCTTCTGGGAGTCCCTATTGATTCAAATTTTCCTCACGGTGGAAACATACCGACTTTGTTTTATGACCTGTGTGCATGTGTCGTCGTGCAGTGTTCGTGTGGACGCTGCTGAGAAGAAGTGGCGTTGATATCAGATTATCAGCTAAAAGGTAAGCCAGATGTTTGTTAGTCTTATAATGCGATGCTGCTGTGTCACGTGCTACAGAACTGCAACTTACAAAGCCTTTGAGAAGCTGACCCAGGCGATGTTTAGCATTTACGCTACCTATGCCACGACCTCTCCCACAGGAGATACACTATATGGACAAAAGTACTGGGACACGTCCACATCCCATTCTAAATCCAAAGGCGTTAACATGGAGCCGGTCCCCCCTTTTCTGCTATACCAGCTTCCACTCTTCTAAGACGGCTTTCTACAAGATTTTAGAGTTTGTCTGTGGGATTTTTGCTTCCAGAAGAGCATTTGAGAGGTCAGACACTGATGCGGGCCTGGCTCGCAATCTCCATTGTAGTTTATCCCTAAGGGGTTGGATAGGGTGGAGGTCAGGGCTCTGAGAGGGACAGTCAAGTTCTTCCACACCAAACAAGGAAAAGCATTTCTTGATGTATTAAAAAAGAGGAAAGGACCAAACTGTTAGAAGAACTGTTGTCTAAAATTATATGCTGTAGCATCAAGATTTCCCTTAAGAAAGACCACACCATGAAAAAACAAGGACAGGGGTGTCCCGGTACTTTTGTCCATACAGTGTACTTCAAATTTGTGAGACACCCAAACATAACAGAAAGTGGGCTCAAGTACAATTCGTGCCAATATGCAGATGCAAGCTGAGTCTCACGCCCACGTCAACCACTAATATTTGCGGGGTTGCACAACGCTGTTTCAGAGTTTGGAAATCCCAGATGTCGGATCTCTATCTTGGCTCTTAAACTTGGCCTTACGTCCACTGCTTCAGGGTTCAGTGTTTTCAAAGCAGTTGCACATTTTCTAAGTGGTAATGTTGTAACTTTATTATTAATAGTGAGCCAACAAGATGTGACCTCTTGTTTTAGGCAACAGCGGCGAGTCTGTTTGGAACAGGCCAACCAGCTGGAAGAGAGTACAAGCACTTGGATTTACATGGATTTAATATTAATCTTAATTCAACACATGCCAAATAGGGCAGGGCCTATTAACTGACTATTGACTAATTTGGGAAAGCTTTTTTTTTTTTTTAATCGCCACGTGGCAGAGAGTCAAACATGGTTAAATCTAACCAGCATGTGTGGGGTAGATGTGAGTCTCACCCTGCTCGCTGATGGGGACAAGGCGGTAGACCTTGTAGGGCTCAGAGATGTCCAGCTGGGCTCGCTCCATCACCTCCGTGAACTCTGAGCTCTTGTTAAGTGCGCAGCGCAGACGGGTCTTCCAGGAGGCCGGGTTGTCTTGACTCCCATCCGTCAGCTTCCCTTTGAACTCCGCCCACGCCTGCGGATGACAGACAACTTGTTTTTTTGTTTGTTTGTTTGTTTGTTTTTTTTTCCAGTGTTTTTGTCATTTCAAAGGTTTTTTGCAATTTGATGTTTTGGGAATCAGGTGAGCTAGTTTAGAGCCAAGAAACGCATCTTGACCTTGAAGATGGCGGCGTCCTCGTCTTTGCGGAAGTCCTGTTTCCCCGCGTGTTTCCACGGGATGCGGAACATGGTTTTGGCATCGTCGTCCCACACCAGCCCCGGGTATTTCCCGCTGCTGACCTGCGACAGCCAAAAACACACAACAACACAGTTTAATTTACTCACTGAAGCTTCTCTGACCAGTGTTCCTCTGACTGTCCGGAGAGGAACACCTGCAGACACAATTCAGGGGGGAAAAACACTTTTAAAATCTACATTTAAAGTTATATTTGATAATGTGTACGGCTACATTAACACTTTAGTTAAAGAGAAGGTGGTAAAGATGCAAATACAACATTATCAACAAGTATAAAGGTCTCTGATGCGATTTTAAAATCAATTAATAAAAATAATTGTTCAAGTTTAAAGTTTAATCCAGAAAGTAATCATCAGATTAACTGATAATGAATCGTTAGTTGTAGCCCTAGAGGCTCTCTTATTAATAAAATAAAATAATGCAACATGATTACAATCAGTTAGTAACAGCAATAAATGAGACGTAGCATCTTGTTTTCAAGGTTCTCCCATAGTATTTCCTGGCCCGCTGTTTTACAGCCTTTGAAGTATAAATTTGAGGTTCTTGTATTGACTTGAGTATTTTCTTCTTCTGCTTCTCCGCTACATCTCAGAGGGAAATATTGTACTTTTTGCTTTACTTATTTATTTAACAGTTTTATACAAGTTTAGATTTTTACACACAAAACTAGGGCTGGACAATAAAACAATAATTATCACGATTATATATATAAGAAATGTTCAATAAATTTTCAATAGATGTTTGATTTTATTCATTTGAATCATACGTGACTTAGGACTTATATTAAGTCTAAGTTATATTAAGATTTTTATTTTGTTGAGAAAAAAGGACTGAAAAGAGTTTTACTTAATTTTTACTCATCCATAAGTGTTGACCATAAAGAAGAGTTTAAAACACAATTAACCATCAGGTTTCTTCAATTTCACTCGGGGGAAAAAAATCAGCCTTTAAACTTGAAAGAAATAACGATATATATATATATAACAATATCGTGATAATAATCGATATCGAAAGATATGGAACTTTTTATTGTGATAACATTTTTGCCCATATCGTCCAGCCCTACACAAAACATATGAAAATGTACAAGTAAAGCTAAAAGCATCAGTTGATTTAATCCGTTGACAGATAATTAATTGGCAACTGGGAGGAGTTTCTTCTTTTCCTTTTATTTAATGTACTTTTTGTTAATAATGTTGAGGTTTGGACTGTTGGTCGGACACAACAAGCATGGTGAACATGTCACTTTGGGCTCTGGGTAACTGTCACAGTATTTGTCACTATTTTCAGAATGAATCAAATCAATTACTGGAGAAAATAGTCTATTAATAACTGAACGTCAAGGGCGTCACTTTGTGTTGAAAAGTGGAGGGGACAGAGACAGGGCTCAGATTAGAGTTATGACAAAACACTTAGCATACAAGACGTGACAATTTAGAGTATTGGGGTCACAAGAACAAGACTAGAAGATTTTGAGCATTAAACACTTAATTTCATGCATTCTGGTGACATTTCTCTGCACCAATTTATGGTGGAAATGTCTTTATTTATATAAAGGGAAACACACAATTCAGGTGGCGTGTGACAATTCAGAATATAAAATTATAACTGAATATAACTTCATAATCAGTAAAAAAAAATTTTTTTGGGGACAATGCAGATCTGTTTTTTTTTTTTTCTATATTTACATTGCATTGCATGTTTTCTTATTGTCCCAAAAACATACATTTTCCTGAGTACATACTTTTATTTAAGTTACATTTTCAATGTAGGTGTATTAGTACTTTTACTTAAGTAAAGGATCTGAATATTTCCCCTCTCAGAGTCTTGCACAGGAATTTGTTTGTTTTAATGTCCCTGGGGTGCTTTCTCTCCCTCTTTCCCTTTCTTTTCTCCCCCTCCCTTTCCGTTCTCCCCCTCCCTTTCTGTCTCTCACCCACACACCCACCACACAGACACACACACACACACAGAATGAAAACACACACACCTGCTCGACGATCCAGGAGCGCAGTTTGCGTGTGGAGCGCATTCTCCCTGCTGCCATGACCCTTTGAACAACTAAAAACCACAACAGACTTGACAAACAAACAAACAACCAGCATCAGACTCAAGTCACAACATGCCCCTCCCCCCGACACTTTTAATAAACACTTCCTTTATAATAAGTATTTTGGAAAAACCAACAATAATTGTATAAAACTACGTGTCAAAGTCTAAACTTCCATTTCTTTTAATGCAAAAACCAGTTCAAGACTCGTGCAGTTTGAGCTGAAGCCTCGAGACAGTAAACGGAGCGCGCACACACACAAAATTATTCCACATCTTAAATCAACACTTTTATGAATGCAGTCTGGTGCTGGAACACAAATCCGCGCTCACCTGTCTGTCATATTTATAGAGATATAATCAAATATAGACAGTAAGGTGTTAAATTAAGGAAGTAGATGTAAGTTTCGTTTACCTCTGTTGCGTTTCCTCCGCGATGCCTGTGCACTGACAGACTGTGCTCCGGCTCTGCGGTCCGGGACTCGGTCTGAACTGCAGACGCTCCTTTTCTCAGAAGTCACGTGACTTGCGGGAAACTATGTGCGTGGCGGCGGCCAGGGGGCGACAGCGGACACACACAAGTTACAGCTGCAGAGCTAAAACACACTATTATTTACGATTTAACAGTGTCGTAGTTTAGTATCAACTCATTATTTTACAAGTTTATAATGTTAAATCCTGGTGCCCAGTTGACATTGCTTAAAAAAAGGATTTTTAATCTTAATGAGGCGTTTTCTGAATAAATAAGTAATCTAAATAAGTTTTTTAAAGAGATTTATTCCTCCAAACTCACATATATATATTCATTCTATCAGAACTATTACATTTAGTGTCCTGTTTTTGATCATTTTGATCATTAAACATCCTCAAATACTTTTTTCTGCTTAAACAGCATCAGCCAGGATCCCTCTAATATTCCGGTAAAGGCTTTGCACCAAGGGATTTCCAGGAAATTAAACAGCTGATGAATGCTGGTGAAATCTGATCATGTGTGTTAATTTTTAAAGCTGGTCTGCAACACCTTGTTAACGCCGCTGCTGTGTGTTCCAGCCTGGACAGTCTTAAAAAAAAAAAAAAAAAACGTTGGCTTGGTTAGATAAAATTACAATTTATTTCCCGAGTAGCCTTTCATGAAAGCTGAAGTATTTCAGGGAGGAAGGTGCAGCTGTATGTAAAATCTACTCTGCAGTAGCCACCACACCCACAAAGTACATTTCACTCATTAGTATCGTATAAAGTAGCAGTAAATAAGAATACTCAAGTGCAAATACCTCACTAGTGAAGTACCAGGGTTCCCATGCATCCTGGAAAACAGTTCACAAATTTTCCAGTCATGGGGAAAACACATGCAAAATAAGAGAAGTAAAATGTTCTGGAAAAATACTTGCGGGCAGCGTTGTTAACGCACCCTTAAGTCATGTTGGGATTTGTTAGTAGGCAAAATTGTTGGTTGTGTTCAGGCAGAAGTGGTTAAAATATAATTCATAAGAAAAGAACTTAAAATAAAATATTAAAACAAGATCACTTTGTCACAAATCCTACGCATGTAACAGACGATTTCATAGGTTATACAGTGAGGAAAATAAGTATTTGAACACCCTGCTATTTTGCAAGTTCTCCCACTTAGAAATCATGGAGGGGTCTGAAATTGTCATCTAGGTGCATGTCCACTGTGAGAGACATAATCTAAAAAAAATAATCCAGAAATCACAATGTATGATTTTTTAACTATTTATTTGTATGATACAGCTGCAAATAAGTATTTGAACACCTGAGAAAAATCAATGTTAATATTTGGTACAGTAGCCTTTGTTTGCAATTACAGAGGTCAAACGTTTCCTGTAGTTTTTCACCAGGTTTGCACACACTGCAGGAGGGATTTTGGCCCACTCCTCCACACAGATCTTCTCTACATCAGTCAGGTTTCTGGGCTGTCGCTGAGAAACACAGAGTTTGAGCTCCTTCCAAAGATTCTCTATTGGGTTTAGGTCTGGAGACTGGCTAGGCCACGCCAGAACCTTGATATGCTTCTTACAGAGCCACTCCTTGGTTATCCTGGCTGTGTGCTTCGGGTCATTGTCATGTTGGAAGACCCGGCCTCGACCCATCTTCAATGCTCTAACTGAGGGAAGGAGGTTGTTCCCCAAAATCTCGCAATACATGGCCCCGGTCATCCTCTCCTTAATACAGTGCAGTCGCCCTGTCCCATGTGCAGAAAAACACCCCCAAAGCATGATGCTACCACCCCCATGCTTCACAGT